>NC_139999.1:7954488-8140253 GCF_964263955.1 Coregonus lavaretus | reverse complement strand
ACAGAGCAGAGCCGTGAGTTCTAAGAGCCAGCCAGCTATTGAACTGTACAGCACGATGACAGATGGAGGGAGGTAGTCGAGGGCGGAGGAGGAATTCAGAGGATGTAAAGAAAATAAAACTTAGTTAAAGCAGCGATCGAACGAGAGAGGTGTTCTTGAACAACGAAAGCATTAAAGAAACGTGGGAGGAAGGAAGGATATGAAAGTCTCCTCACACCCCAGGAGAGATCAGAGTGTGGGGGTAGTAATCAGTCACTACCCTGACTGATTACTGGCCCCAGCTCCCACATTCCATTTCATTTCATTTTTCATTTTAGTCATTTAGCAGACGCTCTTATCCAGAGCGACTTACAGTTAGTGAGTGCATACATTATAAAAAAATCATACTGGCCCCCCGTGGGAATCGAACCCACAACCCTGGTGTTGCAAACGCCATGCTCTACCAACTGAGCTACATCCCTGCCGGCCATTCCCTCCCCTACCCTGGGCCAATTGTGCGCCGCCCCATGGGTCTCCCGGTCGCGGCCGGCTACGACAGAGCCTGGATTCGAACCAGGATCTCTAGTGGCACAGCTAGCAATGCGATGCAGTGCCTTAGACCACTGCGCCACTTTGCTTCCCATCTGTTCTCTGTCTCTCTCTCTCTTTCTCAATCTTTCTCTCTCTCACCCTCTCTCTATCCCTTTTTCATAATCTCTCTGTCCCTCTTTCTCAATCTTTCTCTCTCTTTCACCCTCTCTCTATCCCTCTTTCATAATCTCTCTCTCTCTCTTTCTCAATGTTTCTCTCTCTCACCCTCTCTCTATCCCCCTTTCATAATATCTCTTCCCTCTTTCTCAATCTTTCTCTCTCTCACCCTCTCTCTCCCATAAACCTAGACAGAGCTGTAGAAATGCATCTTATCTGCTCTCTCGCTTAATCTTGTTCGTCTCGCTCTCTCTTTCTCTCTCTTGTACAAATGCATTCCATCTCTCACTCGCTGTCTCTCTCTCTTTCGTTCTCTCTCTCTCTCTCTCTTCTCTCTCTGTAGTAATGAACTCATCAGTCATGTGTCTGTGATGACAGTAGCTCGCTAGCGCCAAGGCCCACATCTTGTTTCAGAATGAGGAGGATGATGTGATTAGCTGCTTGGATAGCATAGCTGTCTGAGTGAACATGCTGACTGTTGTGTGTGTTTGTGTGTTTGTGTGTGTGTGTATGTGTTAGTGCGTGTGTGTGCGTGTGTGTGTGTGTCTGTGGAGGCCTGGATGTGAATGGATACTGAGGTCTCATGTTTCTCATGTTTGTATTTTCCCTCCCAGGTGACCCTCCTCTCCTTCTCTGTGGAATCAGAGTGCACATTCCTGGACTACATCAAGGGAGGGTGAGTGGGAGGAGAGGGGGACACACACATACACACACACTATGTGAGATATATGTGTGTCTTTTTGTATGTGTGTGTGTGTGTGTGTATATGTGTGTGTTCCCCTCTCCTCCCATCTTACATCTCACAGCATCTTACATCTTACAGAATCATACATCTCACAGCATCTTACATCTCACAGCATCTTACATCTCACAGCATCTTACATCTCACAGCATCTTACATCTCACAGCATCTTACATCTTACAGCATCTTACATCTCACAGCATCTTACATCTCACAGCATCTTACATCTCACAGCATCTTACATCTCACAGCATCTTACATCTCACAGAATCTTACATCTCACAGCATCTTACATTTCACAGCATCTTACATCTCACAGCATCTTACATCTCACAGCATCTTACATCTCACAGCATCTTACATCTTACAGCATCTTACATCTCACAGCATCTTACATCTCACAGCATCTTACATCTCACAGCATCTTACATCTTACAGCCTCTTACATCTCACAGCATCTTACATCTCACAGCATCTTACATCTTACAGCATCTTACATCTCACAGCATCTTACATCTTACAGCATCTTACATCTCACAGCATCTTACATCTCACAGCATCTTACATCTCACAGCATCTTACATCTCACAGCATCTTACATCGCACAGCATCTTACATCTCACAGCATCTTACATCTCACAGCATCTTACAACTCACAGCATCTTACATCTTACAGCCTCTTACATCTCACAGCATCTTACATCTCACAGCATTTTACATCTCACAGCATCTTACATCTCACAGCATCTTACATCTTACAGCATCTTACATCTCACAGCATCTTACATCTTACAGCATCTTACATCTCACAGCATCTTACATCTCACAGCATCTTACATCTCACAGCATCTTACATCTCACAGCATCTTACATCTCACAGCATCTTACATCGCACAGCATCTTACATCTCACAGCATCTTACATCTCACAGCATCTTACAACTCACAGCATCTTACATCTTACAGCATCTTACATCTCACAGCATCTTACATCTTACAGCCTCTTACATCTCACAGCATCTTACATCTCACAGCATCTTACATCTTACAGCATCTTACATCTCACAGCATCTTACATCTCACAGCATCTTACATCTCACAGCATCTTACATCTCACAGCATCTTACATCTCACAGCATCTTACATCTCACAGCATCTTACATCGCACAGCATCTTACATCTCACAGGATCTTACATCTCACAGCATCTTACAACTCACAGCATCTTACATCTTACAGCCTCTTACATCTCACAGCATCTTACATCTCACAGCATCTTACATCTTACAGCCTCTTACATCTCGCAGCATCTTACATCTCACAGCATCTTACATCTTACAGCATCTTACATCTCACAGCATTTTACATCTTACAGCATCTTACATCTCACAGCATCTTACATCTCACAGCATCTTACATCTTACAGCATCTTACATCTCACAGCATCTTACATCGCACAGCATCTTACATCTCACAGCATCTTACATCTCACAGCATCTTACAACTCACAGCATCTTACATCTTACAGCATCTTACATCTCACAGCATCTTACATCTTACAGCCTCTTACATCTCACAGCATCTTACATCTCACAGCATCTTACATCTTACAGCATCTTACATCTCACAGCATCTTACATCTCACAGCATCTTACATCTTACAGCCTCTTACATCTCACAGCATCTTACATCTCACAGCATCTTACATCTCACAGCATCTTACATCTCACAGCATCTTACATCTCACAGCATCTTACAACTCACAGCATCTTACATCTTACAGCATCTTACATCTCACAGCATCTTACATCTTACAGCCTCTTACATCTCACAGCATCTTACATCTCACAGCATCTTACATCTTACAGCATCTTACATCTCACAGCATCTTACATCTCACAGCATCTTACATCTCACAGCATCTTACATCTTACAGCCTCTTACATCTCACAGCATATTACATCTCACAGCATCTTACATCTCACAGCATCTTACATCTCACAGCATCTTACATCTCACAGCATCTTACATCTCACAGCATCTTACATCTCACAGCATCTTACATCTCACAGCATCTTACATCTTACAGCCTCTTACATCTCACAGCATCTTACAACTCACAGCGCTTCGCCCTGACAGGAATTATCCAATGCATTATTCATTCCCTTTCTTTAAGACATGTATTGTAGAATTAGCATTAAAAACACAAAAGTATGCATTCTGGGCCACACATACATACAGTAGGCCTGCATACGTATTAATAACCCACAAATAATATACTTATGGCAATACATAGCCTGGCATAAACCCTATATATACACAGCCTGGCATAAACCCTATATATACACAGCCTGGTACATAAACAACAGATGGCTACATGCTCACCTTAACTTTGCACTACTTTGGAGGTATTGAGGCTGACAGACTTTGTTATGGTGGTGAAGCGTCCCTTTAAGCAATGGAGGACAATGCTTTGATCACAACATCCAACACAGACCGAGAGACAGAGAGATGATATTTCAGAGGTTTCAGGGATTTTCAGATGCAGCAGATTTGACAGAGTTGACAGACCTCACTGACACCCTTCAGCTTTGGTGTGTTGACGGTCGGTAGCCCTTTCAGCTTTGCTGTTGACAGTCGGTAGCCCTTCAGCTTGGGTATGTTGACAGTCAGTAGCCCTTCAGCTTGGGTGTGTTGACAGTCGGTAACCCCCCAATCCTAAGGGCTGTAACAGGAGTAACTCTACAAGATGAAACATTATCTGACCTCCGTTCAAGGACAATAAACAGGATGGGTCTATCTATGAAAAGATAGTCAGCCAATGAAAATGATACTTATTGAAAACCCAATATCTATTAAGGCCTTCCTCAGGCAGATCAGAATGTTGCTCCTGGCAACGGCAAATCCTTTGAAAACCACTCAGATCATTGAAGGTCCATCAAGCCAAAGCAGACACTTCATACTGAATAACTTCACTTTCCGAAAAAGGTACTCTTCTCAGAGATCTCTCTCGCTCCCTCTCTATCATCACACCCCCTGTCTCTTTCAATCTTTCTTTCTTTCTCTCCCTCTCTCTCTCTCTCTCCCTCTATCTCTACCTTTCTATCACACCCCCCTGGTCTCTATCAATTCAAATCAATTAAATTCAAAGGGCGTTATTGGCATGGTAAACATATGTTAACATTGCCAAAGCAAATGGAATAGACAATAAACAAAAGGGAAATAAACAAGGGAAACATTAGTAAACATTACACTCACAAATGTTGTAAAATAATATAGACATTTCAAATGTTATATTATTGGATATGTACAGTGTTGTAACAATGTGCAAGTAGTTGTAGTATGAAAGGGAAAATGAATAAACAGACAAATACAGGTTGTATTTACAATGTTGTTTGTGCTCCACTGGTTGCCCTTTTCTCATTGTAACGCGCCACAAATCTTGCTGCTGTGATGGCACACTGCGGTATTTCGCCTAACAGATATGGGAGTTTATCAATGTTTGATTTGTTTTCAAATTCTTTGTGGGTCTGTGTGATCTGTGGAAAATATGTGTCTCTAATATGGTCATTCATTTGGCAGGAGGTTAGGAAGTGTAGCTCATTATGTGGGCAGTGTGCACATGGCCTGTCTTCTATCAAGAGCCAGGTCTCCCTATGGTGGCCTCTCTCAACAGTAAGGCTATGCTCACTGTCTGTACATAGTCAAGGATTTTCTTAATTTGGGGTCAGACAGTGGTCAGGTATTCTGTCACTGTATACTCTCTTTTTGGGCCAAATAACATTCTAGTTTGCTCAATTTTTTGGTTGATTCTTTCCAGTGTGTCAAATATTTATATTTTTGCTTTCTCATAATTTGGTTGGGTCCAAATGTGTTTCTGTCCTGGGGTTCTGTGGGGTCTGTTTGTGTTTGTGAACAGAGACCCAGAACCAGCTGGCAGAGGGCACTCTTCTCTATGTTCATCTCTCTGTATTTGAGGGCTTTGTGGTGGAATGTGTGGGCATTGCTTCCTTTTAGGTGGTTGTAGAATTTAACAGCTCTTTGCTGGATTTTGATAACTAGCGGTTATAGCAATGGGTTCGGTAATTGATTGAAGTATTTTTAGCCAGTTCCTAATTGGGATGTTGAGTTTTATGTTCCTTTTGATGGCATAGAAGGCCCTTCTTGCCTTGTCTCTTAGAATTTGTATTTGTTGTCTTGGCTACTGGACCTTTTTTGGAACACCATTATTTTTGTCTTACTGAGATTCACTGTCAGGGCCCAGGTCGGACAGAATCTGTGCAGAAGATCTAGGTGCTGCTGTAGGCCCTCCTTGGTTGGGGACAGAAGAACCAGATCATATGACTGTAAGTCGCTTTGGATAAAAGCGTCTGCTAAATGGCATATTATTATTATTATTATTATCTGCAAACAGCAGACATTTGATAGTCCAGTAGGGTGAGGCCGGGTGCTGCAGACTTGTGCCCTCTCCAATTAATTGATATATATGTTGAAGAGGGTGGGGCTCAAGCTGCATCCCTGTCTCACCCCACGGCCCTGAGAAAAGTTGTTTGTGTACATTGATTTGATAATGTCATATGCTTTCCCCCAACACCGCTTTCCATCAATCTGTATAGCAGACCCTCATGCCTAATTGAGTTAAAAGCTTTTTTGAAATCAACAAAGCATGAGAACATTTTTGTTCAGTCTCTCTCTCCCTCTCTATCACACCTCCTGTCTCTCCCTCACTCTCTCTCTCTCAGACCTCCTGTCTCTCTCTCTCTCTCTCTCTCGCTCTCTCTCTCTCGCTCTCTCTCTCTCAGACCTCCTGTCTCTCTCTCTCTCTTTCTCTTTCTCTCTCTCTCTCCCTCTCTATCACACCTCCTGTCTCTCTCTCTCTGCCTCTCTATCACACCTCCTCTCTCTCTCTCTCTCTCTCTCTCTCTCTCTCTCTCTCTCTCTCTCTCTCTCTCTCTCTCTCTCTCTCTCTCTCTCTCAGACCTCCTGTCTCTCTCTTTCTCTTTCTCTCTCTCTCTCCCTCTCTCTCAGACCTCCTGTCTCTCTCTCTCTCTTTCTCTTTCTCTCTCTCTCCCTCTCTATCACACCTCCTGTCTCTCTCTCTCTGCCTCTCTATCACACCTCCTCTCTCTCTCTCTCTCTCTCTCTCTCTCTCTCTCTCTCTCTCTCTCTCTCTCTCTTCTCTCTCTCTCTCTCTCTCTCTCTCTCTTTCTTTCTCTCTCTCTCTCTCTCTCTCTCAGTGTCATTCACATCGCCTGTAATGGCCGTTCCATTCAGGTAATGAGGTGAAATAGGATAAATCGCCCTGCCTCCCATATTTGGTTATGGTTCATGACCCCTTTCAGCAGGGAAATATTTTCAACCACATCAGCCACCTCTTGACAGAGAGGAGAAAAGGTTTTGGCATGAGATCATTGGGAAGGAATTTGCAAAGGGGAAAAGGGTTGGGGTAAATTCAGGTGGATGAAAGACAAGACTATACATAGAGTAAAGTTAAGAGGATGGCTAGGAGTTAAGAGGATGGGTCTGGATCTATACTGACTGACTGGGCTAGGGCAATGGGTGGGAATTGGCTTTTATAATTCATTTAGAGATATTGTGCCAGAGTCTGGTCTAATGCAAGCCCTGCTGACTATGGACCACAGAGTCTGGTCTAGTGGTAACCCTGCTGACTACGGACCACAGAGTCTGGTCTAGTGGTAACCCTGCTGACTACGGACCACAGAGTCTGGTCTAGTGGTAACCCTGCTGACTACGAACCACAGAGAGTCTGGTCTAGTGGTAACCCTGCTGACTACGAACCACAGAGAGTCTGGTCTAGTGGTAACCCTGCTGACTACGGACACAGAGAGTCTGGTCTAGTGGTAACCCTGCTGACTACGGACCACAGAGAGTCTGGTCTAGTGGTAACCCTGCTGACTACGGACCACAGAGAGTCTGGTCTAGTGGTAACCCTGCTGACTACGGACCACAGAGAGTCTGGTCTAGTGGTAACCCTGCTGACTACGAACCACAGAGAGTCTGGTCTAGTGGTAACCTGCTGACTACGGACCAGAGAGTCTGGTCTAGTGGTAACCCTGCTGACTACGAACCACAGAGAGTCTGGTCTAGTGGTAACCCTGCTGACTACGGACCACAGAGAGTCTGGTCTAGTGGTAACCCTGCTGACTACGGACCACAGAGAGTCTGGTCTAGTGGTAACCCTGCTGACTACGGACCACAGAGAGGTCTGGTCTAGTGGTAACCCTGCTGACTACTGACCACAGAGAGTCTGGTCTAGTGGTAACCCTGCTGGACTACGGACCCACAGAGAGTCTGATCTCTGATCTAGTGGTAACCCTGCTGACTACGGACCACAGAGAGTCTGGTCTAGTGGTAACCCTGCTGACTACGGACACAGAGAGTCTGGTCTAGTGGTAACCCTGCTGACTACGGACCACAGAGAGTCTGGTCTAGTGGTAACCCTGATGACTACGGACCACAGAGAGTCTGGTCTAGTGGTAACCCTGCTGACTACTGACCACATAGAGTCTGGTCTAGTGGTAACCCTGCCGACTACGGACCACATAGAGTCTGGTCTAGCTGCTTATGGAGTCTCTGTCAGCCCCAGTGTCAGAGCTGCTTATGGAGTCTCTGTCACCCCAGTGTCAGAGCTGCTTATGGAGTCTCTGTCAGCCCCAGTGTCAGAGCTGCTTATGGAGTCTCTGTCAGCCCCAGTGTCAGAGCTGCTTATGGAGTCTCTGTCAGCCCCAGTGTCAGAGCTGCTTATGGAGTCTCTGTAATGACAAGAGACTGAGACAGCTCACATGCTTTCTCTCATAGTGATTACACACACTGACATTTACATGCACGTACGTACGCCCACACACACACACACACACACACACACACACACACACACACACACACACACACACACACACACACACACACACACACACACACACACACACACACACACACACACACACACACACACACACACACACACACACACACACACACACACACACACACACACACACTCTTACAGAGAGTGCAGTTATCCACCCCTATCCACCCCAATTCCTGAAATGATGGATGTGATTGGTGAAGAGGAGGTTTAACATTTATATTAGAGAAGCTGTAGCTTTCCCTTAGGTCACATCACACACACAGAGAGAGAGAGAGGGAGGGAGGGGGGGGGGAGAGAGAGGGGGAGAGAGAGAGAGAGGGAGGGAGGGAGGGAGGGAGGGAGGGAGGGAGGGAGGGAGGGAGGGAGGGAGGGAGGGAGGGAGGGAGGGAGGGAGGAAGGAAGGAAGGGAGGGAGGAAGGAAGGAAGGAGAGAGAGAGAGAGAGAGAGAGAGAGAGAGAGAGAGAGAGAGAGAGAGAGAGGAGGGGGGGGGAGAGGGGGGGGGGGAGGAGAGAGGGGAGAGCAGAAAGAGAGAGAGAGAGCGGGAGAGAGAGAGAGAGAGAGAGAGAGAGAGAAAGAGTTCATAATTAGTTAATAAAGGAACTTACTATTAATTCCAGGGTCATGGAGCTTTGACGTCACGTCTTATCTCCCTCCATCCCTCCATCCCTCCCATCCCTCCATCCCTCCATCCCTCTCTCCCTCCTTCCTCCATCCCTCCATCCCTCTCTCCCTCCTTCCTCCATCCCTCCATCCCTCTCTCCCTCCTTCCTCCATCCCTCCATCCCTCCATCTCTCCATACCTCTCTCCCTCCTTCCTCCATCCCTCCATCCCTCTCTCCCTCCTTCCTCCATCCCTCCATCCCTCTTTCCCTCCTTCCTCCATCCCTCCATCCCTCCATCCCTCTATCCCTCCATCCCCCCATCCCATCCCTCCATCCCTCCATCCCTCTATCCCTCCATCCCTCCATCCCCCCATCCCTCCATCCCTCTATCCCTCCATCCCTCCATCCCTCCATCCCTCCATCCCTCTATCCCTCCATCCCTCTATCCCTCCATCCCTCCATCCCCCATCCCTCCATCCCTCTATCCCTCCATCCCTCCATCCCTCCATCCCTCCATCCCTCCTCCATCCCCCCATCCCTCCATCCCTCCATCCCTCTATCCCTCCATCCCTCCATCCCTCTATCCCTACATCCCTCTCTCCCTCCTTCCTCCATCCCTCCATCCCTCTCTCCCTCCTTCCTCCATCCCTCCATCCCTCTCTCCCTCCTTCCTCCATCCCTCCATCCCTCCATCCCTCTCTCCCTCCTTCCTCCATCCCTCCATCCCTCCATCCCTCCATCCCTCCATCTCTCCATCCCTCTCTCCCTCCTTCCTCCATCCCTCCATCCCTCTCTCCCTCCTACCTCCATCCCTCCATCCCTCCATCCCTCTATCCCTCCATCCCTCCATCCCTCCATCCCTCCATCCCTCCATCCCCCCATCCCTCCACCCCTCCATCCCTCTATCCCTCCATCCCCCCATCCCTCCAACCCTCCATCCCTCCATCCCTCCATCCCTCCATCCCTCTATCTCTCCATCCCTCTATCCCTCCATCCCTCCATCCCCCATCCCTCCATCCCTCTATCCCTCCATCCCCCATCCCTCCATCCCTCCATCCCTCCCTCCATCCCCCCCATCCCTCCATCCCTCTATCCCTCCATCCCTCTATCCCTCCAGCCTCTATCCCTCCATCCCCCATCCCTCCATCCCTCCATCCCTCCATCCCTCTATCCCTCCATCCCTCCATCCCTCCATCCCTCCATCCCTCTCTCCCTCTATCCCTCCTTCCCTCTCTCCCTCCTTCCTCTATCCCTCTCTCCTTCCTCCATCCCTCTCTCCCTCTATCCTTCCATCCCTCTCTCCCTCCTTCCTCCATCCCTCCATCCCTCCATCCCTCTCTCCCTCCATCCCTCCATCCCTCCATCCCTCCATCCCTCTCTCCCTCTATCCCTCCTTCCCTCTCTCCCTCCTTCCTCCATCCTCCATCCCTCCATCCCTCTCTCCCTCTATCC
Organism: Coregonus lavaretus; assembly: GCF_964263955.1. Classification (NCBI taxonomy): domain Eukaryota; kingdom Metazoa; phylum Chordata; class Actinopteri; order Salmoniformes; family Salmonidae; genus Coregonus; species Coregonus lavaretus. The sequence continues at coordinate 8,129,880 of NC_139999.1, read as the reverse complement.
CTCCATCCCTCTCTCCCTCCTCCCTCCATCCCTCCATCCCTCCATCCCTCTCTCCACACCGAAAGGTTAATGTATATATTTAACTTTCATTGAGAGTTGTGTCTCTTGTTTTTTTTTATTCTTTCTGGCGTTCAATCTCTCTCTCATGAATTAGCAGCACTGCTAAAGAGCATTTCATCAGTCCGCCAAATTGGATTATGATTCTGTTTATCTTAAGTGCTCCAGCAGTCTAATTGGATTAGGATTCTGTTACTCTTAAGTGCTCCAGCAGTCTAATTGGATTAGGATTCTGTTACTCTTAAGTGCTCCAGCAGTCTAATTGGATTAGGATTCTGTTACTCTTAAGTGCTCCAGCAGTCTAATTGGATTATTATGATTTTTCTCTTAAATGCTCCAGCAGTCTAATTGGATTATGATTATGTTTCTCTTAAATGCTCCAGCAGTCTAATTGGATTAGGATTCTGTTACTTTTAAGTGCTCCAGCAGTCTAATTGGATTAGGATTATTTTTCTCTTAAGTGCTCCAGCAGTCTAATTGGATTATGATTATTTTTCTCTTAAATGCTCCAGCAGTCTAATTGGATTATGATTATTTTTCTCTTAAATGCTCCAGCAGTCTAATTGGATTAGGATAATTTTTCTCTTAAATGCTCCAGCAGTCTAATTGGATTAGGATTCTGTTACTCTTAAATGCTCCAGCAGTCTAATTGGATTAGGATTATTTTTCTCTTAAATGCTCCAGCAGTCTAATTGGATTAGGATTATTTTTCTCTTATGTACTCCAGCAGTCTAATTGCTTGTTATCCAGCTCAATATGAGGGTGTCTCTCAACCCTGGACCCCCTCGTTTCGCCCCCCGAGCCTCTCCCCCCTCTCCCCCTTCGCCTCGCCCCCCTCGCTTCCCTCACCTCTCACCACTCTCCCCCTTCACCACATTAATTTAATTGTGACTACAATATAATGTATTATATTATATTATGCACATTATGTATGGTAATGTATCGGCATTATTACTGATCTGAAAAGGCCTGTCACTCTGGCTTTGTGTGTGTGTGTGTGTGTGTGTGTGTGTGTGTGTGTGTGTGTGTGTGTGTGTGTGTGTGTGTGTGAGTCTATTTGTGTGTGTACGTGCTTGTGTGTTTGTCTATGTGTGTCTGTGTGTGTGTGTGTGTGTGTGTATTTGTGTGTGTGCATACGTTTGTGTGTGTGTATTTGTGTGTGTGCGTGCTTGTGTCTGTGTCTATGTGTGTGTGTATGTGTGTGTGTGTATGTGTGTGTGTGTGTGTCTTGAGAAGATCTTGAGTGTTCTGTGTGTATCTTAATGTGTATCTTAATCAAATCAAATTGTATTTGCCACATGCGTGGAATACAACAGGTGTAGACCTTACAGTGAAATGCTTATTTACAAGCCCTTAACCAACAATGCAGTTTTAAGAAATAAAAATAACAAATAATTACAGTAGGGAGGCTATATACAGGGGGTACCGGTACAGAGTCAATGTGCAGGAGGCTATATACAGGGGGTACCGGTACACAGTCAATGTGCAGGAGGCTATATACAGGGGGTACCGGTACACAGTCAATGTGTAGTTGTGTAATGGAGTTTGACTTGTTGTTGTAACATTCACTCTCTCTTCTCCATCCCCATTTCAGGACCCAAATCAATTTCACTGTGGCCATCGATTTCACTGCGTCTAATGGTAAGTGAATATAAAGACAGTGTACGTGTGAGGGCCAGAATGAATGGTGATGCTCTTCCAGAGAGAGAGAGAGAGAGAGAGAGAGAGAGAGAGAGAGAGAGAGAGAGAGAGAGAGAGAGAGAGAGAGAGAGAGAGAGAGAGAGAGAGACTCAAAACCTGTGAGAGTTTCTTTCTGGCCCATGGTCAATACCACCATGCTGTGCCCCCAAATGGCACTGTGTCAGAGCCCAAATGGCACCCCATTCCCCTATGGGCTCTGGTCAAAAGTAGTTCACTATAAAGGGAATAGGGTTCCATTTGGCACAAGGAACCAAGATGGTGGAATAAACCCTCCTCTTGACATCAGGACTTCCCACAGGCTAAAAGGCCACACTTAATTCTAATCACTCCACTTATTGTAGTTAATTTATCCTTAGAGCCTCTAGCAGTGTATCTCTGTTTCCTACCATTCCATTGTGTGACGGGGTTGATGAGAGCATGCAGTAGTTTATCTCTGAGGGGTTGAAGAGAAGAAGAGTTCTGAATCGTTGTTATTTTGACCTGTATTATGGTTAAGGTCAGGGTCAGGGTTAGGGTTTAACTGGGATGTGGACATGAAGTTAAGGTTAGTTTAATCAAAATTCCAGACCCCTTCCTCACCAATGGACAAAGTGGTAATATATTGACCTCTGCCCTTTGCGCCCTCCCTAGGTAACCCGTCCCAGTCCACCTCTCTACACTACATGAACCCGTATCAGATGAATGCCTATGCTATGGCCCTGAAGGCTGTAGGGGAGATCATCCAGGACTACGACAGTGATAAGATGTTCCCTGCTCTGGGGTTTGGAGCCAAACTGCCCCCTGATGGACAGGTCTCACACGAGTTCCCTCTGGTGAGTCAAACACAGAGCTCTTTCTGGTCACCTGGCACTGTACTGGACTTAACTGGACTGGACTGGACTAGACTGAACTGAACTGGACTAGACTTGACTGGACTGGACTTTACTTTACTTTACTTACCACATTCAGCTAATGATGTCCACTCCAGGAATAAGATATTGATTTATTAAATACAAGAGATTTGACCATGTTGATTGTTTCTCCTCTCTAGAACAACAACATAGAGAATGTCTACTGTAATGGTGTGGATCAGGGATCAGGGATCAGGCAGCTTTATTATTATTACATTTTTGGAACTCAGTCAGGGTCTCAACTTCCTGTTAAGAGTTAAAATAGTAAAATACACAAGGTGCCATTTCGAAATGTGGTTGTGCATCAGCAGTTTTTCTCTTGATATGTCAGTCACTGACAGTCACCCAAATAGCCCATGTCAGGTAAAATGTTTTAGATTGGTAAGTTAGTCTAGAGGCCAACTATCTAAACTTGTAGTAATCATGGTCGAATTCCCAAATTACCTTCACTCTCACTCATATATCATATTAAAAACTGCAAACATTTCTCTCCACCCAATAGCAAAATGTGTAGAATTCATTGGAGGCTCCTCAGAGGAGGAAGGGGAGGACCATCCTCCTTAGTGTATGTCTTTTTTTTTTTTTATAGTGAAAGATTAAAAAAGTTATCCTTTTTAGACATTTCACCAAATAATTGATTATAACACACTGTATTACAATGAAGGTCTACAGTAGCCTCAACATCCCTATGTAGGGTAGCACCATTGTGTAGTCGGATGACAGCTAATTTCCATCCTCCTCTGAGTACATTGACTTCAATACAAAACCTAGGAGGCTCGTGGTTCTCACCTCCTTCCATAGACTTACACAGTAATTATGACAATTTCCGGAAAACATCCTTCAACCTATCAGAGCTCTTGCAGCATCAATCAATCAATCAATCAATCAAATGTATTTATAAAGCCCTTTTTACATCAGCAGATGACACAAAGTGTTATACAGAAACCCAGCCTAAAACCCCAAACAGCAGCATTGCAGATGTAGAAGCACGGTGGCTAAGAAAAAACTCCATAGAAAGGCAGAAACCTATGAAGAAACCTAGAGAGGAACCAGGCTCTGAGGGGAGTGCCGGGTGGAGATAACAGTACACTGCCATTAAGGACAGATTTTTCTCAAAGATGTTCAAACGTTCATAGATGACCAGCAGGGTCAAATAATAATCCCAGTGGTTGTAGAGGTTGCAACAGGCCAGTACATCAAGAGTAAATGTCACTTGGCTTTTCATAGCCGGGCATTTAGAGGTTGAAATAGCAGGTGCGGGAGAGAGAGAGAGTTGAAAACAGCAGGTCTGGGACAAGGTAGCACGTCCGGTTAACAGGTCAGGGTTCCATAGCCGCAGGCAGAAGAGTTGAAACTGGAGGCAAAAACAAGTAGTGATGAAGTCAATCTCTCCTCCACTTTGAGCAATGATATTAATGTTAGCTCCCCGTGTACATTTAAGGGCCAGCCGTGCTGCCCTGTTCTGAGCCAATTGTAATTTTCCCAAGTTCCTCTTTGTGGTACCTGACTACACGACTGAACAGTAGTCCAGGTGTGACAAAACCAGGATCTGCCTTGTTGATAGTGTTGTTCAGAAGGCAGAGCAGCGCTTTATAATAGACATACTTCTCATTTACATTTTAGTCATTTAGCAGACACTCTTATCCAGAGCGACTTACAGTGGTGAGTGCATACATTTTCATACATTTTTCATTCTTTTTTCTTACTGGTCCCCCGTGGGAATCAAACCCTGGCGTTGCAAGTGCCATGCTCTACCAACTGAGCTACAGGGGGCTCCCCATCTTACTACTTAGTTACAGTTCATATGAGGAAACCAGTCATTTGAAATAAATTCATTAGTTCCTATGGTTTTCACATGACTGGGAATACAGATATGCATATTTTGGTCACGGACACCTTAAAAGAAATGGGCCTCACAATGGGCCTCAGGATCTTGTCACGGTATTTCTGTGCATTTAAATTGCCATCGATAAAATGCAATTGTGTTCATTATTCATAACGTATGTCTGCCCATACCATAACCCCACCGCCACCATGGGGCACTCTGTTCACAACGTTGACATCAGCAAACCGCTCGCCCACATGACACCATACATGTGGCCTGTGGTTGTGAGGTCAGTTAGACGTACTGCTAAATTCTCTAAAACGACGTTGGAGGTGGCTTATGGTAGAGAATTTAACATTAAATTCTCTGGCAACAGCTTTGGTGCATATTCCTGCAGTCAGCTTGCCAATTGCACGCTCCCTCAAAACTTGAGACATCTGTGGCATTGTATTGTGTGACAAAACTGCACATTTTAGAGTGGCCTTTTATTGTTCCCAGCACAAGGTGCACCTATGTAATGATCATGCTGTTTAATCAGCTTCTTGATATGCAACACCTGTCAGGTGGATGGATTATCTTGGCAAAGGAGAAATGCTCAACAACAGGGATGTAAACAGAGAAATACGTTTTTTGTGTATATGGAACATTTCTGGGATCTTATATTTCAGCTCAAGAAACATGGGATTAGCACTTTACATGTTGCATTTATATTTTTGTTCAGTGTAGCTAGCCAATGCAGCTAGTTAGTTTAGCCTTACTCAAACACCCAGCTCAAACAGAGAGGGATGCTATGTTAGCTAGCTGGCTATGGCTATCCAACACTGGAACTCTTCCAAGTCAAGGTAAGCTTTAGGTTTTATTAATTTATTGCCACTAGGGGCTGCCGGTGTAACTGCTAAACTGCTTGCTGACTGTACACTATACTGCATGATTGTAGCGGGTTTACTAACGCGTTAGTTCTAGTAGCTATGTTGACTTGACGTTAGCTAATATGGTGACAACGATGTAGGCTGTGTGTCACGGTTAGCATTTATAATCTGAAGGCTCGGCTTGTAAAAGTTTTTTAGCCTGGTCACAGACAGCTGATGTGCTGTGCACTGAAGTCCACAAGCGAAGGGAAAAGGTGAGAGGAGGAGAGCACATAGATGCGAGAAGGAATTATCCAACGATCAAAGGGATCATGCTGTTTGTATGTGGCTGCTATGGAAAGTGAACTGTGTTTGCGTGTGATTCTGTTGAAAAAACGTTTCTTAAACGGAAGCAAATGGAACAAAACGGGGATAAACATATCTGAATTTGTCCAATAGAAACTCTCATTTGCAACTTGTTGGACTAATGATTACACCCACTATCAGCTAGATGCAGGCAAGATTGTGCAAGGCGGTATTAAATGTGTCAATGTCTGTCACCTTGATAACTAAAATGTATCTTGACCTGTGTAGCTACGTTGTAAACGTTCATTCATAGGCTAAGTTGTAGCAACCTCAGGATGGGTATAGGGAAAACTTGAGTATCATGTAGTAGCCTAAACCTAATGATGTTACGTTGAGCTGGGTGAATGGAATATGAATGGGAGTTATCCAATGTGCTGTAAAAGAAATAAGACCATGCTCATAATAAAATGTATAGTCCTCCTTCATCTTAAACGGCACCGACCGCCACTGGTAGAATTGCAGGAAATGTGTTATAAAATTGCTAAATCTTCTCTTCGCCCCATGGCAAAATGTGTAGAATTGCAGCAAAGTTGCTTTAAAACTGCAACATTTTCTCTACACCCCATGGCAAAATGTGTAGATTTGCAAGAAATTCACTCTAAAACGTAATTTTGTTCTCTCCGCTGTCAAGAGGGGGGCCGCTAAAATGTCACTTAGGGCCCCCAAAAGTCTATGGCTGGCTCTGACTGCATGTGTGGGTATAGATGTGGGTACGAAGACCCACGAGCCACTGCGGCCCCATCCCCATCCCTGTTATAAATCAACTATATCACATTGTTGTAAACCTGTTGATTGTTTCTCCTCTCCAGAACGGTAACATAGACAACCCTTACTGTAATGGTATAGACGGCATCCTGGAAGCCTACCACCAGAGTCTGAAGACTGTTCAGCTCTACGGCCCAACCAACTTCGCCCCTGTAGTCAACCATGTGGCCAGGTAACGTCACGCACACACATGTTAGGTGGGGTTAGGTACGTGAGGGATGGTTAGCAATGAGGGAGGGATGACAAGGTATGCACACACAAACACACACACACAGAACGGGGAAAGCATGCATGATAACTTTTAAAACAGAGAGGAGACCATTGAGTTAAAACAGTTCTGAATATACAGTATGACCCTCCAGTCACAGTCACAGTCCCTGTGCCAGTCCCCGTCACACTCCTCCAGTCACAGTCACAGTCACAGTCACACTCCTCCAGTCACAGTCACGGTCACAGTCACAGTCACACTCCTCCAGTCACCGTCACGGTCACAGTCACAGTCACACTCCTCCAGTCACAGTCACGGTCACAGTCACAGTCACACTCCTCCAGTCACAGTCACGGTCACAGTCACACTCCTCCAGTCACAGTCACGGTCACAGTCACAGTCACACTCCTCCAGTCACAGTCACGGTCCCTGTCCCAGTCCCCGTCACACTCCTCCAGTCACAGTCACGGTCACAGTCACAGTCACACTCCTCCAGTCACAGTCACGGTCACAGTCACACTCCTCCAGTCACAGTCACGGTCACAGTCACAGTCACACTCCTCCAGTCACAGTCACGGTCCCTGTCCCAGTCCCCGTCACACTCCTCCAGTCACAGTCACGTCACAGTCACAGTCACACTCCTACAGTCACAGTCACGGTCACAGTCACAGTCACACTCCTCCAGTCACAGTCACGTCACAGTCACACTCCTCCGGTCCCAGTCACACTCCTACAGTCACAGTCACACTCCTCCAGTCACAGTCACAGTCACAGTCCCAGACACAGTCCTCCAGTCACAGTCAGTCAATCAATCAATCAAATGTATTTATAAAGCCTTTTTTACATCAGCAGATGTCACAAAGTGCTTATACAGAAACCCAGCCTAAAAGCAAGCAATGCAGATGTAGAAGCATGGTGGCTAGGAAAAACTCCCTAGAAAGGCAGGAACCTAGGAAGAAACCTAGAGAGGAAGCAGGCTCTGAGGGGTGGCAAGTCCCCTTTTCTGGCTGTGCCGGTTGGAGATTATAAGAGTACATGGCCATTAAGGCCAGATTGTTCTTCAAGATGTTCAAACTTTCATAGATGACCAGCAGGGTCAAATAATAATCACAGTGATTGTAGCGAGTTGCAGTAATCCAGACGGGAGATGCCACCATGCTTCTACATCTGCATTGCTTGCTTTTAGGCTGGGTTTCAGTATAAGCACTGATCCTGTAGGTTCATGCTCTACAACATTCGGAGAGTACGACCCTGCCTTACACAGGAAGCGGCACAGGTCCTAATCCAGGCACTTGTCATCTCCCGTCTGGATTACTGCAACTCGCTGTTGGCTGGGCTCCCTGCCTGTGCCATTAAACCCCTACAACTCATCCAGAATGCCGCAGCCCGTCTGGTGTTCAACCTTCCCAAGTTCTCTCACGTCACCCCGCTCCTCCGCACACTCCACTGGCTTCCAGTTGAAGCTCGCATCTGCTACAAGACCATGGTGCTTGCCTACGGAGCTGTGAGGGGAACGGCACCTCCGTACCTTCAGGCTCTGATCAGTCCCTACACCCAAACGAGGGCACTGCGTTCATCCACCTCTGGCCTGCTGGCTCCCCTACCTCTGCGGAAGCATAGTTCCCGCTCAGCCCAGTCAAAACTGTTCGCTGCTCTGGCACCCCAATGGTGGAACAAGCTCCCTCACGACGCCAGGACAGCAGAGTCACTCACCACCTTCCGGAGACATTTGAAACCCCACCTCTTTAAGGAATACCTGGGATAGGATAAAGTAATCATTCTACCCCTCCCCCCTTTACTCCAACCCCCCCCCCCCCCCCCCCAAAAAATTTTTTTTTTAATAATAATAAACATTGTAAAGTGGTTATCCCACTGGCTATAAGGTGAATGCACCTATTTGTAAGTCGCTCTGGATAAGAGCGTCTGCTAAATGACGTAAATGTAAATGTAAATGTAGAGGGTACAACAGGTCAGTACCTCAGGAGTAAATGTCAGTTGGCTTTTCATAGCCGAGCATTCAGAGGTTGAGACAGCAGTTGCAGTAGAGAGAGTGAGAGAGCAAGAGAGATAGAGAGAGAGAGAGAGAGAGAGAGAGAGAGAGAGAGAGAAGAGAGAGAGAGAGAGAGAGAGAGAGAGACAGAGAGAGAGAGAGAGAGAGAGAGAGAGAGAGAGAGAGAGAGAGAGAGAGAGAGAGAGAGAGAGAGAGACAGAGAGAGAGAGAGAGAGAGAGTGAGAGAGAGAGTGAGAGAGTGAGAGAGCGAGAGAGCGAGAGAGAGAGATAGAGAGATAGAGGGATAGAGAGAGAGAGAGAGAGAGAGAGAGAGAGAGAGAGAGAGAGAGTCGAAAACAGCAGGTCCAGGACAAGGTAGCACGTCCGGTTAACAGGTCAGGGTTCCATAGCCGCAGGCAGAACAGTTGAAACTGGAGCAGCAGCACGACCAGGTGGACTGGGGACAGCAAGGTGACATCAGGCCAGGTAGTCCTGAGGCATGATCCTAGGGCTCAGGTCCTCCAGGAGGGGAGGGAGAGAGGGAGAGAGAGAGAATTAGAGGGAGCATACTTAAATTCACACAGAACACCAGATAAGACAGGATAATTACACCAGATATAACAGACTGACCCTAGCCCCCCAGCACATAGACTATTGCAGCATAGATACTGGAGGATGAGACAGGGGGTTCGGGGGACACTGTGGTACCATCCAAAGATACTCCCGGACAGGGCCAACCAGGCTTTGCCAAAGCACAGCCCCACACCACCAGAGGGATATCAACAGACCACCAACCTACTACCCTGAGACAAGGCTGAGTATAGCCTACGAAGATCTCCTCCACTGCACGAGCCCAAGGGGGCTCAAGACCGGACAGGAAGATCACATCAGTGAATCAACCCCTCAAGTCGAGTACAGCGCAAAAAAGCCTGGCACGACGTGACGCACCCCTCCTACGGATAGCATGGAAGAGCACTAGTAAGCCAGTGACTCAGCCCCGGAACAGGGTCACAGTCCTCCAGTCCCAGTCCCAGTTACAGTCCTCTAGTCACAGTCCTCCAGTCACAGTCACAGTCCAGTCCCAGTCCTCCAGTCCCAGTCCTCTAGTCACAGTCACAGTCCTCCAATCATGGTCCTCCAGTCACAGTCACAGTCCTCCAGTCACAGTCCTCCAGTCACAGTCCTCTAGTCACAGTCCTCCAGTCACAGTCACAGTCCTCCAGTCACAGTCCTCCAGTCCCAGTCACACTCCTCCAGTCCCAGTCCCAGTCCTCCAATCCCAGTCACAGTCCTCTAGTCACAGTCCTCTAGTCACAGTTAGTCTTCCTCCAGTCCCACTCCTCCAGTCACAGTCACAGTCAGTCATAGTCCCACTCCTATTCACAGTCCCAGTCCCAGTCACAGTCACAGTCCCAGTCAGTCACAGTCACAGTCACAGTCTCAGTCAGTCCCAGTCCCAGTCAGTCACAGTCCCAGCCTCAGTCAGTCTCAGTCCCAGTCCCAGTCCCAGTCCCAGTCTCAGTCAGTCCCAGTCCCAGCCCAGCCTCAGTCCCAGTCTCAGTCAGTCCAGTCCCAGTCCCAGTCAGTCACAGTCCCAGCCTCAGTCAGTCACAGTCCCAGTCTCAGTCAGTCCCAGTCCCAGTCCCAGTCCCAGCCTCAGTCCCAGTCTCAGTCAGTCCCAGTCCCAGTCCCAGTCCCAGTCTCAGTCAGTCACAGTCCCAGTCCCAGCCTCAGTCCCAGTCCCAGTCCCAGTCCCAGTCAGTCTCAGTCCCAGTCACAGTCAGTCACAGTCCCAGTCTCAGTCTCAGTCAATCCCAGTCCCAGTCACAGTCAGTCACAGTCCCAGCCTCAGTCAGTCTCAGTCCAGCCTCAGTCTCAGTCCCAGCCTCAGTCCCAGTCTCAGTCAGTCCCAGTCCCAGTCCCAGTCCCAGTCCCAGCCTCAGTCCCAGTCTCAGTCAGTCCCAGTCCCAGTCCCAGTCCCAGCCTCAGTCCCAGTCTCAGTCCCAGTCCCAGTCCCAGTCTCAGTCAGTCCCAGTCCCAGTCCCAGCCTCAGTCCCAGTCTCAGTCAGTCCCAGTCCCAGTCCCAGTCAGTCACAGTCCCAGCCTCAGTCAGTCTCAGTCCCAGCCTCAGTCTCAGTCAGTCCAGTCCCAGTCCCAGTCAGTCTCAGTCCCAGTCACAGTCAGTCACAGTCCCAGCCTCAGTCTCAGTCAGTCCCAGTCCCAGTCCCAGTCAGTCACAGTCCCAGCCTCAGTCAGTCTCAGTCCCAGCCTCAGTCTCAGTCCCAGTCCCAGTCCCAGTCCCAGTCCCAGTCCCAGTTCCAGTCCCAGTCCCAGTCTCAGTCCCAGTCCCAGTCCCAGCCTCAGTCCCAGCCTCAGTCAGTCTCAGTCCCAGCCTCAGTCTCAGTAAGTCCCAGTCCCAGTCAGTCACAGTCCCAGCCTCAGTCAGTCTCAGTCCCAGCCTCAGCCTCAGCCTCAGTCCCAGTCCCAGTCCCCAGTCCCAGTCCCAGTCCCAGTCCAGTCCCAGTCCCAGTCCCAGTCCCAGTCAGCCTCAGTCAGTCACAGTCCAGTCCCAGCCTCAGTCAGTCACAGTCCCAGTCCCAGCCTCAGTCCCAGTCTCAGTCAGTCACAGTCCCAGTCCCAGCCTCAGTCCCAGTCTCAGTCAGTCACAGTCCCAGTCCCAGCCTCAGTCCCAGTCTCAGTCAGTCACAGTCCCAGTCCCAGCCTCAGTCCCAGTCTCAGTCAGTCACAGTCCCAGTCCCAGCCTCAGTCCCAGTCTCAGTCAGTCTCAGTCCCAGTCCCAGTCTCAGTCCCAGCCCCAGTCCCAGTCTCAGTCAGTCACAGTCCCAGTCCCAGCCTCATTCAGTACCAGTCCTTGAGCCATTACCATGTGAATGGCTGAAAGGGTGAAAAGGACTGTAGCCAGTGGGAACCAATGACACAGATTCAGTCAATCAGTAAATCACACAGCATAGTCCGGCTTCATATCCTGCAGTGTTGAGGTCACAGTCTTCTTTGAGGTATGATAATGAATATTATGAATGTTATCAATCTGCAGAATGATATCAGGGTATCCTATTTTCATTGAATAGAGTCTTGTTTAATAGACATTGAAAGGTAAGAGAGAGAGGAGTGGAGAGGATTGACAGGAAATACAATGACGACAGAAGATAAAGAATGACCTTCAATTTTCAGTTTAGTTCAGGGAATGTTTGCTTTTTACTCATAAACTGTGTGTGTGTGTGTGTGTGTGTGTGTGTGTGTGTGTGTGTGTGTGTGTGTGTGTGTGTGTGTGTGTGTGTGTGTGTGTGTGTGTGTGTGTGTGTGTGTGTGTGTGTTATCCTGCTACAGGTATGCTGCAGCGGTTCAGGACGGGTCCCAGTACTTCGTCCTCCTCATCATTACAGATGGGGTCATATCAGACATGGCTCAGACCAAGGAGGCCATCGTCAACGTGAGTTGAGAGAGGAGAGACAGAGAAGAGAGACAGAGAGAGAGAGAGAGAGAGAGAGAGAGAGAGAGAGAGAGAGAGAGAGAGAGAGAGAGAGAGAGAGAGAGAGAGAGAGAGAGAGAGAGAGAGAGAGAGAGAGAGAGAGAGAGAGAGAGAGAGAGAGAGAGAGAGAGAGAGAGAGAGATGGTGGGACAGGATGGAAGAAGAAAGAGTGAGGCAGGGAAAAGAGTCAAATATGAATCTCTGTGAAGAGAGAGAAGAGAGTCTTCTCATCTGCCTGGACTCGGCCAGACCTCCAGCAGACTGGATTTAAAGGGAATTTGCGACTGTTAGTCAAACCGTTCGAACAGTCACACCTTCCTTTTAAGATCTTGCCTGCTGCTCTATCTTGCATGACCTCACTGACTGACCTGCAATTCCTCTGCTGACACTACTACCCCCCTCTTCTACTGCTTTCACTCCTGCTCTTTGTGGCGATGGAGTCTAATTTGGGGTTAGGCTTCATTTGAGGTTAGGGTTATTTTAGAGTTAGGGTTAATCTAGGGTAACATCATAATTGCTGATTTAAGTGTTTTCTCTGAAGTAGGAGTGTGAAGTAGAAATGCTTCGACTGTCCTCTTCAATTCAGTGAGCCAGACTGGATGGTGTGTGCGTGGGCATGTGCCTGTGTGTTGTGTGAGGGTTGTGTCTCCTCCGGGGAGTGTTTTCAGGAACACTGACCCACTTCTCTACAGCTGGTGGAGGGAGGGAGGGAGGGAGGGAGGGAGGCCTATTCCATGTCATTCAGAACGGGGCTGGGACAGCAGATGGAACCTGTCACTCAGACAACACAACGACGCTCCAAGGCACAGCAATGCCCTCTCAATGAATTATTTCACTTTCCCACTTCTCTTTCCTTTGGTTCATGTTTTTTCTGTCTCTTTTCATCTCTCTTTCTCTCTTGCATCACCTCTCTCTCTCTCTCTCTCTCTCTCTCTCTCTCTCTTCTCTCTATCTCTCTCTCTCTCACACACTCTCTCTCTCTCTCTCTCTCTCTCTCTCTCTCTCTCTCTCTCTCTCTCTCTCTCTCTCTCTCTCTCTCTCTCTCAATTCAATTTCAATTTCAATTTAAGGTCTTTATTGGCAATGGAAACGTATGTTAACATTGCCAAAGCAAGTGAAGTAGATAGTAAACAAAAGTGAAATAAACAATAAAATTAAAAGTAAACATTACACTCAGAAGTTTCAAAAGAATAAAGACATTTCAAATGTCATATTATGTCTATATACAGTGCTGTAACAATTAGCAAATAGTTAAAGTACAAATGGGAAAATAAATAAACATAAATATGGGTTGTATTTACAATGGTGTTTGTTCTTAACTGGTTGCCCTTTTCTTGTGGCAACAGGTCACAAGTATTGCTGCTGTGATGGCACACTGTGGTATTTCACCCAATAGATATGGGAGTTTATCAAAATCGGGTTTGTTTTCAAATTCTTTGTGGGTCTGTGTAATCTGAGGGAAATATGTGTCTCTAATATGGTCATTCATTTGGCAGGAGGTTAGGAAGTGCAGCTCAGTTTCCACTTTCTTTTGTGGGCAGTGTGCACATAGCCTGTCTTCTCTTGAGAGCCAGGTCTGCCTTCGGCAGCCTTTCTCAATAGCAAGGCTATGATCACTGAGTGTGACGAATACTGAGGATACGAAGAGGCAGGACACAGACGCAGGAATCAACAATGTAAAGGTTTACTTAACACTGAGCAAGAGAACAACAAAGAGCGAGTACACGACAAGACACTAACAATCACACACAACACAACACTGAACAGTCCAGGGCTATATAGGGGTGGTGATGAGATGATGAGGTGCAGGTGCGCTGGAGGTGATTAGGGTGCATTGGGTTTCCATTCCGGTGTTGCTGAGGTGGTGCGCTCAGACCGGTGGCTTAGTAGACCGGCGAATCAGAGCGCCGGAGGGGAGCAACGGGAGGAGACGTGACACTGAGTCTGTACATAGTCAAAGCTTTCCTTAATTTTGGGTCAGTCACAGTGGTCAGGTATTCTGCCACTGTGTACTCTCTGTTTAGGGCCAAATAGCATTCTAGTTTGCTCTGTTTTTTTGTTAATTCTTTCCAATGTGTCAAGTAATTAGCTTTTAATTTTCTCATGATTTGGTTGGGTCTAATTTTGTTGCTGTCCTGGGGCTCTGTGGGGTATGTTTGTGGTCCTCTGTAGCTCAGCTGGTAGAGCACGGCGCTTATAACGTCAAGGTAGTGGGTTCGATCCCCGGGACCACCCATACACAAAAAAAAATGTATGACTGTATGTCGCTTTGGATAAAAGCGTCTGCTAAATGGCATATTATTATTATTATTTGTGTTTGTGAACAGAGCCCCAGGACCAGTTTGCTTAGAGTTTGGACATTGCAGGTTGATTCCGTCCAATACTTAATTCGATTGGTTAGATGGTGCCATGTAACTTCAATGTCTTTCATGTTAGCACCCCAACTGTCCTCCATAGTTGTTGTCATGACTACAGTAACTATAGTGACAGCCTTTAAGTATTGTAAATGAGAACTTGTTCTCAACTGGCTTACCTGGTTAAATAAAGGTGAAAAAGGTTCAAAGTCGATTCACATATTAAATTGCCACTTTGGTATCACCCTGTGGTTCCCAGAACGTTATGTGCTAGCTGGAGTATCAGGCTGTGGTTCTCAGAACGTTGTGTGCTAGCTGAGGTATCACCCTGTGGTTCTCAGAATGTTGTGTGCTAGCTGGGGTATCAGGCTGTGGTTCTCAGAACGTTGTGTGCTAGCTGGGGTATCACCCTGCGGTTCTCAGAACGTTGTGTGCTAGCTGGGATATCAGGCTGTGGTTCTCAGAACGTTGTGTGCTAGCTGGGATATCAGGCTGTGGTTCTCAGAATGTTGTGTGCTAGCTGAGGTATCACCCTGCGGTTCTCAGAATGTTGTGTGCTAGCTGGGGTATCAGGCTGTGGTTCTCAGAACGTTGTGTGCTAGCTGGGGTATCAGGCTGTGGTTCTCAGAACGTTGTGTGCTAGCTGGGGTATCACCCTGCGGTTCTCAGAACGTTGTGTGCTAGCTGGGGTATCACCCTGCGGTTCTCAGAACGTTGTGTGCTAGCTGGGATATCAGGCTGTGGTTCTCAGAACGTTGTGTGCTAGCTGGGATATCAGGCTGTGGTTCTCAGAACGTGGTGTGCTAGCTGGGGTATCACGCTGTGGTTCTCAGAGGTCAGTTCTAGAGTGAAGCCCTCCAAATGAACCTGACGCACTAGGCCTAATGTCTTCCTCTGTCAGAGCCTGGGGTGGCCTCTTTTCTCTCTCAGTGGGACATCACAGGACATAATTGAAGACTTGTGAGGGAAGTTATTGATGAGTCACAGACTCAGGCGTGGGCGTGAATGTCTTCTTAGGCTCTAAAACAAACACACACACACACACACACACACACACACACACACACACACACACACACACTACACACACGTGGTCCCTGAATGAGCTAGAAACATCAGTCAGACAGTCCCATGCTTCCATTCTGTTACAGTGATCTCAGAGTACATGATTGGCAGATGACTTAAATTACTATGACATCACTTCTTGTTTTTCCACCAACTTCCATTTAACTCCCTAAAGCCCTGCTGTGCCACACAAGAAGGCCTGTGCCTCTATAGTCTCTGGTTAGGAGTGGTGATAGGATCAGTTTTTAATGAATAAGATTACATGGACAAGGGGACCAGTGTACGAGATCAGTACTTCTACTCCGAGACACTTTGGGCCAAGATACCTCCCTTTAATTAAGACAGTGACACTGTCAGTTTCCTCCTCACCTCTACCGCCCAATTGTCCCACCGCAATGGTAGCCTGCCTACAGTGGCGGCTCCTGAAAAAAGTCTCAGGGGGGCAATTTTTCTGATGATTTAGGTGACCTACACACATTTTAAAAAAGATATGTCCAGCAACAACATGAAGACAGGGGCAGCATATAAGTCAATACCAGAAGCATTTATTGACTGATCTCAAAAGTGTTGGCTTACCAGGGTTGGTGGAGCCCTCAGTTTCATCTTTGCCTCGCAAAGCTAACTCAAACACTCCGCAAAACTTCACACACTGGATTAGCCGGCTGAGGATGTGGCGGTTCTTGCTAATGTCGTAGTAAATATATTTGTTATAGTGAATATGGAATATGATATGTTGAGTAAAATGTTGTGCTAAGATCTATTTAGGTCAGGAGCTGGTTATAAGTTCTGTTCCTATCCAATAACAATGGACAAAAGGGTCCTATCTTGTCAGCCTTGTCAGTTTCAGTTCTCCAGTAAACTTGTGATTATCAACACTAACCTCATCGTTGTGGCGGCGGACAGCTAGCCTGTATCCCTCATCCAGTTGAGTGGGAATGTTCACTCTCCCCAAAGCAGACAATCTCAAACAGCTATCCATGTGGGTCTTTGACAGCTCATGTTTCTTAATCTTTCCTGAAAGATGGTGCATGTCCGTTACACACCAGTCGCTGTCCAAGCGGTGCTGTCTGCCGTGCCGCCTTCAGGGTGAAAGAGTAAGCAGGGGGTAGCAGAAGACTGCATTAGCTACATCGCAGCCTGCTAGCCAGGTTTTTCGTTCGTACCAATTTTTGGAAAATCCTCGGGTGTAGGACTTCCCCCCTTTAGTAGAAACCTGTTGAATTATTAAATTTGGTCTGGGAGGTCCTAATTGTTTCGTTGCCAATTTATCTTCATTTGTTCACCGACAAAAAGGAACTTCTTTCAAAGACACAATCGAGTTGCACTGAAGCCTAGCCATTTTTACAGTAGTAGTGAATTGATTGATGAGGCTACCCGCTCTTTTCTTAGTTACGTTCATGGTTACGTTACGTATGACGAAAGCGCGTAAGTGCAAGCCCTCAGAAACCCATAGAGATTGTATTGAAAGCTCTGATATTTGAAAAAAATAGATTTTACATGGGAGTCTATGACAGACTTCTGGGCGATTTTCAACCTGACTGAAATCGCCCCAAAAGGGGGGGGGGCCATTTGAAGCACGACTTTAGCCTGATTGGACATTTAGTGGCACTGTGGCAGATCAGACGTCTAGATTACAACACTGATAACTACTGTTGCCGTGATATAATTGATTAGAAAAAAAATCCCTTCCTTTTCCCGTTTGGCAGTGCGTCGCCCATATCGCCCTATTGAACACACCGCCCCTGCCTGCCTATCTTTAATTAAAAATACTGTCCGTTTGAGTGTTTTTAATTGATAGATTCAACAGACAGTATTTTATCCTTTTATTCAGTCACTTTGAGGGGAGAGAGCGAGGGGAGAGAGGGGGGGAGAGAGAGAGAGCGAGGGGAGAGAGAGAGAGAGAGAGAGAGAGGGAGAGAGAGAGAGAGAGGGGAGAGAGAGAGAGAGAGAGAGAGAGAGAGAGAGAGAGAGAGAGAGAGAGAGAGAGAGAGAGAGAGAGAGAGAGAGAGAGAGAGAGAGAGAGAGAGAGAGAGAGAGAGAGAGAGAGAGAGAGAGAGAGAGGGGGGGGAGAGAAAGGATACAAAAACAGGCTTCTCCATTAAATTAAAGTTGAATGTAAAAAAAAAACTGTTCAATTATACTGTACCTAGTGTTTCTACTCCTCTGTTGGTATATTGTGGTAGTTTAATTAATCCAAGCCATTTTCTGTCCGTCCACCAACCCCCCCCCCCCCATCATACACACACACACGTCCTTTGGTGTTTTTAATTTGAGCAGCGCTGGGTTTTGTCCCAGAGGCTTCCCATAAAACATTTGGCTGGACCAGGATAGTAGAGCTGTAAAACCATCATAAATATTTAATGAGGTGTGCGTGTGCATGTGTGTGTCTGTGTGTCTGTGGTTAACAAAGCAGTAAAACATGTAAATTGTTAACCTGCAGCCCAGTGGACCCAAGTTCCCCAGTGTAGCGGGTGATGTTGGACGGAGTCAGATGCAGGAGAGTAAATCACAGAATAACTGGTTTAATCAATAAACAGAGGTACGCAGCAATGTGTAATACACACCAGTGCGGACAAACGGCACACTGGGGAAAATAAGGCACACGGGTGAATAACCCAGAGATACACAATATAATCGAGCTCCACGGGCTATAATCTCCTCCACAATAAACAATCACACACAAAGACAAGGGGGCAGAGGGAACACTTATACCGGTACTGATGAGGGGATATGAACCAGGTGTGTGTAATAAACAAGACAAAACAAATGGAATGATGAGATGAGGAGTGGCAGTGGTTAGTAAGCCGGTGACGACGAATGCCGAAGCCTGCCCGAACAAGTAGAGGAGGCAGCTCCGGAGGAAGTCGTGACACCCAGCCAGGTGATCTATCACTCAACGTGACCTGAATACACAATATCACAAGTTTAAATCCCCTTCATTTATTAATCAATACTTTTTATTGATATATAACATGTATTCCTGCTAGTTTCCAGTGGAGCAAAGGGCTTCTCCATATGACTTTGACATATTCTAATGAGACCGTGTTGATATAAATATACTTATGATATGTTCGAATATTATGAGATAGAAACCTCTTTAATTTACCTGTTTGGGTTGTTATGAAGTACATACAGGTCTTTGGTGTTACCCTTACAAAAAAAAGCACATGTCAAATGTGCAGTTTCACATGTCAAATAGCTGTTATTATATGTTAAACTTACATTTCACACGTGAAACAATATTTTCACGTATTAAATTTAGAGTTCACATGTTAACACCACCTTTTCACATTTGAGGAGAATAACATGTTTTCACCACACATATGAATTGCAGTTTCACATGTTAAAAACTTTCACATGCGAAAATCGGATATGTAAGAAAACTCAAAATGTGAAAATCTCACTTTCACCTGTGGAATTGCAGATTCACATGTGGGGTTGAAATAATGTTATTCTCCTCACATGTTTAAAGATGGTGTTACCATGTTGCAGTTTCCACCAGTGGAATTAGGATGACCACATCTAAAATGCCCAAATGTGGGATAAGGGAACGATTTTGCTGGACATTCGTGGAACAGTGGACAGAATAAAATGTTTTCAGGGCAGGTTAATGGATCACATTCAAATGGCAACATAGTTCTGCTGTATGAAAATCACTGCCTGTTAAAGGGGCAATCTTTAGACACTACACTGAACAAAAATATGAACGCAACATGTAAAGTGTTGGTCCCATGTTTCATGAGCGGACAATGAACACAACTGCATTTTATCGATCGCCATCGCCTCATGTTTCAGCATGATAATGCATGGCCCCATGTCGCAAGGATCTGTACACAATTCCTGGAAGCTGGAAATGTCCCAGTTCTTCCATGGCCTGCATACTCACCAGACATGTCACTCACTGAGCATGTTTGGGATGCTCTGGATAAACGTGTACGACAGCATGTTCCAGTTTCCGCCAATATCCAGCAACTTCGCACAGCCACTGAAGAGGAGTGGGAAAACATTCCACAGGCCACAATCAACAGCCTGATCAACTCTATGCGAAGAAGATGTGTCGCGCTGCATGAGACTAATGGTGGTCACACCAGATACTGACTGGTTTTCTGATCCACGCCCCTACCTTTTTTTAAAGATGTCTGTGACCAACAGATGCATATCTGTATTCCCAGTCATGTGAAATCCATAGATTAGGACCTAATGAATTTATTTCAATTGACTGATTTCCTTCTATCAACTGTAACTCAGTAAAATCTTTGGAATTGTTGCATGTTGCATTTATATTTTTGTTCAGTATACATACATTTTTGGACTTATAAATTAATGATATGTACCCAATGATTTATGAAGAATATAACATATAAATGCCTCATTAGTTCAACCGTCATACCCCATCAGAACCCCAAAATATAAGCTTGTTTTACTCCAATGTTTGTAAACAAAGTAAATGTAAACAACTATATAGCCTGAAAACATGGTTAAAACTATAATTTTGATATCATGGAGGGTCAGTCCTTGTATCCATAGCGCAGTCTATGGATTTGAGAGTGGTTGCATTTCTCAAGCCCCATCCCTCAGCTTTTTACTGAAACTGTGACGGGTAAACACTTTGTTAATGTTTCAATTAAGGATTGTCGCTTTAAACACCTTTAATAGAGTAATAGTGTTATTATGGTGAAATCCTCTAGAGAGTGAGTTACTTTTGGGCCATTAATATCAAGCAAAATTATTTGTATTGCAAACAAAATCAATGATATTTAAAGCAAAACATAAACCCAAAAGTATTCTGGATGGGAGACCAGATGTAGCTGGAAGTGGTGAAAAAATAAACGTGTGGAGAAATAAAAGTCGGGATTCTTCTTTTCACAAGGGAAGAACATGTGAAAAATGTACATGTGAAACTTCACACGTGTCTGAAAACCACGTGTCTGACCGAAGATTTTAAATTAAATAAATAATTCCGGGTTTTTTCACGTCATTTTTTCATGTTTGTCTTTTTGTAAGGGCATGGTAACTAGTGAAGATTGACACTGTGTTGTATGTTTTCTCATGGCTGTGGAGCTCAGCTGTCAATCACCATGATGAGAGGGGATGGCATAAATGGGGCATGGAAGACGGGTTATTTTTGGTCGACGTTTGATGCGCTGATGACTGTGTGTGTGTGTGTGTGTGTGTGTGTGTGTGTATGTGTGTGTGTGTGACTGTGTGTGTGTGTGTGTGTGTGTGTGTGTGTGTGTGTGTGTGTGTGGCGTGGCGTGGGAGGACAGGGACTGTGACATGAGTTCTGTTGAACACTGATAATTTGGACTCATTTATCTGTTTTGGGCTAAAAACAGAGAGGACAAGACAGAAGCAGAAGCAGCTCTCGCCGCCTGATACTGTTAGTCGTGACCTGTGAAATATACTCAACATAAACATTTAGGCAGAAATAATAAACAAGTATTTCAGATTAGCTACCCCAACCTTAAACTTAAACATTGGGGTTAATGGTCTCCAAACGGACCTAAGATCAGCGTCTAGGAGCAACTTCCACCAGCTCCTGTTCCTGATCCGGAGGGCGTGTCTTAGGAGTGGCTGGGAGGGTGATTGGTGGGATGGGTTGCCGTGGTGATAGAGAATCGGCCCCTCCCCCCTGTCCCTCCACTCCCACCTCACAAGCATCTTCAGTCTCCCAACTCCTATCTAATCAACACTTTACCACTGTTTTATCACTGCCTTAGGAAACTGAGGTGTTCTAGGTACCTATATCCTATATATGCTCCCAACACGTCGGAGTGCTTCTTTGGTCCCTTTTTTTTGCTTTCAGTTTTGTCTTTGTTGCTATCTTGCTATCTTTTGTGCTCAACTATTTGGAAGATTATGTTATGCCTTCTTTGACAAATGAAAGTACCAAACATTTTCTCAAAATGCTCACACTTTTGTCAAACCCACATCAGTGATAACACTGGCTTTAGACTGTCTTCTCTGCTCTGGGAACGCGTTCAGTTTCGTCAGTGGATGAGGAGAGTTTCATCACTACAGTCTGGACCAGACTTAAATTTACTGAGTAAACACACACACACTGTCTCTTGAAGATAAGAGCAACGACAGGGGGAGAAACAGGAACATTGGATTTGGGTTCTAAAAACCCCAGAGGAAGAAGATGATTGGGTGTTAAACGTCCCAGAACACAAACTGGATATTAAAGATAGGAGCGGAAGCCTTAACGTCCGCTCAGGATTCACGGGGAGACCGGTGTTTCGTCTACCAAATTAGCAAGATCCCAAGACAATTCCTCCTGCCTTTATTGAGCTGAGGACCATTGTTGAGAAAGAGGGAGGGAGAGAGAGAGAGAGAGAGAGAGAGAGAGAGAGAGAGAGAGAGAGAGAGAGAGAGAGAGAGAGAGAGAGACAGAGAGAGACAGAGAGAGAGACAGAGAGAGAGACAGAGAGACAGAGAGAGAGAGAGAGAGAGAGAGAGAGAGAGAGAGAGAGAGAAAGGGATAGGAGCACATTGGAGGGAAAGTTTTCAGATCACACAGTAACTATAGCCTACTGTTTCTCTCTGTACTCCGTGTCTGTAGCTCTTTGGAACAGTAGATAGATAGAGCCCCATTCATAGTTAATGGCCCTTCAGCAGGCAGAAGTGCTCTCCTCTCCAGAACATTGGTGGTGTGGTGTGGTAACCTATAACTGGATGGGTAACCATATCGCTGGCACAGAATGAAAATAATGGAGATCACATCTGGGTCAACAATAATGAGGAGAATCTCACAGTGAGCTTGAATGAATACGACTGCCCTCTTGGATTCGTGTGGTAGGGCATGTACTGTAGATGGAGGGATAAACCCATTGGTCTCTGCAGAGACCGAGTAAACCTATGGCCCATGTCTTCTGCACATCTTTATTTAGAGCTGTGATGTGCCTGTGTTCAGAGCTGTGATGTGCCTGTGTTCAGAGCTGTGATGTGCCTGTGTTCAGAGCTGTGAATTTGGTCATGTTAAGAGTTGTTGGTTGTGTTGAATGATCATCAGAACATGGATTATGTTACTGTGTACTGGTTACAGTAATGTAATGGTTTTTAGCAGAGCGTGTATACGTAATGGTGTTTTCCCGTTCTTCTCCTCAGGGGGCCAAACTGCCCATGTCCATCATCATCGTCGGAGTGGGACAGGCTGAGTTTGACGGTAAGTAGCTACATCTCCTTTTCACAACATTATTACTATGAATAATATAGTATGCCATTTAGCAGATGCTATATCCAAAGCAACTTACAGTTATGAGTGTATTCATTTTACGTACATGTGGTCCCGGGAATAGAACCCACTGTCTTGGCGTTGCAAGTGCTATGCTCTACTAACTGAGCTACAGAGGACCATTACAACATTACTACACATACTGCAGTTGGACCTGAAACCATTTCACTTACAGTTTACAATACCTGTTGTTGTAGTTTACAATACCTGTTGTTGTAGGTTACAACACCTGTTGTTGTAGTTTACAATACCTGTTGTTGTAGGTTACAATACCTGTTGTTGTAGGTTACAAAGAGCTGCAAAATCTGGACCCCTACAAATCATCTGGGCTAGACAATCTGGACCCTTTCTTTCTAAAACTAGCCGCCGAAATTGTCGCAACCCCTATTACTAGCCTGTTCAACCTCTCTTTCGTAACGTCTGAGATCCCCAGAGATTGGAAAGCTGCCGCGGTCATCCCCCTCTTCAAAGGGGGTGACACTCTAGATCCAAACTGTTACAGACCCATATCCATCCTGCCCTGCCTTTCAAACGTTTTTGAAAGCCAAGTCAACAAACAGATCACCGACCATTTCGAATCCCACCGTACCTTCTCCGCTATGCAATCCGGTTTCCGAGCTGGTCATGGGTGCACTTCAGCCACGCTCAAGGTCCTAAACGATATTATAACCGCGATCGATAATAGACAGTACTGTGCAGCCGTTTTCGTTGACCTGGCCAAGGCTTTCGACTCTGTCAACCACCGCATTCTTATTGGCAGACTAAATAGCCTTGGTTTCTCAAATGATTGCCTCGCCTGGTTCACCAACTACTTCTCAGATAGAGTTCAATGTGTCAAATCGGAGGGCCTGTTGTCTGGACCTATGGCAGTCTCTATGGGGGTGCCACAGGGTTCAATTCTTGGGCCGACTCTTTTCTCTGTGTATATCAATGACGTCGCTCTTGCTGCTGGTGACTCTCAGATCCACCTCTACGCAGACGACACCATTTTGTATACATCTGGCCCTTCATTGGACACTGTGTTAACAAACCTCCAAACGAGCTTCAATTCCATACAAGACTCCTTCAGTAGCCTCCAACTGCTCTTAAACACTAGTAAAACTAAATGCATGCTCTTCAACCGAACGCTGCTTGCACCCGCCCACCCGACTAGAATCACTACTCTCGACAGGGTCTGACCTAAAGTATGTGGACAACTACAAATATCTAGGTGTCTGGTTAGACTGTAAACTCTCCTTCCAGACTCACATTAAGAATCTCCAATCCAAAGTTAAATCTAGAATCGGTTTCCTATTTCGCAACAAAGCCTCCTTCACTCATGCTGCCAAACATGCCCTCGTAAAACTGACTATCCTACCGATCCTTGACTTCGGCGATGTCATTTACAAAATAGCCTCCAACACTCTACTCAGCAAATTGGATGTTGTCTATCACAGTGCCATCCGTTTTGTCTCCAAAGCCCCATATAATACCCACCACTGTCACCTGTACGCTCTTGTTGGCTGGTCCTCACTACATATTCGTCGCCAAACCCACTGGCTCCAGGCCATCTATAAATCACTGCTAGGCAAATCCCTGCCTTATCTTAGCTCATTGGTCACCATAGCAACACCCACCCGTAGTCTGCGCTCCAGCGGGTATATCTCACTGGTCATCCCCAAAGCCAACACCTCCTTTGGCCGCAATTCCTTCCAGTTCTCTGCTGCCAATGACTGGAACAAATTGCAAAAATCTCTGAAGCTGGAGACACTTATCTCCCTCACTAACTTTAAGCATCAGTTGTCAGAGCACCTTACCGATCACTGCACCTGTACACAGCCCATCTGAAATTAGCCCGCCCAACTACCTCATCCCTATATTGTTATTTATTTTGCTCATTTGTACCCCAGTATCTCTATTTGCACATCATCTCTTGCACATCTATCATTCCAGTGTTAATACTAATTGTAATTATTTTGCACTATAGCCTATTTTATTGCCTTACCTCCATAACTTGCTAAATTTGCACACTGTATATTATATGTATTTCTGTTGTATTTTTGACTTTGTTTTGTTTTACCCCATATGTAACTCTGTGTTGTTGTTTTTATCGCACTGCTTTGCTTTATCTTGGCCAGGTCGCAGTTGTAAATGAGAACTTGTTCTCAACTGGTTTACCTGGTTAAATAAAGGTGAAATAAAATTTAAAAAATAAAAAAATAAACAATACCTGTTGTTGTAGTTTACAATAACTGTTGTTGTAGGTTACAATACATGTTGTTGTAGGTTACAATACATGTTGTTGTAGGTTACAATACATGTTGTTGTAGGTTACAATACCTGTTGTTGTAGTTTACAATAACTGTTGTTGTAGGTTACAATACATGTTGTTGTAGGTTACAATACATGTTGTTGTAGGTTACAATACCTGTTGTTGTAGGTTACAATACCTGTTGGTGTAGTTTACAATAACTGTTGTTGTAGGTTACAATACATGTTGTTGTAGGTTACAATACATGTTGTTGTAGGTTACAATACATGTTGTTGTAGGTTACAATACATGTTGTTGTAGGTTACAATACATGTTGTTGTAGTTTACAATAACTGTTGTTGTAGGTTACAATACATGTTGTTGTAGGTTACAATACCTGTTGTTGTAGTTTACAATAACTGTTGTTGTAGGTTACAATACCTGTTGTTGTAGGTTACAACACCTGTTGTTGTAGGTTACAATACCTGTTGTTGCAGTTTACAACACCTGTTGTTGTAGTTACAATACCTGTTGTTGTAGGTTACAATACCTGTTGTTGTAGGTTACAATACATGTTGTTGTAGGTTACAATACATGTTGTTGTAGGTTACAATACCTGTTGTTGTAGGTTACAATACCTGTTGTTGTAGTAGTTTTCAATACCAATATCAAGGAATTATTGCTCAATAATCACATTGGCTGTTCTCCGAGTGCTGGACCTAAAACTTTATAAAGACCTGTTTAAACTTAATGTTTAAACCTTTATCTGATATTTATTGTTTAAACTTTACTCAGATCTGCTGATCTATTATTTAATGTATGACACTGATCGTTAATACATTCAGACAACTAATCAAAGGCACTTTGCAGCCGTTCCACGTTCTCATCACCACCATTAGCCTGCCCTGAAAGCTCAATGATTGAGAGCGAGTCGATGATTAACTGATTAAATGTATACAATTCACACATGCAGAAGCCAGGTGCTGTGCTTCTGCTCTCATTTCTAGCAATTAGTCAGACGAATGACCTGCAAGCCAATTAGCAATTCATTTTGATTCAATAGAGGAGTGAGAGAGTGAGAGAGTCAGAGAGTGAGTGAGTGAGTGAGGTGTGTGATGGTGAGTGAGTGAGTGAGTGAGTGAGTGAGTGAGTGAGTGAGTGAGTGAGTGAGGTGAGTGAGTGAGTGAGAGAGAGAGAGAGAGAGAGAGAGAGAGAGAGAGAGAGAGAGAGAGAGAGAGAGAGAGAGAGAGAGAGAGAGAGAGAGAGAGAGACGAGAGAGAGAGAGAGAGAGAGAGAGAGAGAGAGAGAGAGAGAGGATGAGAGAGAGAGAGAGAGAGAGAGAGAGAGAGAGAGAGAGAGAGAGAGAGAGAGAGAGAGCGTGCTTGCTTGCAGAGGAAAGTATCGGAGTATGGGGTTGAGTGGGTTTTAGTGTAATGTAGTTTGAAGTGGTCAGGGCTAATGGCTGGGTTCATCAGGGTTCTTTGGAGTTCTTATGAATTCCAAGTAGAGTTCTGATTAACGAGCTGATGATTATTAGATACTCTATCGTCAGGAAGAATAGATTAGAATTGAGACAGGTCATCTCAACATTAATGTGGTTCCTGTAGGTGGTAGAATCTGAAGAGCTTATGAAAATAACATGTTTGTGGTTTGCCAGCAAGAAAGAGGGAAAATAAAGTGATTAAAACATCAATTAATAAACATAGTGCATTGTTACTCAGAGCATGTACTCAGAGCGTGTACTCAGAGCTTGTACTCAGAGCATGTACTCAGAGCGTGTACTCAGAGCTTGTACTCAGAGCATGTACTCAGAGCGTGTACTCAGAGCATGTACTCAGAGCATGTACTCAGAGCATGTACTCAGAGCATGTACTCAGAGCATGTACTCAGAGCAGGCGCTGACCAGCTGGCAAGTGTCTTCACTGACATTTTCAACCACTCCCTGACCCAGTCTGTAATACCAACATGTTTCAAGTAGACCACCGTAGTCCCTGTGCCCAAGAACGCCAAGGTAACCTGCCTAAATGACTACCGCCCCGTAGCACTCTCATATGTAGCCATGAAATGCTTTGAAAGGCTGGTCATGGCTCACATCAACACTATCATCCCAGACACCCTGGACCCACTCCAATTCGCATACTGCCCCAACACATCCACAGATGACACAATCTCTATGCACTCCACACTGCCCTTTCCCACCTGGACAAGAGGAACACCTATGTGAGAATGCTGTTCATTGACTACGGCTCAGTGTTCAACACCATAGTCCCCTTCAAAGCTCATCACTAAGCTAAGGACCCTGGGACTGAAAACCTCCTTCTGCAACTGGATCCTGGACTTCCTGACGGGCCGCCCCCAGGTGGTGAGGGTAGGCAACAACATATCCGCCACGCTGACCCTCAACACCGGGGCCCCTCAAGGGTACATGCTTAGTCCCTTCCTGTACTCATGACGATGAGACAGCCTATAGGGAGGAGGTCAGTGACCTGGCAGTGTGGTGCCAGATCCACAACCTATCCCTCAACGTCAGCAAGGAAAAGGAGGTGATCGTGAACTATAGGAAATGGAGGGCTGAGTACACCCTCATTCACATCGACGGGACTTTAGTGAAGTGGGTCGAGAGCTTCAAGTTCGTAGGTGTTCACATCACTAAGGGCACGACAGCGCCTCTTCCCCTTCAGGAGGCTGAAAATATTTGGCATGGGCCATCCATTGACTGGCTGCATCACTGCTTGGTATGGCAACTGCATGGCATCCGACCGCAAGGCGCTACAGAGGGTAGTGCGTACAGCCCAGTACATCACTGGGGCCGAGCTTCCTGCCATCCAAGACCTCTATACCAGGCGGTGTCAGAGGAAGGCCCTAAAAACGGTCAAAGACTCCAGCTACCCAAGTCATAGACTGTTCTCTCTGCTACCACACGGCAAGCGCCAAGTCTGGAACCAACAGGACCCGGTAAAGCTTCTACCCCCAAGCCATAAGACTGCTAAATAGTTTGTCCGGGTAGCTGTGGTTAACTATTTAACTATCTGCATTGACCCTTTTTGCACTAACTTTTTGACTCATCACATACGCTGCTCCTACTGTTTAATATCTGTCACTTTATTCCTAGTTATATGTACATATCTACCTCAATTACTTCGTACCCCTGCACATCGACTCGGTACTGGTACCCCGTGTATATAGCCACGTTTTTGTTACTCATTGTGTATCTGTTATTACTTGTATTATTACGTGTTTTACTTTTCTATTATTTCTCTATTTTCTTTCTCTCTGCATTGTTGGGAAGGGCCTGTAAGTAAGCATTTCACTGTTAGTCTACACCTGTTGTTTACGAAGCATGTGACCAATACAACGTTATTTTATTTTATTTATTAGGCACACACACACACTTGAAAATGCTCAAATCACAGAAATGGTATTTCATCAAGTTCATCATTGCTCTTGAAAATGAGATTTTCATCTCAATGAGACCAAGTTGTTGTAATGATGGGGAGGAGTATGTCTGTTATAAAAAGATGTTCTGCGTTTTTGACACAGAAATCAACTGTCCTAGTTGTTCAGGCTCTGGTCTTGTCCCGTCTTGATTACTGTCCGGTAATATGGTCAAGTACAGCAAAGAAAGATCTAGCAAAGCTGCAGCTGGCTCAAAACAGAGCAGCACACCTTGCCATTAACCGCACATGCAGAACTAACATCAACAACATGCATGCCAGTCTTTCCCGGTTGAGGGTTGACGAGAGATTAACTGCTTCTCTAGTAGTTTTTATGAGAAATATTACTGTGATGAAAATTCAAGATTGTCTGCATAATTAAATAACATTCAGCTCAGACACCCACAAGACATGCCACCAGGGGTCTCTTCACAGTCCCCACGTCCAAAACGAATTCACGGCAAAGCACAGTATTATAGAGAGCCATGATAGCATTGAAATCCCTTCCATCTCCAATTACTCACGCAAACAGCAACATTAAAAAATGGATTAAACCACATCTCATAGAACGGTGGGGACTGTGAGGGGACACACAAACACACACAAACACACACACACACAAGCACACACATTGTTTTTTAGTTGTATTGTTTGTATATTGTTGTATTTTACATTTGTGTGACTGTCCTTGTCTATCAGTGTATCATCAGTGTTTTGTTACTTGTCATGTCTTGTGTTTGTTGTGGAGCCCAGGAAGAATAGCTGCTGCTTGATTTGATGTTAAAAGTGTTCTTGTGCGTGTTTGGTGTGTGTTTGGTGTGTTTGGTGTGTGTTTGGTGCGTGTTTGGTGTGTGTTTGGTGTGTCTGGTGTGTGTTTGGTGCGTGTTTGGTGTGTGTTTGGTGTGTCTGGTGTGTGTTTGGTGTGTCTGGTGTGTGTTTGGTGTGTTTGGTGTGTGTGTTCTCTTAACCCTGCAGCCATGGTGGAGTTGGATGGTGATGACATCAGAATCTCTTCCAGAGGGAAGCTGGCAGAGAGAGACATTGTCCAGGTAACTCTCTCACACACACACACACACACACACACACACACACACACACACACACACACACACACACACACACACACACACACACACACACACACACACACACACACACACACACACACACAACACACACACACACACACACACACACACACACACACACACACACTTTAGTAAGTCACACAGGCCATGAACACAGCTATGAACAAACATAGCTTACCTTGACCAGTTGAAATGTCATGACTTTCCCTAGGAGGTCTTTATCCAGTGAGGGGTATTGTGGGAGTTTTTAAGCATTCATTTAAATGTTAAGTGTTTATTTATAATGTCTTATTAATAAGAAGTTATGAGAAGTTGTCATAAGGTATTTTCTCTCTCGCTATCAGTTTGTCCCGTTCAGAGACTACATGGATCGCACAGGGAACCATGTCCTCAGTATGGCCCGGCTAGCCAAGGACGTCCTGGCTGAGATCCCTGATCAGTTCATCTCCTATATGAAGAGTCGGGGCATCAAACCCAACCCTGCACCGCCCCCCTACACACCCTCCGGACACACACACCACACACAGATCTGACCACCTCACACACACACACACACCTTTACACTGAGTACTGATGAGAGAGACGGCGTCAAAGATTTGCAACCCCTAGGAATCCTGGGACGGGAACTCTCCATCTACTTCCTGATTGGAACATTGGGACAGGAAGTGATGTAAGAGGAAGTTGTTAAAGCGAAATGAGTTTGTGTCAGAACTCTCCCAGATAGATACCTCTCTGGACTGGGGAAGACAACAGTGTTTCTGTTAGTTGTGGTTCTATCTATTCTGTTTGTCTCTCTGGAGGAAAAGAGAGACTGCCATGGAGAGACTATAGGTTGCTGTACCATACAAGGACTTGGTGATCTATGAATTGTCTTTTTATCAACATACATGGGCCAGTGACTGTTTTTTCTTGTCTTGTTTGAGAGCAGGTGTGGTCGAGGGGTCATGTTGTGGTTGAAACTTGTGCCTGTCTGTGGAGTGGTCTTCTAACTGTAACGGGACAAGTGGAACCCTTATATGAACTCTGACCTCTCACCTTCAACCTTTGATCTTGCTAGTCATTGGTGTATTAGAGTGTGTGTGTTAAGGTGGTGATGTTTTTAGAACCCTTTCCATCAGTTTTCTAATTTGTTTTGGGCCTCAGACATGTCCAAATATTGATTTGTAGCTTCATCATTCTCATTTGTTTTGGGCCTCAGACATGTCCAAATATTGATTTGTAGCTTTATAGTCTAATTTGTTTTGGGCCTCAGACATGTCCAAATATTGATTTGTACCTTCATTATTCTAATTTGTTTTGGGCCTCAGACATGTCCAAATATTGATATGTAGCTTTATAGTCTAATTTGTTTTTGGCCTCAGACATGTCCAAATATTGATTTGTAGCTTCATCATTCTCATTTGTTTTGGGCCTCAGACATGTCCAAATATTGATTTGTAGCTTCATCATTCTAATTTGTTTTGGGCCTCAGACATGTCCAAATATTGATTTGTAGCTTTATCATCCCTGGTGAAGAAAGGAAAAGTATTCTCTTTACGTCTTTTTTGTTTCATTGCTTCTCTTCATTTTCACACTCCCATAAGTTATCGACTCTTCTCTTGCTTTACATTTCAAAGCATGTTTGTGTAGGATGAAATGTCCCCTTATGCCTGTATTTATAATGTATCAAAGTGGCATGGATATATAAGGATGTATAATGAATTTGTATTTGGTTTTGAACAATTATTTATACGTACCTTCCCAGTTTAGATTTATGTACAACACAGTTAGTTAGAAGATAACAATATGGTAAAGCACAAGGGAGAGATAGCTTAACAACCACCACAGCAATGTAACTATGCACATCAGTGTTGGGACTTGGGACACGCTGTAACCTGTCTGTGACATCCTCATAACTGTGACATACATAATCACAACTCTAACATACATCATCATAAGCATTGGTTTTGATAGTTGACCAGGTCATATTTGGGATCAGTCAAAGATATTGTAAATATACATATCATTACTCAATTAGAAAGCACAAAAATATCTACTACTCATATTTTATTATCTTTCCATCTCTCTATTTCCATCTCTCTATCTCTTTCCATCTCTCTCTCTCTTTCCATCTCTCTCTCTCTTTCCATCTCTCTCTTTCCATCTCTCTATCTCTTTCCGTAGTGAATGGATTTTTGTTTATTGATATTAAGCCTCTCTGGATAAAGACAGTAAATGTATCCACTTGAATAATATTTCATTCTATTGAATCCTTTTCATGATCAACAATCATTCAACAATCATTCTACAATAAATTAACAATAACTCGTCCACCAGTCCTTTACAGTCGCCCCCCCCTCCCCCCGCCTCTCTCTCTGGTCCGCGCACAGCCTCTCTGCTCCCTGAGAACAAGCCATTATTGTATTATAATCAGATGAAGCCATGCTCAAATTAAATCAAGCTGAGATGTATAGACACAGTCTGGACACCCACAGGGCAGCACACACAGACAGACAGATCTCCTCAGCTAGCTCAATACTCTGTAGGCCTTAATCATACTGTAGACAGCATTCCAACCAAGCCTGATAAAGAACTAGGGTTGCATAATTGCGGTAACTATATCCCAAAAATGGTAATTTTTGGAAAGTTAACGGAATATTGCCACCCTATACACAACTCCCTCCTCTTAAGAGTTGTGTTGGAGTTGTTGGAGTTAGGATCCATGAGGACTGCATGGGTTGGGGGGGGGGGGGGGATCACATTTAGAGAGATGGGGGAAATGGCTGAAGCTGGCTTATGCATTGTTGTGTATAATACATGGGGGGGTAAAGACAAAGGGCACATGATGTACTGTATGTACAGTGAATTCTATAGCTTGGTTTTCTCCTTATTGAGTGACGTAGACATAGAGTATCAGGAGTGTGTGTTTAATCATTAGAGTACTTTAGAACAATACATATATTCCTCCCGATCAACTTTAAGGAAAGCACTTTATTCTATTCCTTAAAGGTGTGCTAGTACTTCCAGAGTATGTGTTTTATTCTTTTGTGGAGATGTTGATGATCGTATTGATATATTATATATATATATATATATATCTTTTTTCTGGAATGTGTGTGATGATAAGCCATTTAATCTGCAGAGTACACTACAATAAAATGAATAGAATTGCACATTGACTTGAATAGGGATGTTCATTCTAGTAGTTATGTTTCTATATAGAAAGACAGCGTCTCTCCTCAAATCCTGATCTATAGGGTTGCCATATTGTGTACTGTACATCCATCCACTCACCTGGGTTACAAATACAAGACAGTGTTTTTATATTCCATGCCAACCTGTAACATAGACACCATCTTATCCGGATTATGTGCATGTTAGTGCCATATAATGGCAGCAAGTTCAGTGGACTGTTTGCTTTCTCTTCTCTCTCTCGTGCCTGGCCATTTCTGTTGTTAGGGTGAGCTCTCTTGATAGGAGATATCACACGTGGGGAAACTGTAGCCGACCAGCATGTTGCACACAGTTCATTGTTAATATTTTTTGATCTTGTTCTTTTACACCCCTCTTTTCATCTTTGTTGTTTAACTCTCTGGGTTTCTAAATTGCATGGTCCCCCTTTTTTTATTTGAAGCAGTTTTAATTGTACATGATCGTTGTCATACAGTGGGTTGTGAAATGCTTTCATTGGATTGCCTTAAATTACAATTAATAAAGAACAAATTACTACTTTTATATAAGTTGTTGGAGAGTCGTACTTTGATGTAGAGGTCTTCACCGGTCCACCCGAATACCCGAGACCTAAGCAGGTCCAAAATTCAACAGGTTGGGTCCTGTTTCATTGTCATAGGGTCTCAGGGTCTATGTAACTAAAGCTGACGATCCACAGCTCTGCATTGCCTGCAGCATATTTAATTTACTCTAATAAGATTTATTGACTTATATAAGGCTTAGGCAACATATAAAGACATATTCGTTAACCAGAAGAGCAACTTGGCTGATAAACAGGTTTTTCAGGTCCAATCGGGTCTAGACCCGGGCCCGTTACAGTACGGGTAGGGTCTAAGTCTGGTTGTTATCGGGTCCATTGGATTCGGGTCTGATTATTCTCGGGTCCGTTCGGGTCCGGGTCTGATTGTCCTCGGTTCCGTTCGGGTCCTGTACTTTGATGTCCCAATTAGTTATTTAACTGAAGCTCAACAGACTGTACTGTATAGACTGTAGAAGTTTTGCCACTAACAATATACTGTAGTCCTTCCTACAACAAATTGTGAAATAATTCGACAATGATTTGTTTTATGAAGCTAATTCAAATATTTTAGCCTCTGAACAGTTGACTTAACCCTTCTACTGCAGTGGGCTAAATCAGGGTCACACAGAGTGTTTCTTGGTAGTCTTAAACAAATCTACTTTGAAACAAAAGTATACACCTCACACACATGGTTATGGGCTTTAAAGAAGACACCTGTACCATGTCAGAAATAGAGTTGAAATGTATAACATTTTGAGTTTGCATCCCAATATTACACTATATATGCATCACAGAAGACTGAATTATAACAAAACCGGAAACACCGCATTTTCAGCTGCTTTTTTGAAATAATGTTTATTAATTATGAAATTATTAAGAATATTAATAACATTCCACCCATGAGACCACTAGGTCATTTGACTGCAGGAAAGGGCTACAAGTTGATTGGTCTCACGTTGCCAAATCTCCCATCGACCTAAAGGGGTCATTCCTAAAAAAAAAGTCATATAAAGAATGTCTGTTCTCATTGACACTAACACCAGAGTCCAGTGACCGGCTTCCCTGGTTCAGCTCAGGGCTGTTGTCGTGTTTCCCAGAACTCTAACACTTTCACAGAAAAATTGAACACCTTCATAGTTCTGTCACCAGAACACCACATTAACCCCTCTATATCTGTTCTGCCAGACTAGATCTCTGACCTGCCCAAAGTATGGTCTGCTGTATGACAGCCAAGCCACCCAGCCGCGTTGACCTTGGCCACGTTGAGGAGTAACCTGGATAGTACCACCACACTCAGGAGATGGCACATCTAGTTGAAGGGCCAGACAAGACAATAACTCAGTGTTCCTATGCCTGGGCTAATGGGTGACCCTTGAACCTGATGTGCCAGATCTCTGCCCTGTCCAAGTGTGAATCAGGGTAGGGCAGAGATGTGTGTGACCAGATGTATGACAGCCCAGACACCCAACAGCTCAGCTGCCCAGCCGTCCAGGCACTGTTGTTGTCTGACCCTTGACCTTGATGTGACAACTTCCTGAGTGCTGCGCTACTGTCCCTGTGTCTTGTTTAGAAGCTTCCTGACACCAACGAGCAGATAGCTTTTGACACAGCCACACCATGGAAATAAAAAGGGAATGCTTCTAATGAATTTGAAGGTCCTTGGGTGTCACTGTCAGACTTTTAAACTTGGATAGAGACATGAGAAGCACTCTATTCTGTTGATACGGTGTACAAGATTCTGTTTAGTGGAGAAAATATTACATAATCATATTTACTAAACAACGTGTTTGACTCCGTTCCATTGACGCCATTCCGGCCATTCCAATGAACCCGTCCTCCTATAGCTCCTCCCACCAACCTCCTCCGGTCTGAATAAAGGCGATGAGCCAGTGGAGGATGCAAACACACACACATATATATCCACACACACACACACACATATATATCCACACACACACACATATATATCCACACACACTCACACACATATATATCCACACACACACACACACATATATATCCACACACACACACATATATATCCACACACACACATATATATCCACACACACACACACACACACATATATATCCACACACACACACATATATATCCACACACACTCACACACATATATATCCACACACACACACACACACATATATATCCACACACACACACACACACATATATATCCACACACACACATATGTATCCACACACACACACACACACACATATATATCCACACACACACACACATATATATCCACACACACACACACACACACATATATAATTTATAAACAACACCTGGCCAAAGCTGTGAACTCACAGTGAAATTTTCTCTCCTATTTTCACTTTTTCTCTTGTTCTTTCTACACAAAATAAACTCCAGATCATTTATCTTCCTTTATAACAGAGAAATTGGGAGATTTCAGGGGATGCATTTGGGTTGCATCAGGTTTTGTCCCCTGAAAAACCCCTTGAACCACCACTCGACCACACTGCCACTCATGTGAGAGTGGCACACGCTTTAAAACCGTTTCCCCACTCAGAGGGCCAGAGCTAATGGACACAGTCAGAGAGAGAAATGGAGGAGATGACAGGGAGGGAGCGGGGGAGGTAGAGAGAGAGAGAGAGAGAGAGAGAGAGAGAGAGAGAGAGAGAGAGAGAGAGAGAGAGAGAGAGAGAGAGAGAGAGAGAGAGAGAGAGAGAGAGAGAGAGAGAGAGAGAGAGAGAGAGAGAGAGAGAGAGAGAGAGAGAGAGAGAGAGAGAGAGAGAGAGAGAGAGAGAGAGAGAGAGAGAGAGAGAGAGGCTGAGTGATCCTGTTAAAGCACTAAAGTGAAGTGGGAAGTCAGGACATTAGCGGTCAACTTCACATGAAATATTTGATAATCTGTTCAAATGAATATTTGCTATTTTCTGTGGCAGGTAAACTGCCAAATATGTTCCAGTACAAAATGTTCAGGTTCTACTGTTCTACTCAACATCAGTTCTCTATTTGTTTTGATCTCTTTCTGTCCATCCTTTTTCTATAGGCCTGTTCTTGCCATCCGTGTGTGTGTGTATGTGTATGTGTATGTGTATGTGTGTGTGTGTGTGTGTGTGTGTGTGTGTGTGTGTGTGTGTGTGTGTGTGTGTGTGTGTGTGTGTGTGTGTGTGTGTGTGTGTGTGTGTGTGTGTGTGTGTGTGTGTGTGTGTGTGTGTGTGTGTGTGTGTGTGTGTGTGTGTGTGTGTGTGTGTGTGTGTGTGTGTGTGTGTATATGTGTGTGTGTGTGTGTGTGTGTGTGTCCATGACCAGTGCATGATTGTCTACTGAAACTGTATCTCTAGCAGTTTCCAATCTAGAATCTAATCTCACACTGTCGATTGGATTCATTTTATTCATTTATTAGATGGGCATATTCCATTGCACTCCAAATCTGAGAGACCGGCACAAGTGGAAAAGGTGTTTCACTGATGAAACACCCAGCTCGTAGCCCACATGGTGGTCATTGCAGGAAATGAAACACATTTCCAATTCATGCATAACAATTATTGATCTGGTTAGTCATAATTTTTCTCAGTGATACAGGCAATAATTAAAATCTACAGATTTGAGGACCCTGTTACTTAAGGCACTGCAGCAGCTGATACATTTACGAGATATTTGCCATATCTTCAATCTCAGCCTACTAGAAAGTGTGTGTCCTCAGGCCTGGAGGGAAGCAAAGGTCATTCCGCTATCTAAGAATAGTAAAGCCCCCTTTACTGGCTGAAATAGCCGACCAATCAGCCTGTTACCAACCCTTAGTAAAGTTTTGGAAATAATTATGTTTGACCAGATACAATGCTATTTTACAGTAAACAAATTGACAACAAACTTTCAGCATGCTTATAGAGAAGGACATTCAACAAGCACAGCACTTACACAAATGACTGATGATTGGCTGAGAGAAATAGATGATAAAATGATTGTGGGGGCTGATTTGTTAGACTTCAGTGCAGCTTTTGACATAATCGATCATAGTCTGCTGCTGGAAAAATGTATGTGTTATGGCTTTACATCCCCTGCTATAATGTGGATAAAGAGTTACCTGTCTAACAGAACACAGAGGGTGTTCTTTAATGGTAGCCTCTCCAACCTAATCCAGGTAGAATCAGGAATTCCCCAGGGCAGCTGTTTAGGCCCCTTACTTTTTTCTTTACTAACAACATGCCACTGGCTTTGAGTAAAGCCAGAGTGTCTATGTCTGTGGATGACTCAACACTATACATGTCAGCTACTACAGCAACTGAAATGACTGCAACACTTAACAAAGAGCTGCAGTTAGTTTCAGAATGGGTGGTAAGGAATAAGTTAGTCCTAAATATTTCAAAAACTAAAAGCATTGTATTTAGGACAAATCATTCACTAAACCCTAAACCTCAACTAAATATTGTAATAAATAATGTGGAAATTGAGCAAGTTGAGGTGACTAAACTGCTTGGAGTAACCCTGGATTGTAAACTGTCATGGTCAAAACATATTGATACAACAGTAGCTAAAATGGGGAGAAGTCTGTCCATAATAAAGCGCTGCTCTGCCTTCTTAACAGCACTATCAACAAGGCAGGTCCTACAGGCTCTAGTTTTGTCGCATCTGGACTACTGTTCAGTCGTGTGGTCAGGTGCCACAAAGAGGGACTTAGGAAAATTGCAATTGGCTCAGAACAGGGTCTGCACGGCTGGCCCTTGGAAGTACACAGAGAGCAAACATTAATAATATGCATGTCAATCTCTCATGGCTCAAAGAGAGATTGACTTCATCACTACTTGTATTTGTGAGAGGTACTGACATGTTGAATGCACCAAGCTGTCTGTTTGAACTACTGGCACACAGCTCAGACACCCATGCATACCCCACAAGACATGCATCCAGAGTTCTCTTCACAGTTCCCAAGTCCAGAACAGACTATGGGAGGCACACAGTACTACATAGAGCACTGACTACATGGAACTCTATTCCACATCAAGTAACTGATGCAAGTAGTAGAATCAGATTTTAAAAAACAGATAAAAATACACCTTATGGAACAGCGGGGACTGTGAAGCAACACAAACATAGGCACAGACACATGCATACACACACATGATAACATACTCACTATACACACACGTACACATGGATTTTGTATTGTAGATATGTGGTAGTGGAGTAGGGGCCTGAGGGCACACACTTAATGTGTTGTGAAATATGTTATGAATGTATTGTAATGTTTTTAAAATTGTATAACTGCCTTAATTTGCTGGACCTCAGGAAGAGTAGCTGCTGCCTTGGCAGCAGCTAATGGGGATCCATAATAATTACAAATACAAATGTCTTGTCTCATAGTTCAATACCGTAGTCTACTTTGTTTTACCCATTTCAAAGATACTTTTCTGGGTCCTTTGCATCAGCCAAAAGGGACAATATCTTCTGACCTTCTGATAATCCCACTCATCCATTGGCTTCTATGTTTTTGTCTTGCTGTGAACAATGACTGTATATGAACGGACAAAGCCATCGATCATGTGACACCATTCATTCCTATGCAAAAACTCCCTTTTGCGTTGAAGCCAAATGAATACGGTAAAGATGGAGTCTCATGGATACATAACATGCGTAGTTTGAGCTATTCCAGGAAGTGGAGGCAAGGTCAGTGCTGCCCCTTCTCATTGAATCAAGTTGAAGGCCGACCGGGGTACTGCAGACTGTCATTACATTTACATTTACTTATCCAGAGCGACTTACAAATTGGTGCATTCAACTTATGATAGCAAGTGGGACAACCACTTTATTTTATTTTATTATTATTATTA
This sequence comes from Coregonus lavaretus, assembly GCF_964263955.1. Lineage (NCBI taxonomy): Eukaryota > Metazoa > Chordata > Actinopteri > Salmoniformes > Salmonidae > Coregonus > Coregonus lavaretus. The sequence goes on along the minus strand of NC_139999.1, from coordinate 8,090,781 downwards.
TTTTTTAATTTTTTTATGGGGGGTGGGGGAAGAAGGATTACTTTTATACTATTCCAGGTATTCCTTAAAGAGGTAGGGTTTCAAGTGTCTCCGGAAGGTGGTCAGTGACTCCGCTGTCCTGGTGTTGTGGGGGAGCTTGTTCTACCATTGGGGTGCCAGAGCATTAGCAACTCAAATTATCCTTATAACTTCTGTGAGTGATTTTAAAATAATCAGTTCAAGGACATACATCTGGTGTATTAGAAGTAATTATTGGTACCATGATTGTCTTTGAAAAACATGTTTATTTACTATTGGCCATTTTCCCATTCCCTGTTTTCTGCAAACAATGCCTGCAGTACTATGGTCGGCCTTGAACATCTGTGGCTTCAATGAGAGGGGGCAGTGGTTCTCCCCTGGTTTTGAAGGTGTGGCTGCTCTGAGTGCTGAATGGGTAGAGGAACTTTGTCTGAAAGGAAACACCGCCATCTACAGCTGATGATACACATTACTGTCAATGGCACATAGCCCAAAAAGAGGGTTAGGACTCATACCCTGACTCATAAACAATGATTTCTAACCACTGTGTTGAAGCCACCCTGCCTCCATTTTGGCACTCCCCCACCATTGTAAAACATATTTTGGAAGCTATAAAAATGCATTTATTAATGTCTACATTTGTTTTTGCCACGTTTATTCTATTACAGACACCTTAATGCATATAATAATAATATTATAATAATATGCCATTTAGCAGACGCTTTTATCCAAAGCGACTTACAGTCATGTGTGCATACATTTTTACGTATGGGTGGCCCCGGGGATCGAACCCACTACCCTGGCGTTACAAGCGCCGTGCTCTACCAATTGAGCTACATACTTTTAAATTATATAATGTGAGCTAAACATAAACATTTAAATATATATAAAGACATTTTCTTTAAAGTATCATTTTTAGAAAGTACTAATGCTACTGTCCCCACTACAACAACAAAAATTACTTAAATACATGTCATTTTGTCTTACAGTATATGTACAGTGAGGGAAAAAACTATTTGATCCCCTGCTGATTTTGTACGTTTGCCCACTGACAAAGAAATGATCAGTCTATAATTTTAATGGTAGGTTTATTTGAACAGTGAGAGACAGAATAACAACAACAAAATCCAGAAAAACGCATGTAAAAAATGTTATAAATTGATTTGCATTTTAATGAGGGAAATAAGTATTTGACCCCCTCTCAATCAGAAAGATTTCTAGCTCCCAGGTGTCTTTTATACAGGTAACGAGCTGAGATTAGGAGCACACTCTTAAAGGGAGTGCTCCTAATCTCAGCTTGTTACTTGTGTAAAAGACACCTGTCCACAGAAGCAATCAATCAATCAGATTCCAAACTCTCCACCATGGCCAAGACCAAAGAGCTCTCCAAGGATGTCAGGGACAAGATTGTAGACCTACACAAGGCTGGAATGGGCTACAAGACCATCGCCAAGCAGCTTGGTGAGAAGGTGACAACAGTTGGTGCGATTATTTGTAAATGGAAGAAACACAAAATAACTGTCAATCTCCCTCGGCCTGGGGCTCCATGCAAGATCTCACCTCGTGGAGTTGCAATTATCATGAAAACGGTGAGGAATCAGCCCAGAACTACACGGGAGGATCTTGTCAATGATCTCAAGGCAGCTGGTACCATAGTCACCAAGAAAACAATTGGTAACACACTACGCCGTGAAGGACTGAAATCCTGCAGTGCCCGCAAGGTCCCCCTGCTCAAGAAAACACATATACATGCCCGTCTGAAGTTTGCCAATGAACATCTGAATGATTCAGAGGAGAACTGGGTGTAAGTGTTGTGGTTAGATGAGACCAAAATCGAGCTCTTTGGCATCAACTCAACTCGCCGTGTTTGGAGGAGGAGGAATGCTGCCTATGACCCCAAGAACACCATCCCCACCGTCAAACATGGAGGTGGAAACATTATGCTTTGGGGGTGTTTTTCTTTGGGGGTGTTTCGTGGATGGTTATTCCAGCATGACAATGACCCAAAACACACGGCCAAGGCAACAAAGGATTGGCTCAAAAAGAAGCACATTAAGGTCCTGGAGTGGCCTAGCCAGTCTCCAGACCTTAATCCCATAGAAAATCTGTGGAGGGAGCTGAAGGTTTGAGTTGCCAAACGTCAGCCTCGAAACCTTAATGACTTGGAGAAGATCTGCAAAGAGGAGTGGGACAAAATCCCTCCTGAGATGTGTGCAAACCTGGTGGCCAACTACAAGAAACGTCTGACCTCTGTGATTGCCAACAAGGGTTTTGCCACCAAGTACTCAGTCATGTTTTGCACAGGGGTCAAATACTTATTTCCCGCATTAAAATGCAAATCAATGTATAAAATTTTTGACCTGCGTTTTTCTGGATTTTTTTGTTGTTATTCTGTCTCTCATGTTCAAATAAACCTACCATTAAAATTATAGACTGATCATTTCTTTGTCAGTGGGCAAACATACAAAATCAGCAGGGGATCAAATACTTTTTTCCCTCAATGTATACATCATTGCTCATAATGCCACATCTAGGTCCTGTCACATAGAGAGAGAAAGGGAGGGCCACGTAGACATTAGAGCAGTTGGTGTGTCTCATTTGTATGAGTTTGTGCCTGCATTTCACCAGTTGCCACATGCATATTTAGAGCCAGAGCAGCCCATTTTAACATGCTTAGAGCACCACCCAAACTGTAGTCTTCAAAGTAGCCTGAGCTCCTACTGACTACTGACTCTGCAGTCTGTCTCTGGATTCTAAAGGTTCTGAGGTTCTCGGCATCATAATGAGGCCACTGACTGTCTTCCTGACTCTGCAATCTGTCTCTGGATTCTAAAGGTTCTAAAGGTTCTCAGCATCATAATGAGGCCACTGACTGGCTCCCTGACTCTGCAGTCTGTCTCTGGGTTCTAAAGATTCTGAGGTTCTCAGCATCATAATGAGGCCCATGACTGGCTCCCTGACTCTGCAGTCTTTCTCTGGGTTCTAAAGGTTCTGAGAGAGAGAGAGAGAACTTCCTAGTTTAAACACTGTCTATTCAACATAACAATGCTCCTCTCTGCTGTCACGGTGAGTAAGCTCACTATTCTCTGTAGTAAACCTACTGTATTGTAGATCATTGGAATGAATAGTCTTAAAGGACAGGTAAGTCAGGTCCTTTATGTCAGTCTTAAGTAAGAGGCTTCAGTGTGTGAATATGATTCAGGGTAAGGCCGGTTAGGGTTGAAAATATGGTATTTTTTGTACTTGGTTGACCTCCTCCCAAATACAGATGAGGTTGGAGAGGAACTTCTGAACCTGCAGGTGAAGGAAATCATTATAAAGATCAGTTATTGATAGCCTACAAGGTTTCTGGTAAGTTCTTGTCTGGTATGTCATAAAGCCTATCTGTACAACAGCGCCATGAATAGAACTGAATTGAATAGATTCCCAGAAGGATTTTTAGTGACATAACAAATATAAATAGATGCAGCATATCTGCAGAGCGGTCTGTAGACAGCCTGTTACTAAACTGCTAGTTTAGCATGGTAACACACACACACACACACAGACACACACCTTATCCAGCTGTTCGAGAGTGTCCTCCAGAGCGACCTCACCCCACACATCCTGAGCCTTCTTGCTGGTAGTCTGGTACAGGTTGAGGGTGGCCTTCTTGCTGGTAGTCTGGTACAGGTTGAGGGTGGCCGTCTTGCTGGTAGTCTGGTACAGGTTGAGGGTGGCCGTCTTGCTGGTAGTCTGGTACAGGTTGAGGGTGGCCATCTTGCTGGTAGTCTGGTACAGGTTGAGGGTGGCCATCTTGCTGGTAGTCTGGTACAGGTTGAGGGTGGCCGTCTTGCTGGTAGTCTGGTACAGGTTGAGGGTGGCCATCTTGCTGGTAGTCTGGTACAGGTTGAGGGTGGCCATCTTGCTGGTAGTCTGGTACAGGTTGAGGGTGGCCGTCTTGCTGGTAGTCTGGTACAGGTTGAGGGTGGCCATCTTGCTGGTAGTCTGGTACAGGTTGAGGGTGGCCATCTTGCTGGTAGTCTGGTACAGGTTGAGGGTGGCCATCTTGCTGGTAGACTGGTACAGGTTGAGGGTGGCCGTCTTGCTGGTAGTCTGGTACAGGTTGAGGGTGGCCATCTTGCTGGTAGTCTGGTACAGGTTGAGGGTGGCCATCTTGCTGGTAGTCTGGTACAGGTTGAGGGTGGCCGTCTTGCTGGTAGTCTGGTACAGGTTGAGGGTGGCCGTCTTGCTGGTAGTCTGGTACAGGTTGAGGGTGGCCTTCTTGATGGTGCTCAGGAGCAGGGTCTTCGTAGTTGCCGTGTTCTGGATGTGAGCCCACCGAGACTCCTGAGGGGACAAACACATAAAGAGAGAGAGACAGAGGGGTAAAGGAAAGGAAAGACTGGTCTGTGTGTTTCTCATGTCTACATTTTGGGAAACAGTTAGCGCACTGAAGCGTGGAAATTCCATCCCCTTCCCTGCTTAAGCAAGTTGTGTCAGACTCTCCCATCATTACTGAGAAAAATTAGATAAGTGATGCTTTTAATCAGCATTTTATCTCGGCAGGCTTTTTTATTTGAAAGAAATGGTGGTTAAATTGACCCTGGTCAGTCAGTCGACTACTCTTCCCTCTGCCTCCAGTTGGCTCGGTGGAAGATCAGTCAACTTCTAGTGAATCTTTGTTTTCATTTAAACAACTTTCTATTTGTGATCTACTAGATGCCCTGCTTAAGATTGATGTAAAAAAAAAAAATCCACTGCCGCTGATTTGCTTTATCCTTTCTGGCTGCATCTTTCTGCTCCCCTGATTGCGGAGTCATTGACACATATTTTTAATCTGATGCTTATCTCTGGTGCTATCCCCAGGATTTGGAAGGCGGCCCATGTGCTCCCTCTCCACAAAGGTGGTGACCCCTCCGACCTAAATAATTATCGCCCTATCTCGAAATTGTCTTGCCTAGCAACCATTTTTGAATCTTTAACCCTCCCGTTGTCCTAGGGTCAAAATGACCCGCCACTGTGTTGAACCAACTTTATTACATTTTTATATTTTTGGGATCATTTGTGAGAAGGAGGCAGTGAGACTTTAAAGAAAGTATCACTGCCTCCTTCTCACAAATGATCCCAAAAATATAAAAATTAAATAAAGTTGGTTCAACACAGTGGCGGGTCATTTTGACCCTAGGACAACGGGAGGGTTAATCAACTGTTAGCTTAGATCCATCCTAGCTACAAGATGTATTCTAAGTGTTCACCCGTCTGGTTTCACTGTGCTGCCCTCTTTATTGACTTATCGATGGCTTTCCATACTGTTGACCACTCTTTACTGATTCAAAGATTGTCTGCAATCGGAATGGATAAGGTGTCATGTAATTGGTTAAAACATTACTTGACACACAAGGTGTATTTTACCCCCTTTTTCTCCCCAATTTCGTGATTACGATCTTGTCTCATCCCTGCAACTCCCCAACAGGCTCGGGGGAGGCAAAGGTCGAGTCATGGATCCTTCGAAACATGACCCGCCAAGCTGCGTTTCTTAACACCCGCTTGCTTAACCCGGAGGATGCATTACTCTACCTTCGCTTAACCCGGAGGATGGGATCGAACCCCAGGCTGTAGTGACACCGCAACACTGCGATGCAGCGCCTTAGACCACTGCGCCACTCGGGAGGCAACAACTTGTTTTTTTCTGATGATGTTGAGTCAGGTTTCCTTCATATTACGAAAGGTGTCCCACAGGGATCGATTTTAGTCCTGTACATTTTACTGTCTATATAAACAATGTTGGTATATCTGTAAAAAAATGTTTTACATACAACTGTATGCAGATGACACTGTTGTGTATGCTGTTGCCCCCACGGCTGACCAGGCTCTGCCTTCATTGCTTTGTAGAAAGCCTTGGTTATGCTCTAAATCACTTAAAAATGTATCGGATTATTTATGCATATGTACATTGGATCGTGCTCTCATTGATTGTGTCACCGCATATAAATATCTGGGTATCTGGGTTGACGAAATGCTATCATGTTGATGAGTTAGTTAAGAAATTAATAATTAAAATGAGCTTCTTTTACAGGAATAAGTCATGCCTTTCATTAAATAGCAGTAAACAAATAATTCTGTCAACATTCATACCGGTTTTAAACTATGGCAGTTATTGTCTATATGAATGCAGCTGCCACTATGCTTTATTACGGGCAATAGGTTCAGTACACATCACTGCATTCTGTATCAGAAAGTAGGCTGGCCTTCTTTGAAGTCTGTAGATCGATGCAATGCACTCTTTTTGTTTATAAAGCACTCCTGCATGAACTTCCGCCGTACCTTACTTCATTGTTAACTTACAGACGTATGAGATTCCAGACCCAGTCTCAGGTATGGCTAACTCTCGATCTCCACTGAGTTAGATAAATCTGCTTTTAGTTTTTTTGCACCTTGCTTGTGAAATGGTCTCCAAGGCTCTCTGAAGTTTGGTGCCTCTAGGGCAATACAAAAGGCTGATTGAGGTCCTTTTTACTGTTTGTTTTCTATGATTGTGTTTAGATTTTTGTGTATTGGTGTAAATATTGATGTGTATATTAATGTGTATAGTGATGTGTGTAGTGTATATTGATGTGTGTGCAGGGCTCATCTATGAAAGACACCTAGGTCTCAGAATGACTCCCTGTCGAAATAAAGGTTAAATAAATAAAAATGGTAAAACCATGCTGATCCCGCATTGGGCTGCACAGCCACATGTAATGTCTGTTGACTGTTATCCCCTCACCCATAGCATGGTCTCACTGCGTGCTCCGTCCAGAATGCTCTGTAGCTGGGCCAGCCTGTTGTTGTAGTGCAGCTCTCTTCGCTCTGCTCCAGGTACTGGGTCAGCTGGGTCCGGGCCGTCTCACAACACTCCTGGTTCTGCTTGGTGCTGGTCAGTAGTTCCTCCCTGATCTGGACCAGAGTGTCCAACCTGGACATCACCTGCCACACCTCCTGGAACTGAGAGGATTCTAACACTGTTAGAATAATGTTCACAAAATGGTTGACTTTGGGTTGATAATTACTCTAGGTTAGGGGTGCTAACACTACCCATCCCTATTAGACTGAGGGTCAGGTTAGGTCAGGGATGGCCAATCCTCCTCCTGGAGAGCTACTGCTCTTCATGGAGAGCTACTGGGTGTGTAGGCTTTTGTTCCAGCCCTGCTCTAACTAAAACACCTGATTCAACTATTAAACATCCTGATGTGCAGCTTATTAGTTTAACCCAGTAGCTCTCCTTATGAATAGGATTGGCCACCCCTGACCTGACATGGCTTTCTACCACATGCTTCTCTCAATGGCTTAATAGTGGAAGTTATTTACATTTACATTTACGTCATTTAGCAGACGCTCTTATCCAGAGTGACTTACAAATAGGTGCATTCACCTTATAGCCAGTGGGATAACCACTTTACAATGTTTTTTTTCTTCTTTTTTGGGGGGTAAGGGGGGGGGGGGGGGGGAAGGTAGAAGGATTACTTTATCCTATCCCAGGTATTCCTTAAAGAGGTGGGGTTTCAAATGTCTCCGGAAGGTGGTGAGTGACTCCGCTGTCCTGGCGTCGTGAGGGAGCTTGTTCCACCATTGGGGTGCCAGAGCAGCGAACAGTTTTGACTGGGCTGAGCGGGAACTATGCTTCCGCAGAGGTAGGGGAGCCAGCAGGCCAGAGGTGGATGAACGCAATGCCCTCGTTTGGGTGTAGGGACTGATCAGAGCCTGAAGGTACGGAGGTGCCGTTCCCCTCACAGCTCCGTAGGCAAGCACCATGGTCTTGTAGCAGATGCGAGCTTCAACTGGAAGCCAGTGGAGTGTGCGGAGGAGCGGGGTGACATGAGAGAACTTGGGAAGGTTGAACACCAGACGGGCTGCGGCATTCTGGATGAGTTGTAGGGGTTTAATGGCACAGGCAGGGAGCCCAGCCAACAGCGAGTTGCAGTAATCCAGACGGGAGATGACAAGTGCCTGGATTAGGACCTGTGCCGCTTCCTGTCTAAGGCAGGGTCGTACTCTCCGAATGTTGTAGAGCATGAACCTACAGGATCGGGTCACCGCCTTGATGTTAGCGGAGAACGACAGGGTGTTGTCCAGGGTCACGCCAAGGCTCTTTGCACTCTGGGAGGAGGACACAACGGAGTTGTCAACCGTGATGGCGAGATCATGGAACAGGCAGTCCTTCCCCGGGAGGAAGAGCAGCTCCGTCTTGCAAAGGTTCAGCTTGAGGTGGTGATCCGTCATCCATACTGATATGTCTGCCAGACATGCAGAGATGCGATTCGCCACCTGGTTATCAGAAGGGGGAAAGGAGAAGATTAGTTGTGTGTCGTCAGCGTAGCAATGATAGGAGAGGCCATGTGAGGATATGACAGAGCCAAGTGACTTGGTGTATAGCGAGAATAGGAGAGGGCCTAGAACTGAGCCCTGGGGGACACCAGTGGTGAGAGCACGTGGTGCGGAGACAGCTTCTCGCCACGCCACTTGGTAGGAGCGACCGGTCAGGTAGGGCGCAATCCAAGAGTGGGCCGCGCCGGAGATGCCCAGCTCGGAGAGGGTGGAGAGGAGGATCTGATGGTTCACAGTATCAAAGGCAGCAGACAGGTCTAGAAGGACAAGAGCAGAGGAGAGAGAGTTAGCTTTAGCAGTGCGGAGAGCCTCCGTGACACAGAGAAGAGCAGTCTCAGTTGAATGACCAGTCTTGAAACCTGACTGGTTTGGATCAAGAAGGTCATTCTGAGAGAGATAGCAAGAGAGTTGGCTAAAGACGGCACGCTCAATAGTTTTGGAGAGAAAAGAAAGAAGGGATACTGGTCTGTAGTTGTTGACATCAGAGGGATCGAGTGTTGGTTTTTTGAGAAGGGGTGCAACTCTCGCTCTCTTGAAGACGGAAGGGACATAGCCAGCGGTCAAGGATGAGTTGATCAGCGAGGTGAGGTAAGGGAGAAGGTCACCGGAGATGGTCTGGAGAAGAGAGGAGGGGATAGGGTCAAGCGGGCAGGTTGTTGGGCGGCCTGCCGTCACAAGTCGCAAGATTTTATCTGGAGAGAGAGAGGGGAGAAAGAAGTCAAAGCATAGGGTAGGGCAGTGTGAGCAGGACCAGCAGTGTCATTTGACTTAACAAACGAGGATCGGATGTCGTCAACCTTCTTTTCAAAATGGTTGACGAAGTCATCCACAGAGAGGGAGGAGGGGGGGGGGGGGGGGAGGATTCAGCAGGGAGGAGAATGTGGCAAAGAGCTTCCTAGGGTTAGAGGCAGATGCTTGGAATTTAGAGTGGTAGAAAGTGGCCTTAGCAGCAGAAACAGAAAATGTAGAGAGGAGGGAGTGAAAAGATGCCAGGTCCGCAGGGAGTCTAGTTTTCTTCCATTTCCGCTCAGCTGCCCGGAGCTCTGTTCTGTGAGCTCGCAATGAGTCATCAAACCACGGAGCTGGAGGGGAGGACCGAGCCGGCCGGGAGGATAGGGGACATAGAGAGTCAAAGGATGCAGAAAGGGAGGAGAGGAGGGTTGAGGAGGCAGAATCAGGAGATTGGAGGGAGAAGGATTGAGCAGAGGGAAGAGATGATAGGATGGAAGAGGAGAGAGTAGCGGGAGAGAGAGAGCGAAGGTTGCGACGGCGCATTACCATCTGTGTAGGGGCAGAGTGAGTAGTGTTGGAGGAGAGGGAGAGAGAAAAGGATACAAAGTAGTGGTTCCATTAAATACGTTACAAATACGTTACAAACCCATGGAGAGTCTTAGAAATCTCAGTATCAGTGCCAGTACCACCAAGCCAACACCAGACCAGAGAATTAGCTCACACTGCCTCCTCAACTATACAAACCTGACACCCCTCTACGGGGAGATGGTCTCTTCCATCTTATCATATCTCTCATTACCTGTTTGCTGGCTATGACCACTTTATCTAGAAAGCGGGGGTAGATTTCATGTTTCTCTACGAGAGCAGCAATCTTTTCTCTCTCTTTAGTGAGAGCCTTGAGCTCCTGTCTCAGGATGAGTGGGTTTGCTGCTTTCTGACGAGCTAGCTCTCTCTCCTTCACCGCTTTCTTCAACGCACTGACGTTTTTTCAATTTATTCTCCTGAGAAAGGCAGGAGGGGATTGGTTAGTAGAAACAGTTTGTATGGTGTGGAACTCCTGTCTCTGAGTTCAATGGAAAAGATTAATAGGTTGAGAGGTCCTACTATCGGACCTCTCAACCTAGAGGAGGTTACCTGGAGAAATGTGTCGAAGTTCCTGAGGTATTCCTTTAACTTAACCTCCCTCTCCTTCAGCTCTTTATCTCTGACACGCTGGGCCATCAGGGTCATGTCAAAGTCCTGATAGAGACACACACAGGAGTAGCGGGCAAAGGGCCAGAGGTCAGTGTGTGTGCACGTGTGCGTGTGTGTTCGTGTGTGTGCATGCCCATGTGTATCACCTCTTGAAGGGCCTCCATGGCCTTGTGTATGTCCAGCTCCTCTCTTCTTTTCCTGATGAGGCGAGTGGTGGGAGCCAAGACATCATCAGTGGACAGGGGAGCTTTCCTGGTAAACAACAACAACAACTCAGTGTAATTTATTGTGTAAATGTACAGTTTCATTCAGTGTTTATATTGGTAAGGAGCATATCCCAAAGATAAAACATCATCATTAAAATCCTGAGGGTGTTCTATACTAGTCATGCACTTACAGTAACACTTTCTGAAGATTGTTCCCAAAGTATGTTTTGAAGTAATCAGTCAGATCTTCTGCTGCCTTTTTGTTATCCATGTCTGACAGTCAGTCTGACAGTCTGGCTGTGTCAGCTACTGCTAGAAACAAGAGCCCGACTGTGGACAACACTGTCATATCACTACATGTTATATCTAATGGAATGCTTGATCATACCTGGTCAGGAAATACTTAACAATGGTGTCCTAGCAACCAACTAGAGGGGCTTTTCCTTTTCCATAGTGATAGAACATAGAATTGGAACGGGTAGAACATAGAATGTGCCATAGAATGGAGGTAGAAATTCTATCTCTATGGTTTCTTACCCACAAAACTAGCAAAGAACCAGAACAGACAGTTGGGGGGGTTCCACATTCATTTCCATTCCACACAGTTCATTCGATAGAATTTAGAATCAGTGCTGTAATGTAGTTCTAATTTGATACTTATTCTAATCCTATCCACTGGGAGGCACCAACGGCGTGTCTTTCCAGCAGCGAAGTGCATGCGTCATCACATACTGCCTCTTGGCGCGTTCACAAAAACTAGGAACTCGGAAAAACAGGCTCTGACAAGGAAAAACTTGTGACGGTGACGTCAGTGATGTCCAGGTTGGAGAAGTCGTAGCTCTAGGATGATGCTTGAGTTTCCGACTTGTAATTCTGAGTTGTATGACCATTAAAAAATATTTTTCGCAGTCGGAGCTTCTTTTTTCCGACTTCACATTTGTCTAAAACGCACTGAAGTCGGAGGTTGGAGATTTCTGAGTTCCGTGTTGTCTTGAACACATGGTCTGTCTTGTGTTTACTGCGTGTCACCAGCCGTGGCAAAAATAACGTAAATGGTAGCTAGATCACTAGCTAGCTGTTCATCTAGCTACACACAAAAGGATTGCTTTTTTTATTCAGTTCAATTGTTGTATTATTTCGCGTCATTTTGTAGCTAGCGAAGTGAGCAGCAAATCAAATCCTCATTCCTCGATAGCTAGCCAGCCTGCTAACGTTTCCCATTTGTGCTAGCTTGCTAACTAACTAGCTACAGACAGAACCAATGCCAATGTAACTGTCATCGATGCATTAAACATCTAGCGTTGTGTGACACATTCAGGTACTGTAGTCCATATTCCCTCCTTTGTTTTGATTTTGATGCAATGAGCGTGCTTTCCGTTGCTTGCATGGAATGAGATTGATCGGGTATCGTTAGCCAGGTTGCAGGCAAGCTGCGGGTGGTCTGCTTACCACTGATTTGTTTGCCGAGTTCGGTTAGGTAACGTTAAGTTAGCTATCTGTTCAATTGTTGATTAACTGTATAATTTATTTATCTCTTGCTACCTAATTTCTCTGGGAGACATTCATTGACTGCTGTCTTTATTGTTAACAGAATGGACAAACGTGCATTGTTATTTACAGATCTCTCTCGTTCCCCGTCCCCCCCCAGTCTCTCTCTTCCAGCTCTCTCTCCCCTTCTCAGTCTCAGCACCATGAGCCTGGTCCGCGTCGTGTGTCGTCACAAGACTGCCCTGGCCATCGGAGGAGTGTGCCTCTTTGCTGTTGTCCTCCTTTTCCTCGCCAAGTGTACCTCAGAGACCCTAAAACAGGGCCAGGCCGACCCTCCAGGCCTAGCCCCCCACGCTGCCCACTCCCAGCCCCGCGCAGAGCACCCTGAGCTCCCCTCACGCCCCAAAGACCTCTCGGCCTTCCTGGTGGTCCTCATCACCACAGGACCCAAGTACACCGAGCGCAGGAGCATCATCCGTAGTACCTGGCTGGCTAAGAAGGATCCGGAGGTTCTAGCTATGTTCGTGGTGGGAACCGAGGGTCTGCCCGCCGAGGACATGCAGAACATCAACACGGAGCAGGGCCGGCACAAAGACCTGCTCTTACTCCCCGCACTGCGAGACTCGTATGAGAACCTGACCCTGAAGCTGCTGCATATGTACTCCTGGCTGGATCACAACGTAGACTTCAAGTTTGTGTTAAAAGCGGACGATGACACTTTCGCTCGTCTGGACCTATTGAAGGTATGCGTTTGATATGGAACGGGGCCAAATGGCACCCTCTTCACTATGTAGTCCACTACTTTTGACAAGGGTCCATAGGGAACCTATGTAGGGAATAGGGTGCCATTTGGGACAGGACCCTGGTATTTGTTTCGTGATGTGTTGTGATTTTCTTTACTCTTTTTGACTTTTTTAAACGGTTCTATATTGTCTAATATGGAGCTTGTGCTGCCAAACAAATGTATGCGCAAACACTCAATAACATATAATCTCTTCTCATCTTATAGGAGGAGCTGAAGACTAAAGAACCCAGCCGGCTGTACTGGGGCTTCTTCTCAGGTCGCGGTCGCGTGAAGACGGCAGGGAAGTGGAGGGAGTCGGCCTGGGAGCTGTGTGACTACTACCTACCCTACGCCCTGGGTGGAGGCTACCTGCTCTCCTGCGACCTCGTACACTACATCCGAATCAACACGGCCTACCTCAAGGTGTGGCAGAGTGAGGACGTGTCACTGGGGGCGTGGCTGGCCCCTGTGGACGTCAAACGAACACACGACCCTCGGTTTGACACAGAGTACAAGTCTCGGGGGTGTAGTAATAAGTACCTGGTGACCCACAAGCAGAGCCTGGAGGACATGTTGGAGAAACAGCAGACGCTGCAGAGAGATGGGAGGCTGTGTAAGGAAGAGGTTAAACTCAGACTGAGCTATGTGTACGACTGGAGCGTCCCGCCCTCACAGTGCTGCCAGAGGAAGGACGGAATACCCTGACCTATAACCCCTAACCTTCCTCACTTTGTCCACCCATGTAATTCTCATCAGTGTTTCCCCTACTACGGTTACCCAGGCGGTGTGGCGCTCCCCTTCAGCCTTACTCCGTTCTGTGGTGCCTCCCGCTCCACCTTCCCTGTAAAACATTGTGCTGCCTTCAGTTGACCTCCATAGAAGATGTCTGTTATGGCAGCCCGCCTATGAGAAGACCTGAGGAAAACACTGATCCCCCTTCCGTTTTTATATGTTTATTTATTTATTTATTTATTCTGGAGCCCTCACTGACTGAACTAAAGCACACCGGTACAGGACTGGGAGAGTGGACCTGACTGGAGCCCTCACTGACTGAACTAAAGCACACCGGTACAGGACTGGGACCTGACTTGGTGCAGCCACACAACATGAGACCTTAATTTATTAATAACAGCACATGTATGTTGGGAGAGAGTGTACTTAAAGGAACCGGTTTTCGGCTTACTGGTAGGACAATGAAGACACTCAAATCATTCCCGAATCTGTTTAAAATGTCCTGGAGTATCTCTAAGTGAAAGTGGCCCTATTTATGAATGTGATGAAAGGGATTCTCTTGATATGAAAATGGTGTGTATTGCTTCAGAACAATGGTACAGAATAACTCAGTCAAGGCTTGGTGTTTGGAGATGCATTGAGACTGAATGTCTAATAATGTAGGCCTCTCCCCTGCTTACTGAGACTTCTGTTCAGTTGGGAGATTTACCCTACCTGCTGTCTGTGTTTGGTTGACGTATTTACAAAGCCCAGTGATGGTCAACAGAGCTGTGTGTGTTCAGCTGAGCTACTCTACAGGCAATTGTCCAGCTGGCATTCGGTTACTTTTAAACAAACAAAAAAAGACTGCTTCTGTTAACGTCGTTGAAAGAAACCAACCGTTGTATTATTGTGTGACACTTTGACCATGTCCTCTCCTCATCACCAGTGTTGTTTAAAACCTACTGTCAAACTACTTCAATATGAATGTTTAAAATATTTGGACCTATTAAAATGTTTTGAAACATGTATTTTTGTGACATATTTATTAATAATACATAAACACTGTAAAGAAAAATATCTACTGTTCACACCCCAGTACCCTAATAATCCCTACGGCAGGGTTCCCCAATCCCCACCCACAGAACCAACCCTAATAACCCTGCAGCAGGGTTCCCCAATCCCCACCCACAGAACCAACCCTAATAATCCCTACAGCAGGGTTCCCCAATCCCCACCCACAGAACCAACCCTAATAATCCCTACAGCAGGGTTCCCCAATCCCCACCCACAGAACCAACCCTAATAATCCCTACAGCAGGGTTCCCCAATCACCACCCACAGACCAACCCTAATAATCCCTACAGCAGGGTTCCCCAATCCCCACCCACAGAACCAACCCTAATAATCCCTACAGCAGGGTTCCCCAATCCCCACCCACAGAACCAACCCTAATAACCCTACAGCAGGGTTCCCCAATCCCCACCCACAGAACCAACCCTAATAACCCTGCAGCAGGGTTCCCCAATCCCCACCCACAGAACCAACCCTAATAATCCCTACAGCAGGGTTCCCCAATCCCCACCCACAGAACCAACCCTAATAATCCCTACAGCAGGGTTCCCCAATCCCCACCCACAGAACCAACCCTAATAACCCTACAGCAGGGTTCCCCAATCCCCACCCACAGAACCAACCCTAATAATCCCTACAGCAGGGTTCCCCAATCCCCACCCACAGAACCAACCCTAATAATCCCTACAGCAGGGTTCCCCAATCCCCACCCACAGAACCAACCCTAATAATCCCTACAGCAGGGTTCCCCAATCCCCACCCACAGAACCAACCCTAATAATCCCTACGGCAGGGTTCCCCAATCCCCACCCACAGAACCAACCCTAATAATCCCTACAGCAGGGTTCCCCAATCCCCACCCATAGTACTCTAATAATCCCTACAGAAACTGTTTGACCTCAAACAACAGCCTTATTAGAGCCTTAGGCTACTTATCCATTTTTATTTAGAGGCAATACGTGTCTGATTGGTTGATCTCAGAACCAATGTGAGAAGTACTGTTCCTGTTTTCTGACTTTGGATCTTTCAGCATCTGTCTTCTCTTCATGACCACGATCTTCCATCTTGTGCTGATTATTCTATTCCCATCTCAAGACAAGAGAAGATTAAACAGACATCCTTCCTCACATCCAGCTGTTTACAAAGAACCTTATGCGGCTCTTAAGGTGTCATCACTTCTAGTCATAGCAGTGTCCTAGCTGGCAATGACAATAGCCTCATAGCCATTGTATATTAACAGGTGGTTTGTGTGTGGGTGTGTACGCATCTAAAGGTGTCTCCTGTCCTCCGTCACCTCACCAAGCCTAGCTATATGACACATTTGGCAAGCTCCTGTGTTTCCTATGGAGGTGTTGTGCTAGGTCAGTAGGTCAGCTTATATAAACTCATCAAAAAAAGAAACGTCCCTTTTTCAGGACCCTGTCTTTCAAAGATAATTCGTAAAAATCCAAATAACTTCACAGATCTTCATTGTAAAGGGTTCAAACACTGTTTCCCATGCTTGTTCAATGAACCATAAACAATTAATGAACATGCACCTGTGGAACGGTCGTTAAGACTATAACAGTTTACAGACGGTAGACAATTAAGGTCACAGTTATGAAAACTTAGGACACTAAAGAGGCCTTTCTACTGACTCTGAAAAACACCAAAAGAAAGATGCCAAGGGTCCCTGTTCATCTGTGTGAACGTGCCTTAGGCATGCTGCAAGGAGGCATGAGGACTGCAGATGTGGCCAGGGCAATACATTGCAATGTCCGTACTGTGAGACGCCTAAGACAGCGCTACAGGGAGACAGCTGATCGTCCTCGCAGTGGCAGACCACGTGTAACAACACCTGCACAGGATCGGTACATCCAAACATCATACCTACGGGACAGGTACAGGATGGCAACAACAACTGCCCGAGTTACACCAGGAATGCACAATCCTTCCATCAGTGCTCAGACTATCCGCAATAGGCTGAGAGAGGCTGGACTGAGGGCTTGTAGGCCTGTTGTAAGGCAGGTCCTCACCAGACATCACCGGCAACAACGTCGCCTATGGGCACAAACCCACCGTCGCTGGACCAGACAGGACTAGCAAAAAGTGCTCTTCACTGACGAGTCACGGTTTTGTCTCACCAGGGGTGATGGTCGGATTCGCATTTATCGTCAAAGGAATGAGCGTTACACCGAGGCCTGTACTCTGGAGCGGGATCAATTTGGAGGTGGAGGGTCCGTCATGGTCTGGGGCGGTGTGTCACAGCATCATCGGACTGAGCTTGTTGTCATTGCAGGCAATCTCAACGCTATGCGTTACAGGGAAGACATCCTTCTCCCTCATGTGGTACCCTTCCTGCAGGCTTATCCTGACATGACCCTCCAGCATGACAATGCCACCAGCCATACTGCTCGTTCTGTGCGTGATTTCCTGCAAGACAGGAATGTCAGTGTTCTGCCATGGCCAGCAAAGAGCCCGGATCTCAATCCCATTGAGCACGTTTGGGACCTGTTGGATCGGAGGGTGAGGGCTAGGGCCATTCCCCCCACAAATGTCCGGGAACTTGCAGGTGCCTTGGTGGAAGAGTGGGGTAACATCTCACAGCAAGAACTGGCAAATCTGGTGCAGTCCATGAGGAGGAGATGCACTGCAGTAATTAATGCAGCTGGTGGCCACACCAGATACTGACTGTTACTTTTGATTTTGACCCCTCCCCCTTTGTTCAGGGACACATTATTCAATTTCTGTTCGTCACATGTCTGTGGAACTTGTTCAGTTTATGTCTCAGTTGTTGAATCTTGTTATGTTCATACAAATATTTACACATGTTAAGTTTGCTGAAAATAAACGCAGTTGACAGTGAGAGGACGTTTCTTTTTTTGCTGAGTTTACATACCATGTGTATTCTGTGCCTCTTGTGTAGTTCCTGATCCAGGTCAGAGGGTGGTCTGAGGGTCCGCTCTATCTCCCAGCGCTGCTCCCTGGGTCCGCGCTCTCCCAGCGCTGCTCCCTGGGTACGCTATCTCCCAGCGCTGCTCCCTGGGTCCGCTCTCTCCCAGCGCTGCTCCCTGGGTCCGCTCTCTCCCAGAGCTGCTCCCTGGGTACGCTCTCTCTCCCAGAGCTGCTCCCTGGGTACGCTCTCTCTCCCAGCGCTGCTCCCTGGGTACGCTCTCTCTCCCAGCGCTGCTCCCTGGGTCCGCTCTCTCTCCCAGCGCTGCTCCCTGGGTCCGCTCTCTCTCCCAGCGCTGCTCCCTGGGTCCGCTCTCTCTCCCAGCGCTGCTCCCTGGGTCCGCTCTCTCTCCCAGTGCTGCTCCCTGGGTCCGCTCTCTCTCCCAGCGCTGCTCCCTGGGTACGCTCTCTCCCAGCGCTGCTCCCTGGGTCCGCTCTCTCCCAGCGCTGCTCCCTGGGTCCGCTCTCTCCCAGAGCTGCTCCCTGGGTACGCTCTCTCTCCCAGCGCTGCTCCCTGGGTACGCTCTCTCTCCCAGCGCTGCTCCCTGGGTCTGCTCTCTCCCAGCGCTGCTCCCTGGGTCCGCTCTCTCCCAGCGCTGCTCCCTGGGTACGCTCTCTCTCCCAGCGCTGCTCCCTGGGTACGCTCTCTCTCCCAGCGCTGCTCCCTGGGTCCGCTCTCTCTCCCAGCGCTGCTCCCTGGGTCCGCTCTCTCTCCCAGCGCTGCTCCCTGGGTCCGCTCTCTCTCCCAGCGCTGCTCCCTGGGTCCGCTCTCTCTCCCAGCGCTGCTCCCTGGGTCCGCTCTCTCTCCCAGCGCTGCTCCCTGGGTCCGCTCTCTCTCCCAGCGCTGCTCCCTGGGTCCGCTCTCTCTCCCAGCGCTGCTCCCTGGGTCCGCTCTCTCCCAGCGCTGCTCCCTGGGTCCGCTCTCTCTCCCAGCGCTGCTCCCTGGGTCCGCTCTCTCTCCCAGCGCTGCTCCCTGGGTCCGCTCTCTCCCAGAGCTGCTCCCTGGGTCCGCTCTCTCCCAGCGCTGCTCCCTGGGTCCGCTCTCTCTCCCAGCGCTGCTCCCTGGGTCCGCTCTCTCTCCAAGCGCTGCTCCCTCTGTCTCTGTTCTAGAAAACGCTGCCCTCAGAACAGCTTCAATTCATCGGGGCATGGACTCTACAAGGTGTCGAAAGGGCTCCACAGGGATGCTGGCACGTTGACTCCAATGCTTCCCACAGTTGTGTCAAGTTGGCTGGATGTCCTTTGGGTGGTTGCCCATTCTGGATACACACAGGAAACTGTTGAGCGTGAAAAACCCAGCAGAGTTGCAGCTCTTGACACAAACCGGTGCGCCTGGCACCTACTACCATACCCCGTTCAAAGGGACTTAAATCGTTTCTCTTGCCCATTCACCCTCTGAATGGCACACAATCCATGTCTCAAGACTTAAAAATCCTTCTTTAACCGGTCTCCTCCCCTTCATCTACACTGTTCGAAGAGGATTTAACAGGTGACCTCAATAATGGATCATAGCTTTCACATGATCAGTCTGTCATGGAAAGAGCTGGTGTTCCTAATGTTTTGTACAGTCAGTGTTTACTGGTAACGGGAAACCTTCAGACGAGTCCTGTGAGTCTCTAGAGCAAAACAACCGATCTGTCCGTGTTCGTGAGAGTCTCACCTTTCCATGGTGGGGTCATATTAGTGTGTATCCCAAACTGTTCGGACGCTACAGACAGAAGTTGGCAGATCGGCGGAACCGACTTCAGACGAGTCCTGTGATGCTTGTGGGGGTTGTAGAGCAAAACAGAGAACACCATCATGAGTCTCATCTTTCCATAGAGGGTTCATATTGTAGGCCAGTTTTTATTGAGAAGACCGATTTCCGGTATGTCTCCTGGTCTGACAAACACCGCTGTAGCTCTGCCACCTTTCCACCGCAGATGCAGAGGTCACGGTGTAGGGGAGACTCCAGGACGGGTTTGGTCAGCTTCCGGGGACAGATGAGGTCATCGTGGCCCTCGACGGACAGAAGAGGCGACGGGCCCTTCCGGCAGCCGTAGTACCCTGCTCGAGGAAGAGGATATTATCTTACATTCTGACATTTTTAATGGTAAATCATTGTCATGTTGTAAATAGTAATTGCTGAGGGGAAGAATGGGACACTTCAACGCGTATTGGAAGAAGGTATTGTGTGGGTCATCTTTAACATAAATTATTGTTTTACATTACTAGTCATGCTCTTTGGCAAGTTTTACTTATATTGCCAACATTAACGGTTCATGATCAAGAATCCAACTCAACCCTCCTTGGGCTTCTGTAACATCCGAGAGTTGAAGAGATTACGCAAGAGCTCACACTACAGTAGTTTACACAACTCTTTCTACTCTCCTTTGAACCCACACAAAAACCCACTTTATCCTGATCAACCCCCACACATGCTTCCCAAAAGAACAGCCTTACCTGGGTGCAGTTTTACAGTCGCATAAAACCCACTGTATCCTGATCAACCCCCACACATGCTTCCCAAAAGAACAGCCTTACCTGGGTGCAGTTTTACAGTCGCATAAAACCCACTGTATCCTGATCAACCCCCACACATGCTTCCCAAAAGAACAGCCTTACCTGGGTGCAGTTTTACAGTCTCTGAGGAGAGAAGAAAGCTTGTGCTCTCTTGATAGATCTTTAATTCTGGTCTACGTTCTCTCTCAAACAGACATGCACACACTTTAAAGCAAAATCTTGGTCTTGTTTTCAGGAGAAGCTCTCTCCTCTGAGAGTGGACTCAGCAGCAGCAGTGAATGTAGTGATATGTTGAACAGGTGCAGCTTACAGCCCTATGCAGGTCAAATCTAATTACGTCTAATCATCCCTCCCTCTCTCTGGCAAGGGAAACTGGTGTCGCAGCTACTGCGAGAGCGAGAGAGAACAAATTAATCTCTTATAAGTACAGTATATTGTGAGCCTGGTAAAACATAATATCAGAATCAGAAAAAAAAAGCTACTGACTTGACTCTGTCCCCGTACAAACCATTGTTTTGGTCGGCTAAATGGCTTGACATTTGCTGTCTGACCTCCAGCTGGCTTAGGGCCACATACAATGCCTGGCAGAGTTAAGTTAGTTGTCATAAGCCACTGACATCAGCTATCATGACTGTTTTTTAAATCTGTTACGGCAGAATGTTTGTGTCGACTGCAGAGGAGTTTGTGAACAACATTCTGTAAAACAATGAAATATAAAGTGAAGTAAGTGAACGGCTTGCGAAAGTATTCACTTGCGAAAGTATTCACCCACCTTGGCATTTTTCCTATTTTGTTGCCTTACAACCTGGAATTAATATATATTTTTTGGGGGGTTTGTATCATTTGATTTACACAACATGCCTACCACTTTGAAGATGCAAAATAATTTTTTTTGTGAAACAAACAAGAAATAAGACCAAAAAAAAAGAACTTGAGCGTGCATAACTATTCACCCCCCCAAAGTCAATACTTTGTAGAGCCACCTTTTGCAGCAATTACAGCTGCAAGTCTCTTGGGGTATGTCTCTATGAGCTTGGCACATCTAGCAACTGGGATTTTTGCCCATTCTTCAAGGCAAAACTGCTCCAGCTCCTTCAAGTTGGATGGGTTCCGCTGGTGTACAGAAATCTTTAAGTCATACCACAGATTCTCAATTGATTGAGGTCTGGCTTTGACTAGGCCATTCCAAGACATTTAAATGTTTCTCCTTAATCCACTTGAGTGTTGCTTTAGCAGTATGCTTAGGGTCATTGTCGTGCTGGAAAGTGAACCTCCGTCCCAGTCTCAAATCTCTGGAAGACTGAAACAGGTTTCCCTCAAGCATTTCCCTGTATTTAGCACCATCCATCATTCCTACAATTCTGACAAGTTTCCCTGTCCCTGCCGATGAAAAACATTCCCACAGCATGATGCTGCCACCACCACCATGCTTCACTGTGGGGATGGTGTTCTCGAGGTGATGAGAGGTGTTTTCTTTGCGCCAGACATAGCGTTTTCCTTGATGGCCAAAAAGCTCAATTTTAGTCTCATCTGACCGGAGTACCTTCTTCCATAAGTTTGGGGAGTCTCCCACATCCCTTTTGGCGAACACCAAATGTGTTTGCTTATGTTTTTCTTTAAGCAATGGCTTTTTTCTGGTCACTCTTCCGTAAAGCCCAGCTCTGTGGAGTGTACGGCTTAAAGTGGTCCTATGAACAGATACTCCAATCTCCGCTGTGGAGCTTTGCAGCTCCTTCAGGGTTATCTTTGGTCTCTTTGTTGCTTCTGATTAATGCCCTCCTTGCCTGGTTCGTGAGTTTTTGTGGGCGGCCCTCTCTTGGCAGGTTTGTTGTGGTGCCATATTCTCTCCATTTTGGATTTAATGGTGCTCCGTGGGATGTTCAAAGTTTCAGATTTTTTTAAATAACCCAACCCTGATCTGTACTTCTCCACAACTTTGTCCCTGACCTGTTTGGAGAGCTCATTGGTCTTCATTGTGCCGCTTGCTTGGTGGTGCCCCTTGCTTATTTGTGTTGCAGACTCTGGGGCCTTTCAGAACAGGTGAAAATATACTGAGATCATGTGACACTTAGATTGCACACAGGTGGACTTTATTTAACTAATTATGTGACTTCTGAAGGTAATTGGTTGCACCAGATCTTATTTAGGGGCTTCATAGCAAAGGGGCTGAATACATATGCACGCACCACTTTTCCATTTTTATTTCTTAGAATTTTTTGAAACAAGTTATTTTTTTCATTTCACTTCACCAATTTGGACTATTTTGTGTATGTCCATTACATGAAATCCAAATAAAAGTCAATTTAAATTACAGGTTGTAATGCAACAAAATAGGAAAAACACCAAGGGGGATGAATACTTTTGCAAGGTACTGTATGCAGCCATATAACCTGTCTATAATATTGATTATAACTGATCATCATTCATATCCAGAAGGTCATGTTTATATATTTTATGAATACACAAATTCATTGGTTATAAATGCAGTACTTTGTGAGCATGCATGGTAATACATAATATAAATTACAACAGTGGTAATATGTAATATCAGAATGAGAAAAAAAAGGCAACACTGAACCATGCATGAGAGCACCAGACTGTGTGATCTCGCTCTCCGTAGCCGATGTGAGTAAGACCTTTAAACAGGTTAACATTCACAAGGCCGCGGGGCCAGACAGATTACAAGGACGCGTACTCAGAGCATGCGCTGACCAGCGGCCAAGTGTCTTCACTGATAGTTTTCAACCTCTCCCTGACCTAGTATGTAATACCTACATGTTTCAAGCAGACCACCATAGTCCCTGTGCCCAAGAATGCCAAAGTAACCTGTCTAAATGACTATCGCCCCGTAGCACTCACATCTGTAGCCATGAAATCTTCCAGAAGGACAACCATCTCTGCAGCACTCCACCAATCAGGCCTTTATGGTAGAGTGGCCAGACGGAAGCCACTCCTCAGTAAAAGGCACGACAGCCCGCTTGGAGTTTGCCACTAAGCACACAGCCAAGACAACGCAGGAGTGGCTTCGGACAAGTCTGTCCTTGAGTGGCCCAGCCAGAGCCCGGACTTGAACCCGATCTAACATCTCTGGAGAGACCTGAAAATAGCTGTGCAGCAACGCTCCCCATCCAACCTGACAGAGCTTGAGAGGATCTGCAGAGAAGAATGGGAGAAACTCCCCAAATACAGGTGTGCCAAGCTTGTAGAGTCATACCCAAGAAGACTTGAGGCTGTAATCGCTGCCTAAGGTGCTTCAACAAAGTACTGAGTAAAGGGTCTAAATACTTATGTAAATGTGATATTTCCATTTGTTTTTTTAAATAAAAAAAATCCTCAAATTATTATTTTTTAAACTGTTTATGCTTTGTCATTATTGGGTATTGTGTGTATATTGATGAGGGGGGGAAAACTATTTAATCAATTTTAGAATAAGGCTATAACCTAACAAAATGTGGAAAAAGTAAAAGGGGTCTGAATACTTTCCGAAGGCCACTCCTGCGTTGTCTTGGCTGTGTGCTTAGGGTCGTTGCCCTTTTGGAAGGTGAACCTTCGCCCCAGTCTGAGGTCCTGAGTGCTCTGGAGCAGGTTTTCATCAAGGATCTCTCTGTACTTTGCTCCGTTCATATTTCCCTCAACCCCGACTAGACTCCCGGTCCCTGCCGCTGAAAAACATCCCCACAGCATGATGCTGCCACCACCATGCTTCACCGTAGGGATGGTGCAAGGTTTCCTCCAGACGTGACGTTTGGCATTCAGGCCAAAGAGTTCAATCTTGGTTTCATCAGACCAGAGAATCTTCTTTCTTATGGTCTGAGAGTCCTTTAGGTGCCTTTTGGCAAACTCCAAGCGGGCTGTTGTGCCTTTTACTGAGGAGTGGCTTCCATCTGGCCACTCTACCATAAAGGCCTGATTGGTGGAGTGCTGCAGAGATGGTTGTCCTTCTGGAAGGTTCTCCCATCTCCACAGAGGAACTCTAGAGCTCTGTCAGAGTGACCACCGGGTTTTTGGTCACCTCCCTGACCAAGGCCCTTCTCCCCTGATTGCTCAGTTTGGCCGGGCGGCCAGCTCTAGGAAGGGTCTTGGTGGTTCCAAACTTCTTCCATTTAAGGAATTTTTTTTTTTTTTTTTCACCTTTATTTAACCAGGTAAGCCAGTTGAGAACAGGTTCTCATTTACAACTGCGACCTGGCCAAGATAAAGCAAAGCAGTGCAATAAAAACAACACAGAGTTACATATGGGGTAAAAAAACATAAAGTCAAAAATACAACAGAAAATATATATACAGTGTGTGCAAATGTAGCAAGTTATGGAGGTAAGGCAATAAATAGGCTATAGTGCAAAATAATTACAATAGTATTAACACTGGAATGCTAGATGTGCAAAAGATTATGTGCAAATAGAGATACTGGGGTGCAAAAGAGCAAAATAAATAACAATATAGGGATGAGGTAGTTGGGTGGGCTAATTTCAGATGGGCTGTGTACAGGTGCAGAATGATGGAGGCCACTGTGTTCTTGGGGACCTTCAACGCTGCAGACATTTTTTGGTACCCTTCCCCGGATCTTTGCCTCGACACAATCCTGTCTCGGAGCTCTACAGACGATTCCTTCCACCTCATGGCTTGGTTTTTGCTCTGACATGCACTGTTAACTGTGGGACCTTATATAGACATGTGTGTGCCTTTCCAAATCATGTCCAATCAATTGGATTTACCACAGCTGGATTCCAATGAAGTTGTAGAAACATCTCAAGGATGATCAATGGAAACAGGATGCACCTGAGCTCAATTTCGAGTCTCATAGCAAAGGGTCTGAATACTTATGTAAATAAGATAGTTCTGTTTTTCATTTTTATTACATTTTAAAGATTTCTAGAAACCTGTTTTCACTTTGTCATTATGGGTATTGTGTGTAGATTGCTGAGGATTTAAACAAAAAAAATACATTTTAGAATAAGGCTGTAACGTAAAAAAATATGGAAAAAGTCAAGGGGTCTGAATACTTTCCGAAGGCACTGTATATATATATATATATATATATATATATATATATATATATATATTAAGCTGGACACCAAGAACAGTTTCATATACAATACCAGTCAACACATTAGATTGACAGTAACAGTAGTCAGATTAGGCTACAGGTAAAACAAATGTAAGAAATTAAATAAACCCTGGCTGTTGTTGACAAGCATATTAAGTTCATATATAGTACCAGTCAAAAGTTTGGACACACCTAGTCATTCAAGGGTTTTTCTTTATTTTTACTATTTTCGACATTGTAGAATAATAGTAAAGACATCAAAACTATGAAATAACACATATGGAATCATGTAGTAATCCAAATATATTTTATATTCTTCAAAGTAGCCACCCTTTGCCTTGATGACAGCTTTGCACACTCTTGGCATTCTCTCAACCAGCTTCACCTGGAATGCTTTTCCAAAAGTCTTGAAGGAGTTCCCACATATGCTGAGCACTTGTTGGCTGCTTTTCCTTCACTCTGCGGTCCAACTCATCCCAAACCACCTCAATTCGGTTGAGGTCGGGTGATTGTGGAGGCCAGGTCATCTGATGCAGTCAAATAGCCCTTACACAGCCTAGTCATTGTCCTGTTGAAAAACAAATGATAGTCCCACTAAGCGCAAACCAGATGGGATGGCGTATCGCTGCAGAATGCTGTGGTAGCCATGCTGGTTAAGCGTGCCTTGAATTCTAAATAAATCACAGTGTCACCAGCAAAGCACCCCTAACACCATCACACCTCCTCCTCCATGCTTCACGGTGGGAATCATACATGCGGAGATCATCCGTTCACCTATTCTGCGTCTCACAAAGACACGGCGGTTGGAACCAAACATCTCCAATTTGGACTTATCAGACCAAAGGACAGATTTCCACCGGTCTAATGTCCATTGCTCATGTTTCTTGGCCCAAGGAAGTCTATTCTTCTTATTGGTGTCCTTTAGTAGCGGTTTCTTTGCAGCAATTCGACCATGAAGGCCTGATTGACGCAGTCTCCTCTGAGCAGTTGATGTTGAGATGTGTCTGTTACTTGAACTCTGTGAAGCATCTATTTGGGCTGCAAATTCTGAGGCTGGTAACTCTAATTAAATTATCCTCTGCAGCAGAGGTAACTCTGGGTTTTCCTTTCCTGTGGCGGTCCTCATGAGAGCCAGTTGTGTCATAGCGCTTGATGGTTTTTGCGACTCCACTTGAAGAAACTTTAAAAGTTATTGAAATGTTCCGTATTGACTGACCTTCATGTCGTAAAGTAATGATGGACTGTAATTTCTCTTTGCTTATTTGAGCTGTTCTTGCCATAATATGGACTTGGTCTTTTACAAAATAGGGCTATCTTCTGTATACCACCCCTACCTTATCACAACACAACTGATTGGCTCAAACGCATTAAGAAGGAAAGAAATTCCACAAATTAACTTTTCACAAGGCACACCTGTTAATTGAAATGCATTCCAGGTGACTACCTCATGAAGCTGGTTGAGAGAATGCCAAGAGTGTGCAAATCTGTCGTCAAGATAAATTGTGGCTACTTTGAAGAATCTCAAATATAAAATATATTTTGATTTGTTTAACACATTTTTGGTTACTACATGATTCCATATGTATTATTTCATAGTTTTGATGTCTTCACTATTATTCTACAATGTAGAAAATAGTAAAAATAAAGAAAAACCCTGGAATGAGTAGGTGTGTCCAAACTTTTATATTAAGCTGGACACCAAGAACAGTTTCATATAGTTGTTTTGTTTAAGTGTGTGTGTCTCGCTCTCTGAAAAATGAGGTGTTGACACTGTAAATTTGGCTAGGGCCAAGAGTTTTAACTGACAATGAGATCTTATAGCTTAACTACAGCACAGAGTTTTTCCTGGTTGTCGAAAAAGGAAATAGTGACTATAACCATGACATTTTAACATTAAAGACATTTTGATCTACAAAGAGATCTTTAGACTCAACCACAATGCGTGTGATTCTCTATGGTGCTCTACAGAAAACTGCCTTTTCAAATCTATTAGAATGACTTTACAACCAGTCAGACTTTATACAGGAAGTCATATTTTCCACATTTTAGGCTCCTCCTTTGTACACTTCGTAAATACCAGTCCTTTCCCCCAGAATAAACCATTGAGAATGGTAACTAGGTGATCAATAGAAGGTTTATTATTATTATTATTATTAACTACAGTATTAAATAAAGACACTACTCAACACATGAGCAGAATCTCCTCTGTCACAGTGTTCAACAATCCATTCATGGGGGCTGTGCAAATTTTTGTTTCAGCCCAGCACCAACACATCTGATTCAACCAATCAAAGTTTTTGTATTTATTTTCGGTAATACCAATTACCCAACCGATAGCAGATAGCATATCCAACTGACAATCTCTTCGAAAAAAAGATCAACTATTGGAACCAAGACTTAAAAATGACTGATGTTGGCACAAGATGGAGGGGAAGTTGGAGCATAATGCTTAATCCAGTATAAACTGATGTATAGAATTTATTATACAAGAC
The DNA here is from genome assembly GCF_964263955.1 of Coregonus lavaretus. Classification (NCBI taxonomy): domain Eukaryota; kingdom Metazoa; phylum Chordata; class Actinopteri; order Salmoniformes; family Salmonidae; genus Coregonus; species Coregonus lavaretus. Next base: position 8,063,257 of record NC_139999.1, on the reverse strand, counting down.
ACACAATTCATTAATTCTATAGCACAACGGCAGAGTCATGTCTTAAGTGTAAAACTAATAATCCATGCTTTCTGGGAATGCTATAAAGTCCGGAAGTTGTGGAGGGAGCTAGAAAGTTTGCTGTCAGAAGTATTGCAATGTAAACTTACTTTGAATCCGTCTGTCTGCATATTTCAAGACATGGCGTATGGGTGTAGTGAGATACCCGATGGGTTGGACGATTCTCTTCTCATCACTCATCTTGAAAAAAACATACTAAAAACTTGGAAATCAATCAATCTGCCATCATTAACACAATGGAAAGATCTATGATTTATTATGTAAATATTGAAAGTGTGTGGCCTACGGACAGAAACGAAATGGTGCAGTTTCAGGCCATGTGGCAAACAATAATGCAGGTACTATGGGATGGGGGTGTGAGCATGCGGGTCTGGACAGAGAAGATGTAGTCATTGTTTGTGTGTGTCTATAAATGGTAGTGTGTGTGTTTGTATTTGGTGTGGAAAGAAATGGGGGGAAATGATGTGTTAGTGCTGGGCTAGGACAAAAATGTGCACCTCGAGAATATATTGAGTAACACTGTTCTAATAAGATCTGTACAGTAAACTCAGGGTAAACTGGATGACGGTGGTGTCGTTCAGGGATGGATACAAGGGATGCGTCCCGGTAGTCTCTCCTTTCTCCCGAAGTGTGCACTTGTGCACTTCCCTTCATAGATCTCTGAACAGAAATGACTGGTATATGGAAACTCCCTAGCCCACGCCTACACCAATCCAATGCTTTTACATTTGTGGGGAGTAGTGAACGAGTACACACTCCAGGAGAAAGGAGATGTTATTGGGAAGCACCCAGATGTTGAAGAGTGCAGTGAGTGACAGGGATCTTATACACCACCTGGGGGCAGTATTAGCTTGTCCTTTATACAGGTCCTTTGGGGTTACTGGGTGAATGAATGGGCGTTCTGGGGGCACATTGTCCAAACAGCGTCCATGGGTGGCAACCCAGTGCAGCCCAATCCAGCTCTGCAAAGCACAGCCAAGCCTGGCCTGGTCCGGTCCACTCTATCTCAGTCCAGTCCATCCCAGCCTGACGCTGTCACTTTAAAAAGACCAGGTACAATGCCATCGACAGACAGGTTATAGCCACAGCATGGTGGAGTCTGGTCCCAATCACTGCAGCTGAGAGGCAGAAAGACAGAGAGAGAGAGACAGAGAGAGAGAAAGAGAGGCAGAGGAAGATAGAGGGGGGAGAGAGATTGGGGGAGCAATGAAGAGTGTGATTGAGGGGAGGGATACAGAGAGCGAAGAGATGGACAGAGAGACACAGGAAGATAGATGGGGAGAGAGAATCGGAGGACAAGGGAGAAAAAAAGACAGTAGATCAGGAGTGGGGGTAAGTACGTGGACCTCTCTGCTTCAGACTATGATGAAGCTATAGTAGTGGACCTCTCTGCTTCAGACTATGATGAAGCTATAGTAGTGAACCTCTCTGCTTCAGACTATGATGAAGCTATAGTAGTGGACCTCTCTGCTTCAGACTATGATGAAGCTATAGTAGTGAACCTCTCTGCTTCAGACTATGATGAAGCTATAGTAGTGAACCTCTCTGCTTCAGACTATGATGAAGCTATAGTAGTGAACCTCTCTGCTTCAGACTATGATGAAGCTATAGTAGTGAACCTCTCTGCTTCAGACTATGATGAAGCTATAGTAGTGGACCTCTCTGCTTCAGACTATGATGAAGCTATAGTAGTGGACCTCTCTGCTTCAGACTATGATGAAGCTATAGTAGTGAACCTCTCTGCTTCAGACTATGATGAAGCTATAGTAGTGGACCTCTCTGCTTCAGACTATGATGAAGCTACACTACCGGTCAAAAGTTTTAGAACACCAACACATTCAAGAGTTTTTCTTTATTTTTACTATTTTCTACAATGTAGAATAATAGTGAAGACATCAAAACTATGAAATAACACATATGGAATCATGTAGTTACCAAAAAAGTGTTAAACAAATTAAATATATTTATATTTGCGATTCTTCAAATAGCCACCCTTTGCCTTGATGGCAGTTTTGCACACTCTTGGCATTCTCTCAACCAGCTTCACCTGGAATGCTTTCCCAACAGTCTTGAAGGAGTTCCCACATATGCTGAGCACTTGTTGGCTATCTTTTCCTTCACTCTGCCGTCCAACTCATCCCAAACCACCTCAATTCGATTGAGGTCGGGTGATTGTGGAGGCCAGGTCATCTGATGCAGCACTCCATCACTCTTCTTCTTGGTCAAATAGCCCTTACACACCCTGGAGGTGTGTTGAGTCATTGTCCTGTTGAAAAACAAATGATAGTCCCACTGAGCGCAAACCAGATGTGATGGCGTATCACTGCAGAATGCTGTGGTAGCCATGCTGGTTAAGCGTGCCTTGAATTCTAAATAAATCACAGTGTCACCAGCAAAGCACCCCCAACACCATCACACCTCCTCCTCCATGCTTCACGGTGGGAACCACACATGCGGAGATCAAGCGTTCACCTACTCTGGTTCCAACCGCCGTGTCTTTGTGAGACGCAAAAATCTCAAATTTGGACTTATCAGACCAAAGGCCAGATTTCCACCGGTCTAATGTCCATTGCTCGTGTTTCTTGGCCCAAGGAAGTCTCTTCTTCTTATTGGTGTCCTTTAGTAGCGGTTTCTTTGCAGCAATTCGACCATGAAGGCCTGATTCACACAGTCTCCTCTGAACAGTTGATGTTGAGATGTGTCTGTTACTTGAACTCTGTGAAGCATCTATTTGGGCTGCAATTTCTGAGGCTGGTAACTCTAATGAACGTATCCTCTGCAGCAGAGGTAACTCTGGGTCTTCCATTCCTGTGGCGGTCCTCATGAGACAGTTTCCTGATAGCACTTGATGGTTTTTGCGACTCCACTTGAAGAAACGTTCAAAGTTCTTGAAATGTTCCGTATTGACTGACCTTCATGTCTTAAAGTAATGATGGACTGTCGTTTCTCTTTGTTTATTTGAGCTGTTCTTGCCATAATATGGACTTGGTATTTTACCAAATAGGGCTATCTTCTGTATATCCCCCCTACTTTGTCACAATACAACTGATTGGCTCAAATGCATTAAGAAGGAAAGCAATTCTACAAATTAACTTGAAATGCATTACAGGTGACTACCTCATGAAGCTGATTGAGAAAATGCCAAGAGTGTGCAAAGCTGTCATCAAGGCAAAGGGTGGCTATTTGAAGAATCTCAAATATAAAATATATTTTGATTTGTTAACACTTTTTTGGTTACTACATGATTCCATATGTGTTATTTCATAGTTTTGATGTCTTCACTATTATTCTACAATGTAGAAAATCGTTTTAAAAAATAAAGAAAAACCCTTGAATGAGTAGGTGTTCTAAAACTTTTGACCAGTAGTGGATAGCAGTGGACCTCTCTGCTTCAGACTGTGATGAAGCTGTAGTAGTGGACCTCTCTGCTTCAGACTGTGATGAAGCTATAGTAGTGGACCTCTCTGCTTCAGACTGTGATGAAGCTATAGCAATGGACCTCTCTGCTGTGATGAAGCTTGTAGCATAGCTCTTTGACTGTAGTCAGAAACACATAACCGGTATTTATATTCCATTGTTCTATTACAAAGATGGACCATTGACAGCTTGATTGATTGGCTGATGGCTTACCTTTATAGAACACCCCCCACACTCCCTTCTTCTCAGAGAGTAGCCAACTGTTTAGGCGAGGCACCTTCTTGAGGTACGCACACGTACAGACGAACAGAAGCCCAAGCACCACAATCCCATCGAACGAGTACACTGAGGGGAGGAGAAGAGAAGAGAGAGAAATAAACTAATTTGGTTTGAAGATTACATCTGTAGACATGGCTGGTCGTTCAATTTTCAAAGATGAGCTATCATTGCCTTGGATAGTTTAATATTTCAATGACAACAATAGTTTGACAGATTGCATCTTGATGTAGCTTGCACACAACCACTATTTGAAGTCTACAGCAATTGTAAAATACCATTGCCAGTTAAACGTGTTTGACAGCTAGGCTACACTTGATACCTGTGTGATTAGCTAGCTAGATAACATTATAAACAATTGTCACTTATGTTAATATCATTTACAAAAGCAGTGTTGCATAGATGGCTGTAGGAGCCAGTAACAGCAACAATATTTCTAAACTGGCCACCAAACATGTCACATAGGTAGCTAGCTAGCAAACGAGCCAGATATAGCTAGTTAACCCTTGATCATGACTCTCAGTTCCATTACACATAAGAGTCATTGGACAAACGCGTCTTCTGTAAGGGGAGTTTTGGTAAGAGCCTCAACGTTCAGTCTGAACATTAACACGCATCGCTTGCGGTACGGTTTGAAGCATAAGGATCGTATCTTCCATATGGGCGAGAAATATATATATATATTTATTTATTTATTGATACACACTTTTATAGGGTTAGGATTCCCATATGGCCATATTTCCATGTTACAGCGCTTGTTTACGGAAAACAGACGGAAGTGGACTACCTGTGCTTATTAGCTATCTGCTTCTCTGAACGACTGTATATAAAGGGAAGACAGACACCACAAATGTGTTATAACTTAAAAATACTGTTGACTGCAACTGTTAAAACAGTGTACAGTAAGTGTGTAATTTGCATTTGTGAAATTATGTTGATGCGATATGAAAGTAGAGGGTTGTTTCTAGAATCGTACAGCAATTGATAATCGATTGACGTTTAGATGGAGTGTTCGGCTGTTGAGGCTACCAGAGCCAATTCGCCATTTAATCAAAACATGTAAGGTCCCTTTAGCCAATTTTACTCCAATATTGGGCTATAGCTAACGTTAGATAGCTACCAACTGGACGTATACTTGCCCATAAAACGTTAACTAGCTTTTGGTTGCAAATTGACGATGCACTTTTTCTGTTCATAAATCGAAATGTTAGCAAATTGATGTTGGCTGGCTACGGTCTACAGACATATATGCTAGCTAGCAAAATAGCTGGCACAATGCTAACTAATCGAATCACAGAGCTTGCTAACGTCCAGCCAGCCAGCGTCCGCTTCTTTGCTTTGAAAACAGTGCATCTCCTGCAAGATGACCTATAAAATGACACGTCGCATCAAACTGACCATTTGTCATGTTTGCTGTTGTCCAAGACTGTGTTGAATTCTCAGTTATTTTCAATCATCCATGTTGTTAAATATTGTCCTCCCTTCCCTGTGACAGGCAGCAGCCAGGATTACCAATCAAGAAACAACTAATGGATGGAATAAACGATATATCTGGGTTCATCAGGACAGAGCAATGGAACTCGGATATTGTTAGCAACAGAGACCAACTGTGTGTGTAATGTTTTTTCTGAAATATTTCCAAATGTAGATTTGTAATCCATGGTCTCCTCCACAATAAAGGGACAATTCACACCAAAATCAAAGTCTGTCCGATGGTTTCAGACCTCAAAGGTGGTCTTATGTCCCAGCCAATTGTGTTTCAAGGAGAGAGATAAATACTGAACAAAAATATAAACGCAACATGCAACAATTTCAATGATTTTGCTGAGTTACAGTTCATATAAGGAAATCAGTCAATTTAAATAAATTCATTAGGCTGTAATCTATGAATTTCACATGACTGGGCAAGGGCGCAGCCATAGGTGGGCCTGGGAGGGCATCACCCACTTGGGAGCCAGGCCCACCCAATGGGGAGCCAGGCCCAGCCATTCAGAATTAGTTTTTCCCCACAAAATAGCTTTATTACAGAAATAAATACTCCTCAGTTTCATCAGCTGTCCGGGTGGCTTATCTCAGACGATCCCACAGGTGAAGAAGCCGGATGTGGAGGTCCTGGGCTGGCATGGTTACACGTGGTCTGCGATTGTGAGGCCGGTTGGACGTACTGCCAAATTCTCTAAAATGACATTATGGTAGAGAAATTAACATTCAATTCTCTGGCAAGAGCTCTGTTGGACATTCCTGCAGTCAGCATGTCAATTGCATGCTCCCTCGAAACTTTAGACATCTGTTGCATTGTGTTGTGTGACAAAACTGCACATTTTTGAGTGGCTTTTATTGTCCACAGCACAAAGTGCACCTGTGTAATGATCATGCTGTTTAATCAGCTTCTTGATATGCCACACCTGTCAGGTGGATCGATTTCCTTTTCGGATCTTTATTATCCACCTGTACAGTAGGTGGCAGAATGAACATATAATTGTTGTGAATGCCATTATACCGAAGAAGAAGAAGAAGATTGTCTTCAGTGTTGCCATGTTCGTGATTTTCTCGCAAATTGGGCTATTTTGAAAACGATGTCGCAAGTGAAAATGTATTGGTCGCAGGTTGCGGGGTTTTGGGCTTTTCTAAGCGGCCGCCATGGCATTTGTCTTAAAAAATATGTATTTCACTGTGACCTGGTCCTGACTGTCAGGCAGTGAGACAGGCTGTTGCTGAGTGAGTGAGAGCCGGAGGGGTGTGTGTGTTTGTGTGTGTGTGTGTGTGTGTGTGTGTGTGTGTGTGTGTGTGTGTGTGTGTGTGTGTGTGTGTGTGTGTGTGTGTGTGTGTGTGTGTGTGTTGAGAGCGCATACAGTTATTGGCTGAGTCAAGTGAGCGAGAGCGAACCAAAGCTATAAATGTTCAGCCAAAGCTATAAATGTTCAGATACTACATATTTACCCCCTTCGAGACTAATTAAGTCTCGAAAACAAAAAGAATAGGATTATAACAAATCTTGTGTAACTTTAGCAATAAAACCATGTTTATGGAGTGTGAACTAATTTTTATGAAGTGTAAACAAATTGTTATGGAGTGTAAGAGCGAAAAACCTGTCTGGCAGCTTTCTTTCCAAATATCCATCAATCAATCAAGACAGTAAAATTCTCTCACGGCCCCTCTGCCCCAGGCGACCACCTAAGTACTCCAGATCAATTTATAAATCTTTATCAATGCATTTTAAGCTATGATGCAATCAAATACACATGAAAGCCTCAGAAAACAAAATACTATCAAAAACCCATCCACATTCAGGCTGGTCGACCCATCGGACCCTCCTGTGGATTCTCTCTATCCCTTCCTAGACCCAATATCCCTAAGCGTAAAAAAAAATAAAAAATCTGAGGTCCCCACATGTACCCAACAACAGAAAACATAATTCTTCAAAAAGTTAATACAGAAAGAATATGACACAAATTATGTATTACACATGCAAATATGTATATAAATCATTGCAACCACTGGAATGTAGTCCACTACACTGCAGCTCCTTAGCAGTGTCGACTTTCAATGCAACGTCGATGATGGAATCTGAACATTTCCACACCTTCCTTGTTCTACTTCCTCCAGTCCATTCATATTGTCCATGTTTGAGTATTTGAATCCCACTCTACACATTCCCCATATGCTTCTGCAAGAAAGGAAAACACCAACCAGTATCTTTTGCAAAGCAACACATGAAAATTAAAACATCAATATCAAAAATAATATATATAAATGAATCACATTCCATTTCCCCCCTTTGATTCATAAGAAAACACTAAATATAAAAAATATATATATATATTGAAAATTATCACACAATCAGATATTCTAAATTTCCTAGAGTTACTTCAACCCTAGTTTTCATAACATTTTGGTCTGACTTTTTTCCCAATTTTCGAAAAATAAATTTCACTGATTTATCCACAAAACTCTTTCCCATTAGCTGAGGATATTCGATTGGGAAATCCCCACCTGCTTATGACTTATTTACACAAAAACGTTGCAACCGACTGAGCTTCTTTTCGCTTGGTTGGACATGCCTCCTGCAATCGTGAAAATCTATCTACAACCACCAGCTTTTATCTTTTCCCTTCAATTGGTTTTATCATATCAACAAAGTCGATAACCAACTCCCGCATAGGACCTCTCGGTGTTGGAATGTAACCAGGAAGAACAATCACACCTCTGCGAACATTCTTTTTCAGACAGATTGTGCACCTGCCTATGACATAGTCAACCTTTTCAAGCAAATATAGTGCCCAAAAACCATACTCCTTTGTGATCTTTCTCCTAACCTCCCCCCTTGCAACATTAGCTAACCCATGTGCTTCCTGAATCATCAGACCTAATAGGTCTAGAGGCGCTACTATCAACCCCTCATGGTTTCTCCAAAGACCCTTCGCATCTTTGACAGCACCTCGGTCTAGCCATAACTGTTTGTCAATCGTAGAAGCAGCTTCCTGCATCAAAATCACATCCGTAAGCGTAATTTTGTCTTCCACGTCCACTCCATGAGTGACCAGAAAAACCTTGCCCAATTTGTCCGCTCCTGTGACGGCTTTTGCAGCTTCATCAGCAGCTTTGTTCCCTTGTGTGACTTTTGACACATCTGTTTTATGAGCTGCACACTTATAATAATAATATGCCATTTAGCAGATGCTTTTATCCAAAGCGACTTACAGTCATGTGTGCATACATTTTTGTGTATGGGTGGTCCCGGGGATCGAACCCACTACCTTGGCGTTACAAGCGCCGTGCTCTACCAGCTGAGCTACAGAGGACCACACTTAGCTATCGCTATCTCTTTAGGCTTCATCATAGCATGCAACAGTTTCATTATTTGCGCATGATGTTGTATCGGAGAACCATCCGTTTTCTTAAACCCTCGACCTTTCCACACTGCTCCAAACAAATGACATACACTATGTGCATATGCAGAATCAGTATATATCGTCACTCGCTTTCCTTCTGCTAACAAACACACTTCTGTTAGCCCCACAAGTTCAGCAAGTTATGCGGACGCAGGCTGTGGTATTACTTCAGCCTTTTCAACAACAAATCCAGTTCCTTGGGCTTTAACTACTGCATAGCCAGCACACAATGTATCTCCCACACGATAACAATACCCATCAGTCCAATACTCCAGGTCTGCCTCACATAATGGAAGGGCTTGCAAATCTGATCTAAGCCTCGAGTATTTCTCTGCTTCTTGAACACAATCATGTGGCTCACCATCCTCTGAAGTTGGCAAATTCTCAGCTGGATTCACCATATCACACCTCACTAGGGTGACATCTTCCTGCTCTAAGAGCCTATGATAGTCTCTGAGCCTAGGCATAGTCAATGTATATTTTCCATAGTTCAGAAGATTTCTGAGACTATGATGGGTAAGTATTGTTACTGGGTAACCCATCGTAACAGATGATGCTTTGTCATACATTAAATATACTCCCACCATTGCTCTGTAACACCGTGGTAGCCCTAGTTCTACTTCTGAATAGGCAGTAGAGTAGTAGGAAATAGGTTGAGGATTCGTCCCTGTACCTGTCGGCTGACAGAGAACTGCACAAGCATATTTACCTCCAGTAGAAGTAGACACATATAGCAAGAAATTCTTAGAGTAGTCTGGTAGTGTGAGTGCCGGTGCCTCTTGCAACCTCTGTTTGATAGTTTCAAATGCTACAAGGCCTTCCTGTGTCCATGAAAGATTGCTATGGAGTTCACCATTCCCAGTATCTTTAACCATAATTCTCAAAGGTAACCGTTTCTTTTGGCACTTCTACCAGACTGCCGTCTGGCGTATATTTTATTGTACAATTCAATCTACACAATGCATCTCTTCCCAACAATGCAATAGGTGTATGTTCCTATACCAGTATGGGTATTGTAGTTTTCAAATTTTTTATAGCAGAGCTCAATTGGTTCCGTAAGAGGAATCAGCTGTTTCACTCCCTCAAATCCAATTGTCCGAATCAGTCGATTGGACATAGGAAGATGTGTAGCATCTTCAGGCCGAACACAGGTGAAAGCAGCTCCGCTATCCATCATCACTTCCAATGGTCGGTTGTTTACTTTCACCTCAATTGTTGGATATTTTTCCGGTCCTGGTGCTACCAGCTGACACCCCCCTTTCGGATCTTCTGGGCACCTCTAGAATCCTGGCTCTGGACCCCTATAAGGGTTCACCGGTCTGCCAAATGATCTTGACTGGCCCCTGTATCTTCCTCTGAAATTTCCTCTGGTGTTTCCTCCTGGCCCATTACACTCACGGGCAAAGTGACCAACCTGTCCACAATTATAACACACTTCTGAAGATTGCTGGATGTATGGATTAAATCTTCCTCCTCTTCCTCTTCCTTAGCCTTCTCGTCCTCTTCCTCTCCAATTCTGTGTCTGTCCGGAAACTGGCTGTGGATATGAAACAACTGGTACCACTAGTGGTGGCTGGGACAATTGCAGTTGGACCTGGTTCGGTTGAAGCTGTGGCAGTGATTGTTGATTTGATGAACACTGATTCTGCATAACCAAAGCCTGTTTCTTCTCCTTCTTCTTATTCTCCACCAGTTGTATTTGATAGAGTTTTCTGAGAGTTTCTTGGTCCTGTTCTTTCTGGTTGTGTTCCTTTTTCCTGTATAGATCCACTTGATGGGCTATATGATCTGTATAGACACCTTTTGCCATGCTTCCAAGTCCAACCACCTCTGCCAGTTTGCTCCTTACTGGTGAGGGCAGCCCCATCTGCAGTTTAGCTCGCAAAATTGACTGCTCTATTTGACTCACATCTGGATCATTTCCGGTAATATTTCTCCACACTTGATGAGCTCTTGACACATAGGCTCTCAGATTTTCTTGTTGTCCTAGTGGGTCAATCAGAATGTTGTCAGGATGCACATTTGTTGGAAACGTATCTTTCAGTGCTCTCCACAGCCTATTTCTACTTGCAGCTAACAACTCAGGATCATTCACCGCAGTCCCCATATAAATATTAAGTCCAGCTCTCTGAAGAATTTCTTCCATACCTGGAATCCCAAGGAGATTAGCCAAAAGTCTCTTAATGTCTCCTATGGCAGACTGTGTTCCCACCGTAATATCTTCCAACTTTGAAATCCAAGGATATGCTCCATCTTGAAGAGTAGGCAGCTTCTCAAGTATATCTGACATATCGGTATTCTTCAAAGGCTTATACTCCAGGTTCTGTCCTCGAATTATCACTGGCATCATCTTCTTACTTGTGCTCCCTTTTCTTGTCCGCAATATATATTTCCTCTCCAATTTTTGGGATTCTTTTTTCAGCAGTTTTTCCTTCTGTATCTTCAACTTCTTGAGTTGTTCTTCCAATTCTCTTACTTCTTCTAAATTATTTGCCTTATCCAAGCATGATATGCATCGATCCATATCTCTTTCTATTTATTCTGTGCTAGTCATTGTAGGATAAAATCCTCTTGAACATGAAGCACCTTTAATCTCCAAATTTTCATCGCTGTCTCCATCTTCACTTTCATCAGAGATCAAATCTCTTGTATCCTTCTTCTTCCAACTTCCATCACCCCTTCTTTCCGCTCTAGCCAACCTCCGTCTGATCACAGGGTCATATCCACCCATGATCTCTTCTGAATCACTCTGATCATCATCATCATCTTCAAATTCCATCCTCCTGAACCTCACTCTACCCTTAGTTTCCAGACATGTCGTTTTCTTCTTACTTTTGAAGTTTGGATTCATCTTTATGGTCGTTTCTGCTTGTCCTCTCTCTATTATTCGTTCATCTTCATCTCTGATGCAATAATCACCCTCCTGAATGATGACTGGAAGTTGAGGATAGACGTCCTTAAACTCTACTTCTTCCTCGTAAGGTGGGGGTCTTTTTGCTGAATCCTTATGTGAGAAAGGTGTATTGACTTCTGCCATTAGTTTTTCTGTTACCTTCGCCTCTTTTGCCATTTTCTCTATACCTCTGTCTCTTTTATCTTTTGTATCTTTTATCAGTTTTTGTCCCTCATTTTCAAACAACTTAAGAACACCCAGCTCTCTTTGTCTCTTTTCTTTACGTTGTTCCCCTTTTTCCCCCCCTTCTTTTGATCTGCCTTATACGTCGACACAAGCACTTCCATTATTTTAATTACGTCTGGGTTAAGAGTCCCTTCCACTGGCGTATGGTTGTTCAATGTCAGGCCAACGTTTATTCAATTTTCCAGATAACCTTGCAATACCATTAACTAAAGGATTACTATTTTGTACTACATCAACAGGAGTAATTACTTTCATAGTTTTTATGTCCTTTTTCCCCATTGTAACAACTCTTTTATATTCCTTTATTGTGATTTTTTATTTTTTATTTATTTTCTAATTATTATTATTTTAAACTAATTAATTTGTAAACCAAAACATACTTTAAGCTATGTTGCTTATCATTCCCTCCTATTTTTTTCTATTATTTATTTATGTATTTATTTATTTATTTTTTCTACCAAATTATTGATTAGTGGCAATCTTACCACATCCGATAAAGAAAAGTAAAGGAAACTAGTCAACTTCAGAGCAATCAAAAAGAAAGACCTGTAATCCAGCAACACTACAGCACCCACAAACCAATTGCTTAATAAGCACCCAATCACCTTAATTTTACAGAATAATTTCAGTGCTGGATTTTCAACACAACTCTAATCAAAACAACCCATGCACAAAAAACCCCAATGTGCAATTCTCAATTACATCAAATGATCAGTCTGTTGCCAAGTCCCTGCTAAATGGTCACAACATGAAATATTCTAGGCATATACAAACAGATAAATGCCCTTCATCTATAATATCCTGTAAGGGAAAGTAAGTTTGTGGATAGAACAGTACTGGCCTTAATTGGACTGGATCCGGGGCAGCACACGCTGTTGCGTGACGCACTGGTCAGCACCTCCTCTCTCTCTGTCTCCTCCCTCTCGTTTCTCACACCACAGGAGAACAAAAGAAACAGACAATAATTTAGTATTTTATGTACTCACTGGGTTATTTCAACCATACAATATCCTTTTAGACATACCTATGTTCACATTCGCGCTAAGAAATAAGCAAGCAGCTTAACTCAGGAATATTATAAATAGCGCAATAACATTTTATTTTATTTATTTATTTTTATTTTTAATCCGTCAACATAGCTCTCATTTATAAATTCAATGAATCTCAATCAAAATAGGTTCATAGTTACGCAACAGCCACTTTAACAAACAGAATACTTTATTTGTGTGTACTCAGTCTCCCCCTTTCTTTTTTCAGCTATAAGTCTGCGTCTCCCAGCAGCTCAGTGCAGGCAGGGGAGTGGCATATTCGTTCTGGTTAACTACAAACCCTTAGAACTCCACACATGCGCAGTTCATTTACTAGTGCGACTTCAGGGTGAGAGGAGCGCTCCCGCAAGTAACTTTTATCTAAGTCAAACAGCAGACAGACCAGCTGTCCCTCCGTTCTTTCCAACACCGACAAACAGTAACACTGAACAAAACGCACAAACCAACACAAAACATAGAACACAAATCCTACTTCGAAGTTTCTTAACGTAACTATAGTCTATTTTCTCTCTCTTCTTTCTTCACTTATTTTACTCTAATCTGTAGATGTATAGTTATTTTCTTATCCATTACAAAATCCTCTCTATACAATCATAACATCCTCCCGGGGGCTCATAGATTTTAACAAATTTGAAAACGTTCTCTCAAATGGAGACTCATAAGGTTTTAACCATAATTAACAGATTTCCTTACAAAAAACTAAAACCCCTGTTCTCAACCAAAACATATATATGTATATATATATCTAACATAAAATCTTATCATAGCATGAGTCGAGCATATAACTCTCTACACAATCCACAGAGCTCAAACACAGCAGAGACATCATTATTTTGCGCACACACACACACACACTCTCTTTCTCTCACACACACATGAAAACTATTCAATCAACAAGAATGCATCCATTCACACAATTCCAAAAGCATGCTTCCGTCGCTCCTATTCCTTTATTGTCCTTCCTACATTTGTGCTTCCTTGAGTTGCAGATATTCAATGAGAGGCTACTTCGGACATATACCTTGTCAACTATATACCGAGAGGTAACATACAATTGAATGTGTATTCTACAAACTCACAGTCCCTTGGACTGACCCGAAAATCCACCTAGTGAATTCACAGGATTTGTGGCCCATCTAATGATCGCCTCGTTTGAGGGATTCCGTAGATCAGCGACGTCCTAATTAGTATACATTTTTCCTTAGTTCCTTGTCCCTTATTTCTTCATTCTATTCCTTTTCCCTTTAATTTTATTCAAGCCAAATATCCCTGGGCCCAGTGTTATCAATTCCTTTTTTCCTTAGATCTTGTATTATATAGACACTCCCCCCTGTTTGCGTTGTTTCCAACGCAAACAAATTTAGAAATTTAGAACGGAATCTTATCACACAGCAATAACAGCACGGCTCACGCAGATTGTTCACGGTGCGTCCCCCCAACGCACACACAGTCACACGAACTGACCAGCGCCCAAAGTTGTGAGAAAGCTCACCTTTATCTGCCGGACTCTGGAGCGGGAGTCAGCTCGGAGCCCATGATGTAACGCTAAAATAGACGCAACATGTCCCAAAATCCTCGGCGCCAATTTATGTGGTGGCCGAACAATGCTGCAATGCTGTGTTGACAAGGAATCTGCTGACACTGTACTTTGATTATAACTTTTATTATATCAAAGGATTTCAGCATCAATTTACAGACTTCTGCAGAATCTGGAGAGCAACTAATCCAATCTCAAATATGATCACTCTCCTCGTCCCTTTGTTCAAACATGGTATATATCCTATGTAACATAAGATGGCGTGTTTTGAATAGACCAATCCCTGGCCTCCACATATCCCAATGTCCACCATCTTAGGGGGCCCCTATAGTAATACTTTCCAGATGTTTCAGCAAAGCAGAGTAAAGTAGAGTTCATTTAACCAACAACATGAAAACCTCAGCCAAAGCTATAAATGTTCAGATACTACAGGCGCACTAGAGCGCATTACATAAATCCGCTCGGATGTGGTTTAAACTGCATTCTAATGTTGACTGCTTAAAGAAAACGGTATCAAGCGAAGTGCTTTATGCATGCTCAGTTCTTGGGTCTCGGGGGCTGCCCGACTGGAAATTTGAAATGGAAGATATGGAACTCGCTCACGTGGTTCCTTTTGTGTGGAAAAGTCCTCAATGAAACTGACATTAGGGTAAATGTGGAGAATTATACATTTGCCTCTGTTGGCCATCAAGTACCCTATTAATGTATATGCCATTGTAGGCTACCATTTGACACAATAAATATGTTGAAATTACGATATTACAAATCAATTTGTGCCACTTGTGTAGCCTACCTGGAGCTGGCAAATCAATGTAATAAATAGCCTATAACTTCCGTTTATTGTTGTTGTAGCCTTGTGTTATTATGAACACATTAGATTGACAGTAACAGTAGTCAGATTAGGCTACAGGTAAAAAAAATGTAAAAAAATAAATAAATAAAAACACTGGCTGTTGTTGACAAGCATATTCAGTTCATATACAGTACCAGCCAAAAGTTTGGACACACCTAGTCATTCAAGGTACTTTTTATTTTTACTATTTTCTACATTGTAGAATATTAGTGAAGACATCAAAACTATGAAATAACACATGGAATCATGTAGTAACTATGATGAAGCTATGGTAGTGAACATCTCTGCTTCAGACTATGATGAAGCTACACTACCGGTCAAAAGTTTTAGAACACCAACACATTCAAGGGTTTTTCTTCATTTTTACTATTTTCTACAATGTAGAATAATAGTGAAGACATCAAAACTATGAAACAACACATGGAATCATCTAGTTACCAAAAAAGTGTTAAACAAATTAAAATATATTTAATATTTGCGATTCTTCAAATAGCCACCATTTGCCTTGATGACAGCTTTGCACAAGCATGGCATTCTCTCAACCAGCTACACCTGTAATGCTTTTCCAACCGTCTTGGAGTTCCCACATATGCTGAGCACTTGTTGGCTTCTTTTCCTACACTCTGCGGTCCAACTCATCCCAAACCATCTCAATTGGGTTGAGGTCGGGTGATTGTGGAGGCCAGGTCATCTGATGCAGCACTCCATCACTCTCCTTCTTGGTCAAATAGCGCTTACACAGCCTGGAGGTGTGTTGGGTCATTGTCCTGTTGAAAAACAAATGATAGTCCCACTAAGCGCAAACCAGATGCGATGGCGTATCACTGCAGAATGCTGTGGTAGCCATGCTGGTTAAGTGTGCCTTGAATTCTAAATAAATCACTGACGGTGTCACCAGCAAAGCACCCCCACACCATCACACCTCCTCCTCCATGCTTCACGGTAGGAACCACACATGCGGAGATCATCCGTTCACCTACTCTGCGTCTCACAAAGACACAGCGGTTGGAACCAAAAATCGCAAATTTGGACTCATCAAACCAAAGGACAGATTTCAACTGGTCTAATGTCCAATGCTCGTGTTTCTCCTCAGAACAGTTGATGTTGAGATGTGTCTCTGTGAAGCGTTTATTTGGGCTGCAATCTGAGGTGCAGTTAAGTCTAATGAATTTACAGTGAGGGAAAAAAGTATTTTTTCCCCCTGCTGATTTTGTACATTTGCCCACTGACAAAGACATGATCAGTCTATAATTTTAATCGTAGGTTTATTTGAACAGTGAGAGACAGAATAACAACAAAAAAATCTGGAAAAACTAATGTCAAAAATGTTATCAATTGATTTGCATTTTAATGAGGGAAATAAGTATTTGACCACTCTGCAAAACATGACTTAGTACTTGGTGGCAAAACCCTTGTTGGCAATCACAGAGGTCAGACGTTTCTTGTAGTTGGCCACCAGGTTTGCACACATCTCAGGAGGGATTTTGTTCCACTCCTCTTTGCAGATCTTCTCCAGGTCATTAAGGTTTCGAGGCTGACGTTTGGCAACTCGAACCTTCAGCTCCCTCCACAGATTTTCTATGGGATTAAGGTCTGGATACTGGCTAGGCCACTCCAGGACCTTAATGTGCTTCTTCTTGAGCCACTCCTTTGTTGCCTTGGCCGTGTGTTTTGGGTCATTGTCATGCTGGAATACCCATCCATTACCCATTTTCAATGCCCTGGCTGAGGGAAGGAGGTTCTCACCCAAGATTTGATGGTACATGGCCCCGTCCATCATCCCTTTGATGCTGTGAAGTTGTCCTGTCCCCTTAGCAGAAACACACCCCCCAAAGCATAATGTTTCCACCTCCATGTCTGACGGTGGGGATGGTGTTCTTGGGGTCATAGGCAGCATTCCTTCTCCTCCAAACACGGCGAGTTGAGTTGATGCCAAAGAGCTCCATTTTGGTCTCATCTGACCACAACACTTTCACCCAGTTCTGCTCTGAATCATTCAGATGTTCATTGGCAAACTTTAGACGGCCCTGTATATGTGCTTTCTTGAGCAGGGGGACCTTGCGGGCGCTGCAGGATTTCAGTCCTTCAGGGCGTAGTGTGTTACCAAATGTTTTCTTGGTGACTATGGTCCCAGCTGCCTTGAGATCATTGACAAGATCCTCCCGTGTAGTTCTGGGCTGATTCTCATGATCATTGCAACTCCACGAGGTGAGATCTTGCATGGAGCCCCAGGCCGAGGGAGATTGACAGTTATTTTGTGTTTCTTCCAAATTGGTGCATTCAATTTATGATAGCCAGTGGGACAACCACTTTTTTTTTTATGGGGGGGTGGGGGAGGGGGGGGTCATCATAAGATCTTTGATTTATTATATATATTGTGGTAACGTGCAAAGGTCAATCACTCTATTTCATAGGGAATTTTTTTTTATTTTTTTGTATGTCAACATGTTATGCAACCTACAGTAAAAGGAGATTAGGAATTCCCACAGCGGGATTTCCCCATCGGCTAAACTCAAATCGCGCGAGACGTGGGAATCGGGACCGGAGCGCGCTTCGTCTGACGGAGAGAGACGTATATTCAGTTTACGTTTTCTTAAACACAAGAAACAGATTGCAATCTGCATAGAGGGAAAATCTACTGTAGCTCGTTGACCGACCGTGGTGTGTTCCGAGTCTGCTGTCCTCAAAGAGACGTAATCATATATAGTGCACGGGATAACGTTTGCACAGTTGCACTGCCTGGAATGCGCGAGATCCAATTTGTGTATCGGTTGGGTCAACAATAGTTGTCGTTGTATTGAGTTTTTAGTTTTCAGAGAGGCTCCACTGCCACGCGAAGGAGGAAACCGAAGTTACGACGGGCTTGTTTGTCTCGCAGTCTCTGAATTCTGCAGGAATGTCTCACAAGGAGAGACCAACTTTCTACAGACAGGAGCTGAACAAGACGATATGGGAGGTCCCGGAGCGGTACCAGGCCCTGTCCCCGGTCGGCTCTGGAGCCTATGGATCAGTCTGGTAAATACCGTGCAGTATGACAACAATATCTCCGAGAACTAGCTATAGAGTTGACTGTTGCATAACAAATAGCGGAGTTGGCTGAGGTTTAACCTAACGCCCGTAATAGGGCCTGGGGAAATTCAACGCTTGCTCAATCTACTGCGATGATCTACCAATAAACTATAGCATCAGTGTAGCAATTTGCAGATGGGATCAAATCACAAATCGAGCAGGGGATACTTTCTGTTTCTCTGCTGTTTACGTTATCTACAAAGTTTCAGTCAGTGTAACAAATTATTAGGCTACTGTTACTGAAACCAGATCGCCTGTGTTACGCACGCCTCGGGTTTGTATCGGATTATCTTTGTTTTTGTGCAATTCGAAACATTTTTGTCTTCCCTGGATGTTTTTCATGGTACACAACATCCTGTAAACAAAAAGTGATTGTCATTTGCGAGAAGTTAGCTGACAGAAGAAAGGCTATTCACTCTCAAGTAAACACAAAGGCACAATCGAAATTGTTTTTGAGGAAATTGTTTTACGGTGCAGATTGTTATTGTTGATAACGTAGCCTACTTATCGGTGAGGACACAGTGTGCCAATGAGTGCACGCGCCTATCGCATATCGTCGCCAGCAGCACATAAACAACAATGCTAATAGATCATCTGTCAAGGTTGTAGAATCAGAATGTGTAGGCTATATGGTTCTGGCGCCTATCTCCAAAATGTTGGATAACAATGTGTTTTTTCAACTGTGACGTCTGTATCTTGCTGGTTCGAATCCCCGAGTCGACTTGATGAAAAATCTGCCGATGTGCGTGCCCTTGAGCAAAGCACTTAACCCTAATTGCTCCTGTAAGTCGCTTTGTATAAGAGCGTCTGATAAATGACAAAAAAAAAGAAAAATTAGGCTACTGAATGAAAAACATTTTTTTGCATGGGGGTTTACAGGCTATATATAGGCTATTAAATTTGTCCCACATGATGTTGCTTGAACTTGGCTAAATCATTATGCTTTGCATCTGAATGTAAGCTGAAAGTAACTGAAACTGAACGTAAGCTTCTAGTTACATCACCCCTGTGCCCAATAGCCCCATGCATGTTCGTTCTAGTACCCCACTCCAAGCCAGCAGTATGTGTGACTGACAGAAAGTCAGTCTGCGCTGCTAGTACCTGTACGTAGTGTAGTGATAGTTCTATTCTATAGGCATCTGCTGTTCTGCCTGCTGGAGATGAGTTTAGAACAGGGCTCACGGGGGGGGGGTATAATTACAAATCATTTGTAGACTGCAAATTGACCGCAAGAAGCGCAAACGGATATAATATTTGACTAAAACATAATCATTTCAAACCTTGCTTACATTTGTGTACAATCAAGTCACTCTGTTATGCATGGTAATACTTGAGAACAGATTTCCTTAAGTTAAAATCCCTTGAAGCTGATTTCCTGGTGTTTTTAGTCTTTTATGTACAACAACACAAAATGTAGGAAATGTTTTGCTCAGAACTTTGGGGGGCAAACCCTGGTCTAGAATGATGTCATCAATTCCCGTTGAGTCTACAGGGATGAGTCATAGCCACGAGATGAGGTAACCTAGACTCCTCAGCACTGATTTCCTTTAGTCATCCTACTCAAGGTCCATTTGACAAGAAGACTTCATTATAATGTACTATTTGTACTTAATCCTCCTGTCCTGTGAGAATAATTATTTTATTTTCTGGACAGGATATGTGTCACTGCTGGGTTGTTTTGTAGCAGCTGCCTCATTTTGCTTTCAGTTGGAGAATGATGCTTTGACCCTCTGTCACTAGATGGTCACGCTATAAAGGACTACGGTGACAATGGAGATTATCATCAGAAAGTGAGCAGCAACCGAACTGATGAGCAAATATATAAGCTGTTTAGGGTTAATGGTAAGGGTAGCTGTAAGGATTAATTAATTGTCCCAGTATGAAAAATGTATGCACTCACTAACTGTAAGTCGCTCTGGATAAGAGCGTCTGCTAAATGACCCCACCCCCCAAAAAATGTTAGGTTAGCTAACTTCAGAATGTCTGTCTCTGTATCATAGCCACATATTGATGACCTGCTGCATCTCACTCTGGTCTGCTGGACAGAGCAGTTGCCTACTGATTTAATGGCGTGGCGAGAGAGCGGCAGCAGGCTGCAGTATAATGGGAGAATAGTCAGGTATTAATAGACTAACTCCTCCTCCTTGTCTTAGCTGTTCAAATCACTTAGAACTTTAAATGATCCACACACACAGCCGCGACAGTGCCTCTTCCCCGTCACGAGGTTGAAAAGGTTTGGCATGGGCCCTCAAATCCTCAAAGTTATACAACTGTACCACTGAGAGCATCTTGACTGGCTGCATCACTGCCTGGTATGGCAATAACACCGCCCTCGATCGCATGGCGCTACATCTCTGGGGCCGAGCTCCCTGCCGTCATCCAGGACCTCTATATCAGGCGGTGTGAAAGGAAGGCCCGGAAAATCGTTAAAGACTCTAACCACCCTAGCCATAGACTGTTCTCTCTGCTTCCGCACGGCAAGCGGTACCGGTGCATCTAGTCTAACACCAACAGGCTCCTGAACAGCTTCTATCCCCAAGCCATAAGACTGCTAAATAGCTAACTAAATAGCTAACAGAATGGCCACACTGACTACCTGAGTTGACCTTTGTATTTTATTATATTTTAGTCTCAATGCACACTCACAGGGCCCTACACAAATACAAACACCCACTCCATCATTTGCTCACACACATTTCTACTGACTTTATACATACCCACTCATACATCATCATGCTATTCTGTTTATCATACATCCTGATGCCTAGTCACCTTACCCCTATATATACCTACCTCTATCACTCCAGTATCCCTGCACATTGTAAATATGGTACTGGAACTGACCCTGTGTATAGTATGCTTACATACTTTATCATGTTCTTCTTATTTTTATTTCTCATGTGTTTCTGTTCTACCTCATGTTATTTTTAGTGTTACATTGTTATTGATTACTGCATTGTTGGGTTTTGAGTTTGCAAGAAAGGCATTTCACTGTACGTGTGCATGTAACATTAAAACTTGAAACTTGTTCCATTGGTCAGTTCCCGTAGTCCTGTCTGCAGTCAGTCAGTCGTTCAGGTAGTCGGTCAGACAGTCGGTCAGTCAATCAGTACGTCGGTTACCCTGTTAGACTGTTGTTCAGTCCATTCAGTCACCCTGTTAGGCTGTTGTTCAGTCCATTCAGTCACCCTGTTAGACTGTTGTTCAGTCCATTCAGTCACCCTGTTAGACTGTTGTTCAGTCCATTCAGTCACTCTGTTAGACTGTTGTTCAGTCCATTCAGTCACCCTGTTAGACTGTTGTTCAGTCTATTCAGTCACCCTGTTAGACTGTTGTTCAGTCCATTCAGTCACCCTGTTAGACTGTTGTTCAGTCCATTCAGTCACTCTGTTAGACTGTTGTTCAGTCTATTCAGTCACCCTGTTAGACTGTTGTTCAGTCCATTCAGTCACCCTGTTAGACTGTTGTTCAGTCCATTCAGTCACTCTGTGGCTGCGTTCCAGGTTTTCTTTTTGCAGTCCTGCTACTCAGATTATCAGATCTCACGTCGCCTGGAGAAGTATCTAACATATCAGGAACCACTTTAACATGATGTAGTGAGCTTATATGCGCAGCACAACTGCAAAACACAACAACCTGGCATGCCAGCCTTTCAGCCAGTCAACAAGCCCGTCAGTCATAGTTAATGTATGTATCCCTTTGTTCCTCCCTCCCTCCCTCCCTCCCTCATAGGCCTCAGTGTGACCTCTGCCTGCTAGAGGAATGTAAAGCACCATGTTGGGGATTCTAGATTTTACCCCATCTGTCACTCAAAGTATTCCTGAGAAAACCACTCCCATCTCAGACCTCACTCTATTCCTGATCGGTTCTTAGAATGGGTTATTAGAATGTGGAAGCTGTCCGGGAATTGGTTAGTTGGCTATGCGAGTTTATTCAAAGAGTGTTCAGAGAGTTATTCATAATATACACTGAGTGTACAAAACATTAAGAACACGTTCTTAATATTGAGTTGCACCCCCTCCACCCTTTTGCCCTCAGAACAGCCTCAATTGGTTGGGGCATGGACTCTACAAGGTGTCAAAAGCATTCAACAGGGATGCTGGCCCATGTTGACTCCAATGCTTTCCACAGTTGTGTGAAGTTGGCTGGATGTCCTTTGGGTGGTGGACCATTCTTGATACCCACGGGAAATGGTTGATTGTGAAAAACCCAGCAGAAACACAAACCGGTGTGTCTGGCACCTACTACCATACCCTTTTCAAAGGCACTTAAATATGTTGTCTTGTCCATTCACCCTCTGAATGGCACACATACACAATCCATGTCTCAATTGTCTCAAGGCTTAAAAATCCTTCTTTAACCTGTCTCCTCCCCTTCATCTACACTGATTTAAGTGTATTTAACAGGTGACATCAATAAGTGATCATACCATTCACCTGGTCAGTTCTTAATGTTCTGTACACTCAGTGTATATTGATATGTTTACTTTAAGACGCCCCTTTTATAAGTTTATAGACAGTTTATATGTGTATAAAATCATGAATTAACAGTTATAAGTCATTAGTTGGCTGTGGGTACAGTGAGGAGAGCTATGGTATGCAGTTCCCTCAGAGACAGCCACTAAACCATGCTTCCCAAACACACATGCATTTATAATGTAAACTAAACAATGGAGTCAAGACAACCAATGACAGGCCTGCTTTCTTGAACACGACCACATGGGCGTGTAGTTGTGGTAGCAAGTTCACTCTCAGAAAAGAAATCAAATCCTGTACGTGTCTGACTTCTTCGTAGGAACTTGCTTCCTTGGTATTTGAAGGGGGAACACAACAGTCTCTGTATTAGGCAACGTGGGATATAGAGAGGTAATGTGTCATAGCCGTCACCGCTGCAATATTTCACTGATACAAATCGTGTGTGAGAGACTCAAATGGGCAGGGCAGTTTTAACAACCACTCAACCTCTGCTCTCTGTACTCTCTGTTCAGTCTCAGGGTGTGGCCATGCTGAGGAATCACTGTATCATGGAGCACAGACAAGCCATGTTACTGTTATACACGTGGACACACGTTTCAGCACTGTCACATGATGAAGTTGAGTTGAGACACATCCACCTCTTAGCACAGTGACATAGCATAGGGGCGAATCCTAAATCATGCATCAATGTCAGTGGGAGACTAGGTGAGTGAAAATGTGATTTAGGTGGGAGTTAGGATTGGTCCCATTGAGACTAGTAAAGTAGGAGCTTCTAGAGACTGACTGCCAGTTGGTCTGGTCTGGCTACCCCATGGATAGTGACATCCCTGTATTTCCTGTTAACAGTCAGCTGCTATAAGAACCGGATGGTCAGGAGCAGATGGGAATCTTATGAGAAGGGTGCAGCAGCTGTATTAGCTGTTGACAGATACTAAAACCATGTGTTGAGAGTGAGAGACCATGTTATATCTCATCTATCAGGTGGAAGGGTAAAGGTTGCCTCAAGAATCTCCCCTACAGACGGTCAGTCATTTTCTTTGAAACGTAAACGTACAAAATGATCGAACATCTCAGATAATCTCCTAACAGGAGGGGCATGTGGTTTGGTGTTTCACTGCAGCTCAGGCCCTGGCTGAGTGTCACTGCCTTTTTTTTTTAGCTTAATGGCTGGGGAGACTGCAGGACACAGACAACAATGCTGAGAGTCTGAGACACACACACACACACGCGCCATCCATCTACAAAGCAGTAGCCAATCTGCAGAACAAACAGGCCAGCCTGGGCGTACCATCTCATTACCCTGTGATGAAACTAAGTGCAATAACGAGCCTCCATAAACAGAACAGAATTAGAAAAACATCAATGACCAGTAACCAGCCAGTAGCATATCTCTTTCCTGGCCTACCAGAGTATGATTCCGTTAAGTATTTAGTAGCCTGGGTTTTGTTTGCTCTAGTGTGCGGTAGAAGTGTGTTTATGGTGTTTCAGGCCCTCTGAGTGTTACAACTACTGCCCTACTTACGACTTCCTGGGGGGGGGAAAGCATTTCACCGAATTCTGACCACGCCAGCTCCTGCTGCCATGGAAACCTAGTAGGAAGACCCATTGTTGTTTCCAAGATCAGTTGGGAGGAGGGTTGGGGAAGAGGCTGTGTGGGTGGTAGAATGGGGGGAAATCAGGGGAGTTTTGAGAAACTGTGTGCAACGCCTCTCCAGGTCCCATGTGTACAGCGCCACTTCACATAATATTACATCATAATTGTTTAATTAAAAGTTTGGTTGAAGGTAGCATACACACACGGAATAAAAGCAATGTCATGTTGAATTGTTAATGTACAACATGTCATGAATGTGATAACAGCAATGTTATAAATGTGATATGAATGTTGTCGTTACCGTGTCGTAAGGTATCTTGTGTGTGTGCGCTCTTCAACACTGCAGCTCGTCGTATGACGTAAAGTCGGGGCTGAAGATGGCGGTGAAGAAGCTGTCCAGGCCTTTCCAGTCGATTATCCACGCTAAGAGGACCTACAGAGAACTACGGCTCCTCAAACACATGAAACACGAGAATGTGAGTTAACCCCCCCCATACACACACACACTTCATGACTTTTTACTGATCCATCACTGGGGTGAAGAAATTCTAGAAACTTTCCCAAAGTTCACGAATCCCCGTTTGAGCCTAGAGGATTATTCAACTTCCAAGAGTCCTCCAACCGGGATTTTTGAGAAATCTGTCAAGTGTGTCTGTGTGTGTGTGTGTGTGCACCACACTTGCATGTGTGTGTTGTCGCCGTCTGCCTTCCCTTTGGGGCAAGCTGACCAGACCTCCGAGTGAGAGGAATTGTATCTGACTGTGGTACTGAATGTCTGTGTTTTATAAAAAGGCTATTGATCGCTATCTCTTAAACTAAATAGCAGATGGTGAAGTGCATGTGCGTGTGCATGTTTTTGTGGGTGCATACGTGCGTGTGCGTACATGCGTGCACGCCTGAGTGTCAGGGTGACGGGGGTCAAGTGTAAGATGTCTCTGTCACATGATCCTCCAGCTTCTAACAGTGTAGCTTCTCTCTGAGCTGTCAACAGATCCGTGTCACATCCATAGAACCACAATCACTAGAACCGACAAAGCCCCCTCAGCCCTGTTAACAGATATTATGCCTGTTCTGCATTGCCGTGCTTCTGGTGTGAAGGGAAGTTTTCTCTAGACCAGGAGTAAACAACACCAGTCTCTTCCTTCGGGGTGTGGGGTTTCACTGAATGATTCAGGAGTGTGGGGTTTGACTGAATGATTCAGGAAGGGGGTTTCACTGAATGATTCAGGGGTGTGGGGTTTCACTGAATGATTCAGGGGTGTGGGGTTTCAATGAATGATTCAGGGTGTGGGGTTTCAATGAATGATTCAGGGGTGTGGGGTTTCAATGAATGATTCAGGGGTGTGGGGTTTCACTGAATGATTCAGGGGTGTGGGGTTTAACTGAATTATTCAGGATTGGGGGTTTCACTGAATGATTCAGGGGTGTGGGGTTTCACTGAATGATTCAGGGGTGTGGGGTTTCACTGAATGATTCAGGGGTGTGGGGTTTCACTGAATGATTCAGGGGTGTGGGATTTCACTGAATGATTCAGGGTTGGGGGTTTCACTGAATGATTCAGGGGTGTGGGGTTTCACTGATTGATTCAGGGGTGTGGGGTTTCACTGAATGATTCAGGGGTGTGGGATTTCACTGAATGATTCAGGGTTGGGGGTTTCACTGAATGATTCAGGGGTGTGGGGTTTCACTGATTGATTCAGGGGTGTGGGGTTTCACTGATTGATTCAGGGGTGTGGGGTTTCACTGATTGATTCAGGGGTGTGGGGTTTCAATGAATGATTCAGGGGTGTGGGGTTTCAATGAATGATTCAGGGGTGTGGGGTTTCAATGAATGATTCAGGTGTGTGGGCTTTCACTGAATGATTCAGGGGTGTGGGGTTTCACTGAATGATTCAGGGTTGGGGGTTTCACTGAATGATTCAGGGGTGTGGGATTTCACTGAATGATTCAGGGGTGTTTAACAATGGTGACACACTAGGTCAACTGCTGTGTGTCGTGGTCAAAACGGAGTTTAACTCAGTTACTAATCTGAATCTGACAATGCTGGTGGTGATTGTGCAGAAGGTCTACCCAAACTTTCAAACTTGTCTCTCTGTGTTGAGGTAACTCAGCTGCAGGAAGGGAACTGTAGATTGTCTCTCTGTGAGTTGAGGTAACTCAGCTGCAGGAAGGGAACAGTAAATTGTCTCTCTGTGAGTTGCGGTAACTCCGCTGCAGGAAGGGAACAGTAGAATACAGTATGATCCACAGAGAGTGTGTGTGTTTGAGCTGTTAAAGCTTCTCTGTCTGAATTTAGGGAACAGTTAGTTCTCAGCAGTAGGAAAGGGAACAGTAGAATAGTATGCTACACCTGACAGAGAGAGTGTGTGTTAAAACTTCTCTCTCTAAGTTGAGGTAACTGTCAGCAGCAGGGTGAGGTAACTGTCAGCAGCAGGGTGAGGTAACTGTCAGCAGCAGGGTGAGGTAACTGTCAGCAGCAGGGTGAGGTAACTGTCAGCAGCAGGGTGAGGTAACTGTCAGCAGCAGGGTGAGGTAACTGTCAGCAGCAGGGTGAGGTAACTGTCAGCAGCAGGGTGAGGTAACTGTCAGCAGCATGGTGAGGTGACTGTCAGCAGCAGGGTGAGGTAACTGTCAGCAGCAGGGTGAGGTAACTGTCAGCAGCAGGGTGAGGTAACTGTCAGCAGCAGGGTGAGGTAACTGTCAGCAGCAGGGTGAGGTAACTCTCAGCAGCAGGGTGAGGTAACTGTCAGCAGCAGGGTGAGGTAACTGTCAGCAGCAGGGTGAGGTAACTGTCAGCAGCAGGGTGAGGTAACTCTCAGCAGCAGGGTGAGGTAACTCTCAGCAGCAGGGTGAGGTAACTGTCAGCAGCAGGGTGAGGTAACGCTCAGCAGCAGGGTGAGGTAACTGTCAGCAGTAGGGTGAGGTAACTTTCAGCAGCAGGGAAGGGAACTGTCAGCAGCAGGGTGTGATCTACCTGACACAGCTTCTGACCCGGTTATTCTTTGAGCTGATTTCCCCACTGTTGCCTGGTTACGCTGTTGGTTATGTTTTTTTAGAAAGCCAGAGTCGGCCAATTACTGTTTGCTTTGGCTGGAGTCCACCAATCGCAGTGGGCTCTGCCCTGTGTGGGCGGTGTGGAGTTGTGTTGTTATGAAACCCACCCACCTCAGTCCCTTTCTCTAGAAGGGGGCACACTGGGTCTGACACCAATGTCTCCTCTACTCCTCTCCTCTCTATTCACCCACACACTGCCTGCATGCTAGCTCTGCTCTCCCACTATTGCTCTTTCTGCCTCTCTCTGCTACTCTTTCCCTCTCTCTCTTTCCCTCTCTCTCTCTCTCATCTGCCTCTCTCTCTCTCCTCTGCCTCTCTCTCTCTTAGGACCTCTGATTTCCTGTTCAGAGTTCATTCAGCACTTTCCGTATGTGTTAACAGCCTCACACACACACACACACAGCAAACATTAGCTTCACATCTCCAACTCAATCATCAAGTTTGCTGACGACACAACAGTGGTAGGCCTGATTACCAACAACGACGAGACAGCCTACAGGGAGGAGGTTAGGGCCCTGGCAGAGTGGTGCCAGGAAAATAACCTCTCCCTCAACGTCAACAAAACGAAGGAGCTGATCGTGGACTACAGGAAACAGCAGAGAGAGCACGCACCCATCCACATCGATGGGGGCCGCAGTGGAGAGGGTCAAAAGCTTCGGCGTACACATCACTGAGGACCTGAAATGTTCCCTCCACACAGACAGTGTGGTGAAGAAGGCGCAACAGTGCCTCTACAACCTCAGGAGACTGAAGAAATTTGGCTTGGCCCCTAAGACCCTCACAAACTTCTACAGATGCACCATTGAGAGTATCCTGTCGGGCTGTATCACCACCTGGTATGGCAACTGCACCGTCCGCAACCGCAGAGCTCTCCAGAGGGTGGTGCGGTCTGCCCAACGCATCACCGGGGACACACTGCCTGCCCCCCAGGACATCTACAGCACCCGGTGTCACAGGAAGGCCAAAAAGAACATCAAGGACCTCAGCCATCCGAGCCACGGCCTGTTCACCCCGCTACCATCTAGAAGGCGGAGACAGTACAGGTGCATCCAAGCTGGGACCGAGAGACTGATAAACAGCTTCTATCTCCAGGCCATCAGACTGTTAAACACTCACCACTAGCCGGCCTCCGCCCAGTACCCTGCCCTGAACTTTAGTCACTGTTACTAGCCGGCTACCACCAGGTACTCTACCCTGCACCTTAGAGACTGCTGCCCTATGTACATAGACATGGAACACTGGTCACTTTAATAATGTTTACATACTGTTGTACCCACTTCATATGCATATACTGTATTCTAGTCAAGGCTCATCCTATATAACTACTGCTGTACACACCTTTTCTATTCATATACTGTCCATACATACCCCTATTTTATATATACAGTACCAGTCAAAGGTTTGGACACACCTACTCATTCAAGGGTATTTCTTTATTTTTACTATTTTCTACATTGTAGAAGAATAGTGAAGACATCAAAACTATGAAATAACACATATGGAATCATGTAGTTACCAAAAAAGTGTTAAACAAATGAAAATACATTTTAGATATTTTCAAGGTAGCCACCCTTTGCCTTGATGACAGCTTTGCACACTCTTGGCATTCTCTCGACCGGCTTCATGAGGTAGTCACCTGGAATGCATTTCAATTAACAGGTGTGCCTTGTTAATTTGTGGAATTTCTTTCCTTCTTAATGCGTTTGCGCAGGTTTTCATCAAGGATCTCTCTGTACTTTGCTCCGGTCATCTTTGCCTCGATCCTGACCAGTCCCTGCCGCTGAAAAACATCCCCACAGCATGATGCTGCCACCACCATGCTTCAGCCTAGGGATAGTGCCAGGTTTCCTCCAGACGTGACGCTTGGCATTCAGGCCAAAGAGTTCAATCTTGGTTTCATCAGACCAGAGAATCTTGATTCTCATGGTCTGAGAGTCTTTAGGTGCCTTTTGGCAAACTCCAAGCGGGCTGTCGTGTATTTTACTGAGGAGTGGCTTCTGTCTGGCCACTCTACCGTAAAGGCCTGATTGGTGGAGTGCTGCAGAGATGGTTGTCCTTCTGGAAGGTTCTCCCATCTCCACAGAGGAACTCTGGAGCTCTGTCAGTGACCATCGGGTTCTTGGTCACCTCCCTGACCAAGGCCCTTCTCCCCTGATTGCTTAATTTGGCCGGGCGGCCAGCTCTAGGAAGAGTTTTGGTGGTTCCAAACTTATTCCATTTAAGAATGATGGAGGCCACTGTGTTCTTGGGGACCTTCAATGCTGCAGACATTTTCTGGGACCCTTCCCCAGATCTGTGCCTCAACACAATCCTGTCTCGGAGCTCTACGGACAATTCCTTTGACCTCATGGCTTGGTTTTTGCTCTGACATACACTTTCAACTGTGGGACTTTGTATAGACAGGTGTGTGCCTTTCCAAATCATGTCCAATCAATTGAATTTACCACAGGTGGACTCCAATCAAGTTCTAGAAACATCTCAAGGATGATCAATGGAACAGGATGCACTTGAGCTCAATTTCGAGTCTCATAGCAAAGGGTCTGAATACTTAATTCTAGAAATTTCTAGAAATTTCTAGAAATCTGTTTCGCTTTGTCAATTTGGGGTATTGTGTGTAGATTGCTGAGGAAAGTGTTTTATTTAATCAATTTTAGAATAAGGCTGTAACATAACAGAATGTGGAAAAAGTCAAGGGGTCTGAATACTTTCTACACACACACGAATACTATACTGAACAAAAATATATGCAACAATTTTACTGAGTTACAGTTCATATAAGGAAATCAGTATATTGAAATAAATTCATTAGGCCCTAACCTATGGATTTCACATGACTGGGCAGGGGTGCAGCCCTGGGTGGGCCTGGGAGGGCATAGTCCTACCCACGGGGGAGCCAGCCACAGCCAATCAGATCAGAATGAGTTTTTCTCCACAAAAGGGCTTTATTACAGACAGAAATACTCCTCAGTTTATCAGTTGTCCGGGTGTTGGTCTCAGACGAACCCGCAGGTGAAGAAGCCGGATGTGGAGGTACTGGGCTGGTGTGGTTATACGTGGTCTGCGGATGTGAGGCCGGTTGGAGGTACTGCCAAATACTCTAAAACGACGCTGGAGGCTTATGGTAGAGAAATCCATAAAAAAATATCTGGCAACAGCTCTGGTGGACATTCCTGCAGTCAGCATGCCAATTACACACTCCCTCAAAACTTGAGGCATCTGTGGCATTGTGTTGTGTGACAAAACTGCAAATTTTAGAGTGGCCTTTTATTGTCCCCAGTACAAGGTGCACTGATGTAATGGTCATGCTGTTTAATCAGATTATTGATATGCCACACCTGTCAGGTGGATGGATTATCTTGGCAAAGGAGAAATGCTCACTAACAGGGATGTAAACACATTTGTTGACAGAATTTGAGAGAAATAAGCTTTTTGTGCGTATGGAACATGTATTTCAGCTCATGAAACATGGGACCAACACTTTACATGTTGCGTTTATATTTTTGTTCAGTATAGATGTACAGTGCTATGAAAAAGTATTTGCCCCCTTTCTAATATTCTCTACTTTTGCATATTTGCAGGAAGCATTTGGTTGGAGTCATTGCAGCTAAAGGTGGCACAACCAGTTATTGAGTGTAAGGGGGCAATTACTTTTTCACACAGGGGAATTGGGTGTTGCATAACTTTGTTTATGAAATAAATATGTAATTGTTGTGTTATTTGTTCACTTATGTTCCCTTTATCTAATATTAGGTTTTGGTTGAAGATCTGATAACATTCAGTATCACAAATATGCAAAAGTAGAGAAAATTAGAAAGGGGGCAAATACTTTTCCATAGCACTGTACATTAATATGGAGTTGGTCCCCCCTTTGCTGCTATAACAGCCTCCACTCTTCTGGGAAGGTTTTCCACTAGATGTTGAAACATTGCTGCAGGGACTTGCTTCCATTCAGCCACAAGAGCATTAGTGAGGTCGGCATTGATGTTGGGCGATTAGGCCTGGCTCGCAGTAGGCGTTCCAATTCATCCCAAAGGTGTTCGATGGGGTTGAGGTCAGGGCTCTGTGCAGGCCAGTCAAGTTCTTCCACACCGATCTCGACAAACCATTTCTGTATGGACCTCGCTTTGTGCACCGAGGCATTGTCATGCTGAAACAGGAAAGGGCCTTCCCCAAACTGTTGCCACAAAGTTGGATGCACAGAATCGTCTAGAATGTCATTGTATGCTGTAGTGTAACTGTCCCTTCACTGGAACTGAGGCCTAGCCCGAACCATGAAAAACAGCCCCAGACCATTACTCCTCCTCCACCAAACTTTACAGTTGGCACTATGCATTCGAGCAGGTAGCGTTCTCCTGGCATCCACCAAACCCAGATTTGTCCGTCAGACTGCCAGATGGTGAAGCGTGATTCATCACTCCAAAGAACGCGTTTCCACTGCTCCAGAGTCCAATGGCAGCGAGCTTTACGCCACTCCAGCCGACGCTTGGCATTGTGCATGGTGAGCTTAGGCAAACCCATTTCATGAAGCTCCTGTCGAACAGTTGTTATGCTGACGTTGCTTCCAGAGGCAGTTTTTGAAAGTCACTGAGCTCTTCAGTAAGGCCATTCTACTGCCAATTTTTGTCTATGGAGATTGCATGGCTGTGTGCTCGATTTTATACACCTGTCAGCAATGGGTGTGGCTGAAATAGCCGAATCCACTAGTTTGAAGGGGTGTCCACATACTTTAGTATATTCCGGACTCTGACATTGCTCGTTCTGATATTTCTTAATAAAAAAAAATAAAAAAATGTGTTTTGTATTGCTAGGTGTTACTGCACTGTTGGAGCTAGAAACGCATTTCACTGCACCTACGATAACATTTGATTTGATTTTCTGCCTTGTGAGGAGAGAAGAACAGTGGCGTAGGCTGTTCCAAAGCTTTGAGAACAACCTGACGTTACTGGAGTCTAAAATCCACAATCATTGTTTAATGAAACGTGATGTTCTTGGTTGTCAAAGAAACCTTTATCTGATGTTAAAACGCAGTGATGGACCATGTCAAGGACACCGTGCGGTAGCACAGTCTCGCCATGACGTTGCTTGTTGTCCTTGCGTAGAGAAAAAGTTGGAAACCATTCCCTATGTTTGCACACTCTGCACATTGCCTCATTCACCCTGAGGGGTTTTAGCAATTTGAAAGACGACGACATGTTGTGTTTGTAAAAATGTTATCTGTAGTGTGACTTGTTTTGTGTCAGTGTCAATGGCCATGTCCGAATCTGTCTTGCCTCCTACTTACTAAAACTACATATGTTGTACCAATCGTCCTTAGGGCTGACCCCATTTAGTCGACTGGTCGATAGGCTGTTGGTCGACCAAGATTTTGTTCAGTCGAGCAGTCTAAAATATATATATTTTTTTTATGGCACATGAGACACTGTCTCAGTGGACTAGTCCATTGCGGAGGCCGCGGGGGTGGCACACCAGGATCACCAGTACTACATTTACCTTTAATCCTTATAATTTACCATCTACAATGTTGGTTTGGTTACGGTAATTTCTGTTAATGCATTCAATATATTATTATTACAGTCTTTTACCGTTCTCATTGTCAGAGTATTTGGCTACAGGAACAAGTTTTGGTTTATTTCTTTCCATTTACGAGTTTTGTCAATTTGTTCATTGTCTTTTGTTTGTAGTGCTCCTGTCAATGTTAAGGACCTCATTATACATAGAAGTCAATCAATCAAATGTATTTATAAAGCCCTTTTTACATCAGCAGATGTCACAAAGTGCAATACAGAAACCCAGCCTAAAACCCCAAACAGCAATGCAGATGTAGAAGTAGGCCTGGGCTACCTGGCCTGTGTGCAAATGTAGGCCTAGAAATGTGCCCATTTGAGGATCTGATAGCATTTCTGATTGATTGTCTTAACTTCTCAAAATAATTTTTTTCTTCACCTCAAACAGCGAGTAAATGAAGTCTGTTTTTACATCCATTGAGAATGACAATAGTTCCTCAACGTAGCCTATTTGAAAAATCTTTCCAGCTCTCTACCTTTCGATAACCTCTCGGCGTGAAAGGGAGAAAATAATGTCATGCTCTGACCCGGTGGAAACGTCATAAAATAGGCCTACCTGATTACTTCTTATCCTACAGCTGTGTCTGTCTGGCCAGCGGGAAACCGAGGGCCCAGAATATTTTATACAATGTTGCAAGTTTGCAATTAATTTTTTATCAGGATATTTTCTACCTGCAGGCTGCAATGTTTTTATTTGTTGCCTTTATGTAGGATATTTTTACATAGTTGGCAATAGAAGTTACTTTTAGAATTTTGATTAACCACATCATAATAATTGAGATACAAATACTTTATTATCAATTAAATGAAACTTTTCCACTAAAATGTGCGTAAAAAAAATCCTAACTGGCAAGCAGATCGGTAGAAATGGCATTCCAAAAGGAAAAGGTGACCGTCTTCTTCTTCTATGGTATAATGGCGTTCGCAACAATTTGATGTGCATTCCGCCACCTACTGTGCGGGTGAATAAAAAGGATCCCAAAAAAATGAAATAATGTGGGTAAAAAATAAATCTATCATACAAAATATAAAAAAAGAAATTAACTAAACAAAATCAACCTGCTTTTCTGTAAAAAACTCATTATAATCAGGTCCCTACACAGGCTCAATACACTCCTGTGAGGGCGGGACATTTCCTAGCGACAATAGTCCTGGCAGTGAAGTCTTTGAGCCCAAAAAACTTATCGGCTGCAGATGTAATGATGTCCAGCTTTTTGGACTTCTTAGACACTTGTGCAGGACAATTTAATAACTGTGGCTATAAATGCCACAAAATCCACTTTCTTCACAATGAGTGTATCCAGATCACTCGATTTGACTTAAAACACTAGCAACTGGTTGCAATGCATCCACCGCCATATCTTCAACAATGTTGCATCTTCCTCCTTCGACTCTCTTCACCACCTCCACATATTAGATCTGCTGCGCAGCCCTGATCCTTGACACCTCGACCTCCTTCACCCTAACAGGGCACTCAGGGAAGTCCGGAGTATGATCCCCACCACATTTTCCATTGACAGATTCTTCAATACTATACTTCTCCCGTCTGCAAACATTTGACACGTGACCATATCCTTTACAATTTCCACACTGTAACGGTTTGGACACAAATGCTCTCACCCGCATACCTCTGGCTCCCTCAAGTCATTTGTGAGACTTCATTATTTAATCACAGTGCTTAAAGCATCAGACAAGCTCAGTAGCCTACATATAGTTGATTTTATTAAAAACACATAGGATGGGTCTATTTAGGGGAAAATGTTTTTGGTCGAAAGAACAGAAGACTAGGTCGACCAAGGTTTTTCTCTTTTTTTATGTATGCAGTAAGCAACGCATATCAACATACTAGGCTCACCCATACTGAGAATGCGTCATCAATTGTGTAATTGCTTTGTTTCCCAACATTAATTTATTTTGCTACAGCTGGTGCCATTCTGTGGTTATCAGCTATTGTCAAATACACGGAGGTCGGAAAAGACTAATCTCTTCCTCAATAACATGTAGCTATGAGTATGACATCCTGGCATTTAAATCATACTACATTTTAGAAATGTCACATAGTATAAAACGTTATATTTTCGCATTAAACCAATCAGCCTACTATTTAGAACACAAGTACGGGTATTCGGACACGGCCAATGTTTTGTCTCTAGTGTGAGTCGTGTCTGTTGTGTGTAGAACGTTGTGTAACCTTTGACCTTCTCTCTCTGTTAGGTGATTGGTCTGTTGGATGTTTTTACGCCCGCCACCAGCCTAGAGGAGTTCAACGACGTGTGAGTAATCTCTTTCTTTCTCTTTCCTCCACGTCTATCCCCCCCCTCTCTGGCAGTTCATATAGCTCTTGGAGTTCAAGTTGCCTAGCAGAACACATGCGCGGACACACACACACACACACACACACACACACACACACACACACACATGCACGTGTGATATGATGGTTTATTTAAACAAACCTATTTCTGCAGATCTATATTTCATATGGTTTGTCGTGTGGTTCGTCTCACTAAGGAACATGCAGGGTTACCACGTGCACACATTATTCCTTATTTCCATGGTAACAAGCATTCCACTCTCTCCGTGGCTGCCAGTGTGTGTGCAGAATACTGACGCAATAACCTTCACTTCATATTGGGCTAGGATATGATACCTGTCACACACAACTCTCCCTGGTTCACCCTAAAGGATCTGTAAAGCACTTAACAGTGTTTATGGCTTGAAATTTGTAGTGCTGGCAGAGGAGACTCTCTCTCTTGCTCGACCGTTGTCGTGTTGCCATGGTAACAACCTGTCTTCCTCTTTTTGGGGGGGATTTGATTGACAGGTACCTGGTGACCCACCTGATGGGGGCGGACCTCAACAACATAGTGAAGTGTCAGAAGCTGACAGACGACCACGTGCAGTTCCTCATATACCAGATCCTCAGGGGACTCAAGGTAGGTGTCTCTGTCTGTCTGGGTCTGTGTGTCTGTCTTTGTCGGTCTGTGTGTCTAACTGTCTGTGCATGTGTTTTCCATAGCTGCAGCAGGTAAAGGTTCCATAGGTATGGAGTGTTCTTAATTGTTGTTTTGTTTTGCAGTATATCCATTCAGCAGACATCATCCACAGAGTAAGTAACATCATATTTACATTTCATATTTAAATCAAGATGCTTGCATGGGGGGTGGAGGATGGCAATACTACTCAACACCTTCCTTATTTTCCCCTCCGTCCCTCTCTCTCTTCTCCCTCCCTCACGCTCCCCTGCCTCCCTCCCTCCCTCATCTCTCTACTCCCTCCCTCTCTCTCTACTCCCTCCCTCTCTCTCTACTCCCTCCCTCCCTCTCTACTCCCTCCCTCCCTCCCTCCCTCCCTCCCTCCCTCCCTCCCTCCCTCCCTCCCTCTCTCTTCTCCCTCCCTCCCTCCCTCTCTCTTCTCCCTCCCTCTCTCTTCTCCCTCCCTCTCTCTTCTCCCTCTCTCTCTTCTCCCTCCCTCCCTCTCTCTTCTCCCTCCCTCCCTCCCTCCCTCCCTCCCTCCCTCCCTCCCTCCCTCCCTCTCTCTTCTCCCTCCCTCCCTCCCTCTCTCTTCTCCCTCCCTCCCTCCCTCTCTCTTCTCCCTCACTCCCTCCCTCTCTCTTCTCCCCCCTCTCTCTTCTCCCTCCCTCCCACTCTCTCTTCTCCTCCCTCTCTCTTCTCCCTCCCTCCCTCTCGCTTCTCCCTCCCTCCCTCCCTCTTCTCCCTCCCTCCCTCTCTCTTCTCCCTCCCTCTCTCTTCTCCCTCCCTCCCTCCCTCTCTCTTCTCCCTCACTCCCTCCCTCTCTCTTCTTCCCCCTCTCTCTTCTCCCTCCCTCCCACTCTCTCTTCTCCTCCCTCTCTCTTCTCCCTCCCTCCCTCCCTCCCTCCCTCCCTCCCTCTTCTGCCTCCCTCCCTCTCACTCTTCTCCCTCCCTCCCTCCCTCGCTCTCCATCTCCACAGGATCTGAAGCCCAGTAATCTGGCAGTGAATGAGGACTGTGAGCTCAAGGTAAGAAAATACAATTTGCCTACTAAACCCTCCTTAGTGCCAATAGATCTGCTATCTTCATCTGATCACTCTGTTGTAGTGTATTCAAGGTTTAAAAAGGCTTCTAAAGTTTGTAATTTCCACTTTAACATTTCTGACTTGATTTGCCCTAACGAAAAAGGTATCAACCCCTAGAACAATGTCCATTAATTATAATTCACATAATAATTCAAATGTCCTGTTGCTGCAGTATTATATTCATGCTGTGAGAAGCAGGGTCAAATTAAGATTATTATTTTCAACTGCTCTGATCAGCTCCTCTCCAGCTAGAAAGAGATGTCACTGTAGTTGTCTTTTAAAATATATTATCAACGCCTGACAGTCGCCAACATTCAGATCAACAACAGAAAACATGTAATAACACAATTTGCAGCACCACCAGTTATAGTTCTTGTTAGATATTTAGTTTGGAACATTATTTTGCTGTATCTGTTTGACTGTTTACAGTACTGTGTGTTCATCATCATCATTATTATTAGAGTGGCTTTAATACCCTCCACCCACACGAGGTTAGAAAGCGTAGGATTTAATCTACTGTGGAGTTTGTTTATAGCTAACTCTATCTCCCCATACACCCACGCATAAACAACACACACACACCCCTATCTCTTCATCTATCCATCAGATCCTGGACTTTGGTTTGGCGCGACACACTGATGATGAGATGACGGGTTATGTAGCGACCAGGTGGTACCGCGCCCCAGAGATCATGCTTAACTGGATGCATTACAACATGACAGGTAATGATATACTATAACTATCACTACAACATGACAGGTAATGACATACTATAACTATCACTACAACAGGACAGGTAATGATATACTATAACTATAACTACAACATGACAGGTAATGACATACTATAACTATCACTACAACAGGACAGGTAATGATATACTATAACTATAACTATCACTACAACAGGACAGGTAATGATATACTATAACTATAACTATCACTACAACAGGACAGGTAATGATATACTATAACTATCACTACAACAGGACAGGTAATTATATACTATAACTATCACTACAAAAGGACAGGTAATGATATACTATAACTATCACTACAACATGACAGGTAATGATATACTATAACTATCACTACAACAGGACAGGTAATGACATACTATAACTATCACTACAACAGGACAGGTAATGATATACTATAACTATCACTACAACAGGACAGGTAATGATATACTATAACTATAACTATCACTACAACAGGACAGGTAATGATATACTATAACTATAACTATCACTACAACAGGACAGGTAATGATATACTATAACTCTCACTACAACAGGACAGGTAATTATATACTATAACTATCACTACAAAAGGACAGGTAATGATATACTATAACTATCACTACAACAGGACAGGTAATGATATACTATAACTATCACTACAACAGGACCGGTAATGATATACTATAACTATCACTACAACAGGACAGGTACATGATATACTATAACTATAACTATCACTACAACATGACAGGTAATGACATACTATAACTATCACTACAACAGGACAGGTAATGATATACTATAACTATCACTACAACAGGACCGGTAATGATATACTATAACTATCACTACAACAGGACAGGTAATGATATACTATAACTATAACTATCACTACAACAGGACAGGTAATGATATACTATAACTATAACTATCACTACAACAGGACAGGTAATGATATACTATAACTATCACTACAACAGGACAGGTAATTATATACTATAACTATCACTACAAAAGGACAGGTAATGATATACTATAACTATCACTACAACAGGACAGGTAATGATATACTATAACTATCACTACAACAGGACAGGTAATGATATACTATAACTATCACTACAACAGGACAGGTAATGATATACTATAACTATCACTACAACACGACAGGTACATGATATACTAAACTCAGCGATAAAAAGAAACGTCCTCTCACTGTCAATTGCGTTTATTTTCAGCAAACTTAACGTGTAAATATTTGTATGAACATAACAAGATTCAACAACAGAGACATAAACTGAACAAGTTCCACAGACATGTGACTAACAGAAATTGAATAATGTGTCCCTGAACAAAGGGGGGTCAAAATCAAAAGTAACAGTCAGTATCTGATGTGGCCACCAGCTGCATTGAGTACTGCAGTGCATCTCCTCCTCATGGACTGCACCAGATTTGCCAGTTCTTGCTGTGAGATGTTACCCAACTCTTCCACCAAGGCACCTGCAAGTTCCCGGACATTTCTGGAGGGAATGGCTCTAGCCCTCACCCTCCGATCCAACAGGTCCCAGACGTGCTCAATGGGATTGAGATCCGGGCTCTTCGCTAGCCATGGCAGAACACTGACATTCCTGTCTTGCAGGAAATCACGCACAGAACGAGCAGTATGGCTGGTGGCATTGTCATGCTGGAGGGTAATGTCAGGATGAGGTACCACATGAGGGAGGAGGACGTCTTCCCTGTAATGCACAGCGTTGAGATTGCCTGCAATGACAACAAGCTCAGTCCGATGATGCTGTGACACACCGCCCCAGACCATGACGGACCCTCCACCTCCAAATCGATCCCGCTCCAGAGTACAGGCCTCGGTGTAACGCTCATTCCTTCGACGATAAACGCGAATCCGACCATCACCCCTGTTGAGACAAAACCGCGACTCGTCAGTGAAGAGCACTTTTTGCCAGTCCTGTCTGGTCCAGCGACGGTGGGTTTGTGCCCATAGGCGACGTTGTTGCGGGTGATGTCTGGTGAGGACCTGCCTTACAACAGGTCTACAAGCCCTCAGTCCAGCCTCTCTCAGCCTATTGCGGACCGTCTGAGCACTGATGGAAGGATTGTGCGTTCCTGGTGTAACTCGGGCAGTTGTTGTTGCCATCCTGTACCTGTCCCGTAGTTGTGATGTTCGGATGTACCGATCCTGTGCAGGTGTTGTTACACGTGGTCTGCCACTACGAGGACGATCAGCTGTCAGTCCTATCTCCCTGTAGCGCTGTCTTAGGCGTCTCACAGTACGGACATTGCAATTTATTGCCCTGGCCACATCTGCAGTCCTCATGCCTCCTTATAGCATGCCTAAGGCACGTTCACGCAGATGAGCAGGGACCCTGGGCATCTTTCTTTTGGTGTTTTTCAGAGTCAGTAGAAAGGCCTCTTTAGTGTCCTAAGTTTTCATAACTGTGACCTTAATTGCCTACCGTCTGTAAGCTGTTGGTGTCTTAACGACCGTTCCACAGGTGCATGTTCATTAATTGTTTATGGTTC
The DNA here is from genome assembly GCF_964263955.1 of Coregonus lavaretus. Classification (NCBI taxonomy): domain Eukaryota; kingdom Metazoa; phylum Chordata; class Actinopteri; order Salmoniformes; family Salmonidae; genus Coregonus; species Coregonus lavaretus. Next base: position 8,022,941 of record NC_139999.1, on the reverse strand, counting down.
ATTGAACAAGCATGGGAAACAGTGTTTAAACCCTTTACAATTAAGATTTGTGAAGTTATTAGGATTTTTACGAATTATCTTTGAAAAACAGGGTCCTGAAAAAGGGATGTTTCTTTTTTTACTGAGTTTATAACTATCACTACATGACAGGTACACACTCACCTAGTACACACTCACCTAGTACACACACACATACAAGAAAATTGACAACTACAGGAATTAATGGTAACATTGTTTTTGTTGTTGTAGTGGACATCTGGTCAGTGGGCTGCATCATGGCAGAGCTGCTCACTGGACGGACGTTATTCCCCGGCACCGACCGTATCCTTTCACTGTCATCATGGTGACGGAGAAAAGTTATAATGGACCAATTCAATATTGACCCTTATCCCCTACATCAGGGGTGGGTAACATATGGATCCTGCCCGCGAGCCAGAGGTTTAATTGTTTTGTTTGTTTTGAGAAATTATTATTATTATTATTTTTTAACAATTCTGCCCTAAGGCACTGCATCGCAGTGCTAGAGGCGTCACTACAGACCCGGGTTCGATCCCGGGCTGTATCACAACCGGCCGTAAACGGGAGTCCCATAGGGCGGTGCACAATTGACCCAGCGTCGTCTGGGTTACGGGAGGATTTGGCCGGGGGGGGGGGGGGCTTTACTTGGCTCATCGAGCTCTAGCGACTCCTTGTGGCGGGCCGGGCGCCTGCAGTCTGATCTTGGTCGTCAGTTGAACGGTGTTTCCTCCGACACATTGGCGTGGCTGGCTTCCGGGTTAAGCGGGCAGGTGTTAAGAAGTGCGGTTATGCGGGTCATGTTTCGGAGGACGCATGACTCGACCTTCGCCTCCTGAGCCCGTTGGGGAGTTGCAGCTATGAGAGGGGGTAAAAAAATATATATATACAACTTCAGCCCACTCTTTAACGTCTAAAACTAGATAGGAGGTATGTGTAAATTATAATGGGCCTATACATTTTGCAATAACTGCCTTTTTCTGGCCCACAAATTGCTTTTGACAAACTAATCGGTAAGAAAAAAACTATGTGCGGCCCTCCGCAGAATTGTTATATCCCGATGTGGCCCTCGAGACAGAATTATTGTCCATCCCTGCCTAACACCCTGTTGAAGTGCGCATTTACGTCCTACACACTGGATTAGAGAACAGACTTTTTGAGAACATTGAGAAAGTTTTGAGAACTGTCCTCAAGTCTTATCTCACTTCTCCTTCTCTCTCTCTCTCCTTCTCTTCCCCCCTCTTTCCATTCATCCATCCCATCCCTCGGTTTCCCTTTATGTTTGTGTAGTATAGATACTGATCAGTTGAAGCTTATAATGCTCCTCATGGGAACCCCGGAACCTGAGTCTGTGAGTGTTCCGCCACATTCTGCTCCGCCCACGCCCACCCGCCTGCCTGCGCTTTGGTTGTGCCTCTGCATTACTATGGCAACCTCCTAAACTACTATACTCTCTACTTCCTGTCCTGCCCTTATATGGCCACTCACTGTAACTCTTAACTGTAACTCAACACCACAGCTCCCTGTGTACTTCCAGCTCCCAGATACATAGGCTGCTCTCAGTCAATATTCTTGTATTCTTAAAGCCAATATTTAAGGTAACCAATTAGCAGCTAAACTTCCATAGTGTGTCTTTTTAAGAGAAGCAAAGAGAACCATCTAGTAGTTTCATTGAGTAGAGCTGCTCTGTAATGCTCTTGATTCCCTCTTGTCGATCTGAGTTCATCTGTTCCTCTGACACGTTTCTCTGCTGGCTGTGATCTAAAAGCATGTTGTCTCTATTCAATAGTACAGCATGGCAGTTCTCTCTACCTCCCTCTCTCCTCTCCCTACATTTCCTCTCATCACCTCATCTTCTTCTCTACCCCCCCCCACACACACACCCAAAAAGAGGAAAAAATGTAATCAGTATTTAGTTTAAGGACACTTTGACATGTTACCTGTGTGACAGTACGACCTATGACCCTTGACCCTGAGCCTGAAAGATATCAACCAGCTGCAGCAGATCATGAGGCTGACAGGAACGCCCCCGGCCTGTCTCATTAGCCGGATGCCCAGCCACGAGGTGAGGCACTACGATATGTCCTTCCCAGGTCCCTCCAGTTCCTCCAGGCTGCAACAGGCCTTCCCACAAGTCCCATGTTGTTTCCATGCCTTTCTTAAAAGAGATTCTCCAGTACTTTTGTATACAGTTTAGCCAGTAGTTTTGAAAGTAGCGCTCACGAGCCAACAGTGGTCCCCGGAAATGGCGTACTACGTCACATATGTGCACATACAGTGCCTATAGAAAGTCTACACCCCCCTTGGATTTATTCACATTTTATTGTCTTACAAAGTGGGATGAAAATGTATTTAATTGTAATTTTTTGTCAACGATCTACACAAAATACTCTGTCAAAGTGGAAGTAAAATAGATCCCCCCCAAAAAAAGATTCATGAAAAATAAAACAAAAAATTAGATAAGTATTCTTGGGTAAGTCTCATAAGAGCTTTGCACGCCTGTATTGTGCAATATTTGCCAATTATTATTTTCAAAATTCTTCAAGTCTTGCCATAAATTTTCAAGCAGATTTAAGTCAAAACTGTAACTCGGCCACTCAGGAACATTCACTGTCTTCTTGGTAAGCAACTCCAGTGTAGATTTGGCTTTGTGTTGTAGGTTATTGTCCTGGTGTATTCATCTCCCAGTGTCTGGTGTAAAGCAGACTGAAGCAGGTTTTTCTCTAGGATTTTGCTGGTGCCTGTTTATTTTCTTCCTGAAAAACTCTCCAGTCTTTGCCGATGTCAAGCATACCCATGCCATGATGCAGCCACCTCCATGCTTGAAAATAAGTAGGCAGTTACTCAGTGATGTGTTGTGTTGGATTTGCCCCAAACATAAGGCTTTGCATTTAGGACAAAATGTTTTTTTTTGTTGCAGTATTACTTTAGTACCTTGTTGCATACATATGCATGTTTTGGAATATTTTTATTCATTCTATTTCTATTCTTATTTTTACTCTGTCATTGTCATTATTCTGTAGACACTACAATGTTGAGCCATTCTCAGTTTTCTCCTATCACAGCCATTGAACTCTGTAGCTGTTTAAAAAAACACCAATGGCCTCATGGTGACATCCCTAAGCAGTTTCCTTAATGTCCTGCAGCTCAGTTCAGAAGGATGACTGCATCTTTGATGTGTCTGGGTGGTTTAATACATAATCCACAGCATAATTATTAACTTGACCATGCTTAAAGATATATTGAATGTCTGATTTGCTATTGTTGTCCATCTACCAATCGCTGCCCTTCTTTGTGAGGCTTTCAAAAAGCTCCCTGGTCTTTGTAGTTGAATCTGTGCTTGAAATTCAATACTTGACTGAGGGACCTTACAGATGTTGTATGTGACAGAGGAAGGGGTAGTCATTCAAAAATCATGTCAACCCCTCTATAACTTATGTGATTTGTTAAGCCAATTGTAACTTCTGAACTAATTTATTTATTATTTAATTTGTAAAAATGTGTAGCATTTCATTATGGAGTATTTTGTGTAGATCAATGACAAAAAATTACAATTAAATCTATTTCAATCCCCCTTTTGTAACGCAATAAATGTGAAAAAAGTTAAAGGGGGTGTAGATTTTCTATAGGCACTGTATGTGCACCACGTCAATGCTCACTCTCTCTCTCGCGCTGCTGTGTGTGCGTCTTGCTAGCTGTCACTCAGATGGCGAAGGGCTGAAGCTCATTGGCTGAAACTCAAATTGCTAGGGGGCTGGCCCATGTGGGGGGATATGTAGGCAAAATGGCGCCACACAGATTCCAGAAAACAGTCTCATTCAAACTAGGGATTTCGTGGCTAATTGAGGTCAATTTTAAAAACTCTGGAGCATGTCTTTAAGATCCTATTTATTTTTCACACCTCTGATTTTGAACTCTTTATTGTTGAGGAAGAGCTTGTACGTAAGCATTTCACTGTATGGTTTACACCCGTTGTATTCTGTTATTTGACAAATAAACTTTGATTTGATATCGCTCTCTGTGTCCACGGAAACCTGGCAGAGACAGAATTGGAGCCACAACATCAACCAATGACAATCAGTGCCCTTTTTCCTCTGTTTTGTTTGTTTGTTGTTTGATGAAAATATGCCCCGTAGAATTTTGTTACACTCTACAGAGCTCTTCCCACCCTCCTCCCGTCTCTCTGACACCAGTCTGCTTTTTGTCTCTGATGTAATCTCACCACATCCCAGAGTGCTTTGCAAGCCCTAATTCCTCACTGCTGTCTCTGGCCTTGCCCCTCAGAGTTCTGATCTTAAATGATGTGTTTTGGTTTTTGTGTGCAGTGCTTCTCTTCCAAACATAACTACTGTGCCAGACTGTGACAGGATTCCTCATAACCCTTTAGTTGTGCTCTATGGGAATCCTAACTTCAGAGTAGGCGTGCTGATCCAGGGTCAGGTCCCCCCTGTCCATGTACTCCTATTCATTCATAAATCAGCACTCCTACTCTTGAGACGCTTAATACATACAGGTAACTGCCAAATTAAAGGAAACACCAACATAAAGTGTCTTAATAGGGCGTTGGGCCACCACGAACCACCAGAACAGCTTTAATGCACCTTGGCATAGATTTTACAAGTGTCTGGAACTCTATTGGAGGGATGCGACACCCTTCTTCCATGAGAAATTCCATAATTTGGTGTTTTGTTGACGGTGGTGGAAAACTCTGTCTCAGGCGCCACTCCAGAAGTGTTGAACTGGGTTGAGATCTGGTGGCTGGGACAAACACACACCCTTTAAACCCCCTATGCTCCTTTGAGACGCCTCTTTCAAAGTCACTGAGATCTCTTCTTCTAGCCAAGGTAGCCAATTTTTATACATGACCCTAAGCATGATGGGATGTTAATTGCTTAATTAACTCAGGAACCACACCTGTGTGGAATCACATGCTTTCAATATACTTTGTATCCCTTTGTATGTTTCCTTTATTTTGGCAGTTACCTGTACATCCACTGGTCACATAACTGACATTTCCGTCTCCCATTGGCATCAGTGCATGATTTACGCATTCTGATCACGTTTTGGCCATAAGTGTACAGAAAGCCATCTTCACTGCCGACCTGTGGGATCACTTGATTTCAGAAACAGTTGAAGTGTTGAAGTCAACTGTGTGTTCCCTATCCAGTGTGTTTGAGCTGTGTTTGAGTGGAATGTGTGAGAGTATCTTGAGCCGTTCTGTGTGTATCTTTAACAGGCCAGAAACTACATCAACTCCCTTCCCCAGATGCTCAAGAGGAACTTTGCTGATGTGTTTGTTGGCGCTAACCCACTAGGTAATAATGGGCAAGTCTGTCTAGTGTAACGTTCATACACACACACACACTGTTTAACAGACCATTTAATTGACACTCTCCCTCTTTTGGTGCTACCCACTAAGTAATAATGTTTTAGTCTGCGTAATGGAATGTTCACTCACACTGTCTAAACAGACACACTCCCTCTCCCTTTCTCTCCCTCTAGCGGTGGATCTGTTAGAGAAGATGTTGGTTCTGGACACTGATAAGCGGATCACAGCGTCTGAGGCCCTGGCCCACCCCTACTTCTCCCAGTACCACGACCCAGACGATGAGCCAGAGTCCGAGCCGTACGACCAGAGCTTCGAAAGCAGAGAGCTGGAGATAGAGGAGTGGAAAAGTAGGTGGGCTGAAAGGGGGTGGAAATACTCTTATTAAACTAGGTACTGTACAAGTCTCCTGACCTCTGATTCTCTTTTCTCTTGTTTTCTCCTCTCTCTCTATCTCTCTCTATCCCTCTCTCAGGGTTGACGTATGAGGAGGTTTGCAGCTTCGTGCCCCTGCCATTCGATGGAGACGAGATGGAATCCTGAAGGGACGAGGGTGAAGTCATTGCTAATCCCGCCTCCTTCTCTTACTGAACTGTGAGGAGGAAGTTGCATGTAGACACTGATCTAGGGCCAGTTTTGTGTTTCATCCTCTAATGGTTTAGGTTAGGATCTGGGGGTAAGCTGATCCTAGATCTGTACTTAGATACAACTTACATCCGGAGCACGCAACCTTGTGTGAGGACTGTCAACTCACCGGACTAGTTCACAAACAAACAATCAGGAAACCACAACGTTCAAGTGCCTGCCGTCATTCATTTCTGGGGTTACAGGTCAAGGGTCAAAGGTGACACCCCAACACCCTCCTCCTGCTTGCTGTATTATATTGTCTTTGATTGGGTCCCTGGATGAATTGGGGAAATGACTATAATATATTATCTACTGTTTGTGTGTTTAGAATATGTGTTAAGTCACATTATTCGCAAAAAACTACCTAAATTCCTGGAAAAGGTGCTCAGATTTTAAACAATCAATCACATGGTTTAACCAACAAACCACTGCGTTGTTGGAACATTTATTTATGGTCTGTAGTTTATAGCCTTTTGGATAGAAGTCGGTAGGAAATACAACAGTGGTCATGACCTGCTCCTCGATGACAAACCTTGTCTCCACAGTCAAACTGTACACTGTTGTTATGCCTGCCAGGGTTTTAGATGTGTAAATAAGGCTGCACTCTTATAAATAAATGATACTGTGCACCAACAGTAATACTTCCTAGAAGTCACTATTATCATAGAGCACATAGCCCCCTCAAGGCTTAGAACATTGCCCCTAGCAACAAGAACCCTTTAGGAATGTCTGTCAGGTTCCAGACTCAGAGGGATTGTTATTAAATAGTGTTCCATGAGAATGTACACTCGTTTTGACTTCCATCTTTTCTCTCTGTCAATCACCCAGAGGGGGGGAAGGGCTTTGGAGTTTGAATTTGCTTATCCTGCCTCTTAACATATCTATTTTTCTAACCATCTCTGTCAGTTTTTTTTTTTTTTTCACTCCATCATTGTATCATTGCCTCCTTGAGCACTACTGTCCTGTCCTCTGTGTAGTCTTATTAAAAGTGAGTGGAGAGGTAATATGTTACTGTCACAAAATGTTATTTAATAGAATGTTGTATTTAAAATCCTCCAACCCCATATCACAAGACAGAATGGGTTTTTCGTAGCATCCAAAATGTGTGCTCTGTCTAGTGCTTTGAGGTTCAAAGTTGGAGCTTCCATTAGATAGCCATAGGCATAGAATTCCTATAAAAAACAATTCTATGGTTATAGGAATCTATAGGAAGTCTTGATAAATCACTGGATTCCCAGTCCTGGTTGTTGACAATGTGATTTCAATCATATTCAAATGTATTTTTAAATAACTGTATTTCCATAGATGTATCTGTTATTCTGTTCTGTTGAATGAGTGGGATGCTAGCACCCCCTACTGTATGTAATATATGTTTCTCTTTCAAGTTCAACAGGGCTGCCAAAAGCAGTGGCTTCATCTTAGTCTCTGGGTGCGGCCAAAATAGCACGTTATTCCCTATATAGTGCAACTACTTTTGACCAGAGCTCATAGGGCCCTGTTCAAAAGTAGTGCACTAAATAGGGAATATGTTGCCATTTCGGACGTACCTGTGATTATTCCCATAGAGCGATCAACATATTTATCTCTTCTTATTTATACAGTAGTGCACTCAAACCAGACAATATTCATCATCTCTTTCAGTTAAAGCAAAACAATGCCTGAATCTTTCTTAATATATCAGTAACTAATTTTTATTTAATATTATTGTATTACTGTGGGCATGATGGGGATTATTCTGGTTCTGTAAAGCAGTAGGCTACATATCAAATCCGTGTTGGTGTAAAAATCTTTCAGTTTATTTGAAATGGACTTGACCCCGTCCCTAGCTCTTCCCACGGCCGCATCTCCAAGTGAAACTACCACAGCCCTAACACTTGGCTGTGTTCATTAGGCATAAAACTGGAGAAAACGTTTTGAAACAGAAATGGGCTTTCTAATTGCATTAGGTTCAGGTTTCAACATATTTTTTTACTCTTTGCTGCCTTCTGAACATAGCCCTGTATGACATGAGTCTATGGTCTTTCTGTGTGAGTCAGTGTGTCCACCAGAGGGCTGGATCACAAACAGATAGGCCTACAGCTGGGTTGTATTCATTTCGCCGATTCTGTTGCAAAACGTATCTGAAACGGAAGAAAACGAAACGGGGTGGGACCTACCAGAATTTGTCCCAATAGAAACTCTTGTTTTCGTTGCAAAACGCAACTGTTTGGACTAATGATTAGACCCCCAGCTCTTGATTGTCTGGCTCATTTAAAAAGCTAAGAGTTGTTGGGACTGTCAAGTCAGTTATAGCATGCCCATTTCAAGTCTTAATGTTGGAAATAAAGATATTTCGGATAATTTAGGAACGTTTTTTGGCTGACCCGTTGATCCTGCTTTGCGATGCAGCGTTGTGTGTGTGTGCGTTTCCAGGTTTACAGCAGCGGGATGCTGAAGGGTAATACATATGCCTCATACATTGAAATAGCACACAGTAAAATAGGTTAGTTAGGTTACATTATCATATTTATAATCTTGTCCTCCAGCCAGCTCTCTCTCTCTTTCACAGCAATTAGCCTGCAGGATATCTGGCTGCTCAGGCAATGAGTATTCTTTACCTTGTGTTGTAATTGTAGTTCATTTGATTGAGATGCTTTCAACAGACGGACTTTACTTTGTACTTCAATAATTCCCCACATTCAGAACCATGAGAGCAGGTAATGTCACCTGTAAATACCACTGTAAGAAAATAAAGGCTATTATTTTTCAGAACTGCCCTGTCTGCTCTGGCATTCTTCCTTGCTATATGTAGCCAGGTCCTACTGTTATCTATTTCCCTCAGGTTTAGTTTGTGCTGCAATGTCAGGATAGACATAGCATACATCACTTCAACGTTTTCAACGTCATCTATTTTATTCATTTATCAATATTTGTACCACTGAGATAAAACCATGGACTTGAAGATGAAAATATATATTTTAATTTGGACTATTTTGGTTTAGTTTATATTTTACACGTAAACAAAAACATTCAGTATAAAAGGTACAAAGAGAACGTGGAGGAGCCAAAAGGTCTGACATGGACAGGTGGCTCCCTCTGGTGGCACCTTCTGGTGGATCACACTTTGTTTTCTTTTATTTAACAGTAACATGTAAAACACAAAAAACAGAACAGCCAGAGGGATTACACAAAGACATAACGAGAGAAAAATATATATATATTAAAAAAAAAAAAAAAAACATTATATAAAATCAAATACAGACATGTAACGAATAAATTGTTCTGACATTTTGTTTTGTATACGTTTTAATAGTGCTAAATAGTTTTCCAAATCTGATTTATTTATTTATAAAAAAAGGGGCTTTTTCTTCATAAATGTTGATTTTGTATGAAATATTTTCCTAATAAAATAAAGAGATGTATGACATACTGACTTTCAATTGTGGAATCAGTGTACATTTACATTTTAGTCATTTAGCAGACGCTCTTATCCAGATGTAGTAAAATAATATGTCAAACTTAGATATTTCAATGGTTTTATGCATTTTGTTGCCAAGATATAGTTGTACATCAGTCCAGAACACCTCACTATGTAAACAATTACAAAATGAGTGTTCAATAGATTCAGTTTCTAGTTCACAAAAACTGCATTCACTAGTAACATCAGGTATATATTTAGAAATCAGGCTATTAACATGGGTAGAATCTATGGATAATCTTAAAGGAGATCTCCTTTACTTTATTGGTCACCATAAATGTGTGTGGAGTGAGCCAAGCACGGCGCCAATTTACATCAAACGATGAAGCCCAATAAAATATAGCAGAAGGAATAGAATTCCTGTAGAAAATATCCCTTAAAAAACGATTATTAAATTTCTTATCTAGTAAACCTATGCCATTCACTTGGATATCGCTTACAATAGGAGATGTTCCAAAACATGCATTATTCTGAAGTAAAGATTTTATCCCACTAGCTATAGCTTTTATTACAGGGTCATATTCCTTGCTTGAAACCTCCAAAGTTGTATCTTTCCATAAATTATCTCTGTGTAAATAGATTCCCACTAATACTAATTAATTGGCAGACAAGGACAAAGTTTGTTGAGAACCAGTTACAGTAAAATAACATATTGTTTCTATGTAATATCGACCCATTATTCCATATAAAACATTTATGAGGTGAAAAGTTGTGTTTATACAGCAAAGCCCAGCACATTAAAGCCTGCTTGTGAAAAGCCGCCAATGTCACAGGAAGTTTACCCACAATATAGGGACATTGTAGTAAAAAAATTAAGCCATCCGAGCTTCTGAAAAACAAAATGACGTACAATATTCCAGAAACTATAAGCATTTTTTAAAGTCCCTTTTAACCCAGTTGACTTTTGATATGTGATTAAAGAGAGTGAAGTCTAAGACATTTACAGTGGGGGAAAAAAGTATTTAGTCAGCCACCAATTGTGCAAGTTCTCCCACTTAAAAAGATGAGAGAGGCCTGTAATTTTCATCATAGGTACACGTCAACTATGACAGATAAAATGAGGAAAAGAGCGGATTTTTTTTCTCCAGAAAATCACATTGTAGGATTTTTTATGAATTTATTTGCAAATTATGGTGGAAAATAAGTATTTGGTCAATAACAAAAGTTTCTTAATACTTTGTTATATACCCTTTGTTGGCAATGACACAGGTCAAACGTTTTCTGTAAGTCTTCACAAGGTTTTCACACACTGTTGCTGGTATTTTGGCCCATTCCTCCATGCAGATCTCCTCTAGAGCAGTGATGTTTTGGGGCTGTCGCTGGGCAACACGGACTTTCAACTCCCTCCAAAGATTTTCTATGGGGTTGAGATCTGGAGACTGGCTAGGCCACTCCAGGACCTTGAAATGCTTCTTACGAAGCCACTCCTTCGTTGCCCGGGCGGTGTGTTTGGGATCATTGTCATGCTGAAAGACCCAGCCACGTTTAATCTTCAATACCCTTGCTGATGGAATGAGGTTTTCACTCAAAATCTCACGATACATGGCCCCATTCATTCTTTCCTTTACACGGATCAGTCGTCCTGGTCCCTTTGCAGAAAAACAGCCCCAAAGCATGATGTTTCCACCCCCATGCTTCACAGTAGGTATGGTGTTCTTTGGATGCAACTCAGCATTCTTTGTCCTCCAAACACGACGAGTTGAGTTTTTACCAAAAAGTTCTATTTTGGTTTCATCTGACCATATGACATTCTCCCAATCCTCTTCTGGATCATCCAAATGCACTCTAGCAAACTTCAGACAGGCCTGGACATGTACTGGCTTAAGCAGGGGGACACGTCTGGCACTGCAGGATTTGAGTCCCTGGCGGCGTAGTGTGTTACTGATGGTAGGCTTTGTTACTTTGGTCCCAGCTCTCTACAGGTCATTCACTAGGTCCCCCCGTGTGGTTCTGGGATTTTTGCTCACCGTTCTTGTGATCATTTTGACCCCACGGGGTGAGATCTTGCGTGGAGCCCCAGATCGAGGGAGATTATCAGTGGTCTTGTATGTCTTCCATTTCCTAATAATTGCTCCCACAATTGATTTCTTCAAACCAAGCTGCTTACCTATTGCAGATTCAGTCTTCCCAGCCTGGTGCAGGTCTACAATTTTGTTTCTGGTGTCCTTTGACAGCTCTTTGGTCTTGGCCATAGTGGAGTTTGGAGTGTGACTGTTTGAGGTTGTGGACAGGTGTCTTTTATACTGATAACAAGTTCAAACAGGTGCCATTAATACAGGTAACGAGTGGAGGACAGAGGAGCCTTTTAAAGAAGAAGTTACAGGTCTGTGAGAGCCAGAAATCTTGCTTGTTTGTAGGTGACCAAATACTTATTTTCCACCATAATTTGCTAATAAATTCATAAAAAATCCTACAATGTGATTTTCTGGATTTCTTTTCCTCAATTTGTCTGTCATAGTTGACTTGTACCTATGATGAAAATTACAGGCCTCTCTCATCTTTTTAAGTGGGAGAACTTGCACAATTGGTGGCTGACTAAATACTTTTTTTCCCCACTGTAGACCGCCTTCACAAACCCTGTTGGTGATAACATCTCTTTTTATCTTATGTGGCTTGTTTTTCCATACGAAGTTGTACAATAGCCTATCTAAGGTACAGCAAGTGGATTCGGGAATGTCAATAGATTAAAAAAGATAGGATGCACGAGATAACCCCTCAGCTTTGGATAAAAGCACCCTCCCTTGAAGACTTAAATCCCTCCCTAACCATGAGGAAAATTTATTTTTGATAGATTCAGTTACAGGATTAAAATTAAAATCATTCACAGCCTTAAGATTTTTGGTGATCTTTACACCGAGGTAGGTTACAGTATCTTTTTCAGAGATGTTACAATCTGCTGGATTGACAGCTCCTTTCAGAACAAACATCTCACATTTGGAAAGATTTAATACCAAACCTGAGATTTTGGAGAACTGCTTCACAATATCCAATGCTAATCTAGCTCGTGACATTTTTCAAAAAAAGTGAGGTGTCGTCCGCCAGTTGGGATATCTTGATCTCTCTGGTCTGGAATGTAATGCCTTCAAATTGACTTTGATAAACTAATGAGCATAAGGTTTGAGAAACTAACAAAAAAAAAAAAAGGTGATATTGGACAACCTTGTCGTATTCCTTTGTAAATGTTAAACCTTGAGGATGTTCCATGACATAGTTTGATACAGCTATTGCTACCATTATACAGAGTTCTAATAGCATCAACAACATTACCAAACTTAAATTGCTTAAGACAATCAAAGATAAAATTGTGATTTACGGTATCAAATGCTTTCTGAAAATCCAAAAATAAGATAACAGGGGAGTCATCCAATAGATCACAATACTCAACCAACTCTAACACCAGCCTCAGATTATTAGATATATGGAGCCCTTTCATAAACCCTGATTGACATTCATCAATCAGATCACTCAAGCACAACTTTAACCTTTTCGCAAAGATTGAGGCTATAATTTTGTAGTTGTTATTTAGGAGTGTGATTGGACACCAATTATCAATAATTAAGAGATCCTTTTGTAGTTTAGGTATAAGACTAATAACCACTTGTTTCAGAGAGGCAGGTAGTTCTCCCTTCTTTATAGCCTCTTTAAAGGTTTCAAGTAAGAATTGTGCTATTTCTTCAGAGAAGGTTTTGTAAAATTCTGAGGTTATTTTTTAATTGAGCAACCCCATATTGGATGTTATAATGGATAAATCTTCACAACAAGACCGATTGAATTCTTCACTAACAGAGTTAACATTCTCTATAGAATCAAGGAGATCATTAGAGTCACTCAAACTGTTATCTAAGGAGTAAAGATTCTCATAAAACTTAGTGGTAAAGTTTGATACCAACTCTCTATCCTCAGAGGTTACCCCATTAATCTTACATTTTCGAAGTGTGTTGAGTTCCCCTCTCCTCTTTTCCAAATTAAAAAAGTATCTACTGTTCTTTTCGCCTTTTTCAAGCCATTGTTTTCTGGATCTTATGAAGGCTCCTCTAGCCTTTTCCTCATAAAATGTATCTAGTTGACTCTGTAAATCATTAGATTTAGCTTTTTCGTTAAGATCAAGACGCTCAATCTCTGTGATATCAGCAATTTTCTTAGAGAGCTCAGCTACCTCACATCTCCTTCTTAAAGCAAGCCGTTTCCCGTAAGTAATACAGGCTGAGCGGATTTTATATTTCAGCAGTTCCCAATATTTCCCATATTCTGCAATAAGAGGTTGCTAAATTCCAGTAAACAGAAATTAGATTCTTAATCACATTTTTTAAATCATCATGCAATAACATTTGCATTAATGTGTTTCTTGAACGAATACAAGATCTGCATTGCAGTCCTTACAACAACAAAAAATATGTCCTCTTCAACAGGTTTCATATCCCCCTGGCATTGATTGACATAAACTTCAAATCCATATATACAAAATAGAAAGGAAAATCCTATGCAATCTCAACTCTACCCTCTCTAGAAAAGGTGCTTCATATATGTATTAACATAAGTCTTAACTTGTAAACCATAACACCAGAATTCAAAACTAGAACGCTCAGTTTGTGGTGGGGAATGGGCTAGCTTGTAAGACTACCGGCAGAGCAAATCAACCCAGTCAAATTTATTTTCCATCTGTGAAAAAGGCTCTGATTCCCCTGTAGTATGCACCCCTTCCTTGATTTCGGGCCTGTTGGACGAGAGGCCACAACTTTGCCTTTGCTGCCTTGTCTGCTGCAGTCAGGTCCTCACCGAATCTACATTTTCTCTCTTTCAGAAAGGCACTTTCCTTTGCTTTCTTCCAAACTGCATCTCTCGCTGTGCGGAAAGCGAACTGGATGATGATCAAGCGGCTGCCGATGGCATCTTGCTTCTTCCCAATACGATGAGGGACATCCACAGCCATATTTATATCCATATATCTTCCGGGGAAGTCCAGAGCCATATGGTTACAGATGTCACTAACTGTGCGCTTCACATTCTCACCCTGGTCCTCGGGGAAACCATAAAGCCGTAGCCCCCACCTTCTCAGGTATCGCTCTGCTTCCGACAAGCGCTCTTGCATGTCGGCGATGGTCTTCTCCTGTGCAGTGCATTTATCAGAGGTTGCAGTGTTTGCACGATTAAGCTCTTCTATACTCTCGTATACATGATTCAGAGAGGTCTCGAGGTCAACGATTTTTGATGTGTTTTCGCGTATCATTTTCTCCAGACCATCGGCTCTTTCGTTTATCTTTGCAGTGACAGCATCGATTATGTTGACCTGGAGTTCCCGCAATGACAATTAAAGACAATTATTTCTGTGTCTTTTTGGGAGCAGGACTATTGGTTGGAGTTTCTGAATCAACCGAATGTCCAGATTCCTCAATTTCTTCTCCTGAGGAGTCAGGTGGCGGTTTCTTTTCGGTGTATGAGTGGTCAGCTAGCAACTGCCTTCTCCTCCCTTTACTCTTTCGCAAAAAAAATTATTCCACGTTTCAGATCCAATTAGCGGTCAACTGAGCGTTGCTCTCTGTTGTGTTTACTATAAACCGGGTTTTGTTACATTTAAGTAAATTTGATAGGGATAAAAGTTAAGGTTACTCGGAGCAAGATAAACTCCCGTCTGCACTCGCCGCCATCTTCCGCAACCCTCCTGGTGGATCACACATTCAGGACCAAATAAGAAAAAGGCAGGAAGGAGGTTCCCCATAACGGAGGGAATCCACTATCCACATTGAATCCGAGTTCACATCATGGCATGATATGGCACTGATGCTACACCAGAGACTGTAAAGAAAGCTACATTCCTTAACAATCTCTGGCTACACATGAATGATAGATAGTTAGCCAGTCATGCCCACAGTTCTGTAACCATATCCAGGTTTATGGAGAGGTGTTGGTCATAGGGGGTCTGTTGTTGTGGGTGGAGCTTCATGTCCAAGTTGAGTTGTTGTGGAGACATGACCTGATCAAGACCTGTGTGCGAGAAACAAGCGGATTCAAACATAAACCCTTTAGGCTACTTCAAAGTAGTCTCGAAAACCCGACCCTCAGCTGTGTTAAAAGGATCTGACATAGACTGTAAAAAATAATTACATCAGACGGGAGAAGTATACAGCATTGTTTATATTTGCAATAAAGTGCTCGCGTGCTGTGTGCACACAACAATAAATGTAGCCTAATCAAACATACCTGTAAGTAATAAATCACCATTATCTAGGCCTACTCTAATTAAAGAATATTACATATCTAGGTATTCTACTAGGGAGGACTATGATATTTTTTGTGTGCTATTTCCCAGGTTGCACAAATGAGCAAGTGTGCAACTGCAGCCCACAATTCGGGGCGTTCCTCATGAAGCTGGTTGAGAGAATGCCAAGAGTGTGCAAAGCTGTCATCAAGGCAAAGGGTGGCTACTTTGAAGAATCTAAAATATATTTTGATTTGTTTAACACTTTTTTGGTTACTATATGATTCCATATGTGTTATTTCATAGTTTTGATGTCTTCACTATAATTATACAATATAGAAAATAGTAAAAATAAAGAAAAACCCTTGAATGAGTAGGTGTGTCCAAACTGTTGACTGGTACTGTATATAGAATAGAAAATAGCCAAGCACCATAAATTATTAATGCTAATAAAGGCTAATCGCTAACAGTCATGCTAAAATGCTCATGCATTCCAGTACAAAATGCTATCGGTAGTGCTCCCGCTAGCGGGAGCGTGAGCTACCTAACAAGCTCAACACACTGTAATTATACACAATAGACCACAACATTTTGCTCCACATAATATGACGCAGATCTCAAGGCACTTACGTTTAGATGCACGTACAATTAAACATCAGACATACAGGGATTCAGTCCACAGGATGAAAAGTTCAGCAGGAGGGTAAACTGTGGAAGTGCTCATTAGGATGGAGAAAGCACATTTCTGACCACACAGCATGCTGGGGTCACAGACTAACTGAAACTGAAGTCCCGGGAATCAAGGCCACTGATAGGCTGAACGAGATGTGGCGATAAGTATTTGGCGTGACCTTGACCAATAAGACACAAACAAAAGTGGGAGTCCCCCGAATCAGTTGGTAGAGCATGGCGTTTGCAACGCCAGGGTTGTGGGTGTTATGGGTGGAAGATGGCACAATGATGTCATCTGTTGGTAAATGTTCATTACTGCAACTCCAGTGTTTTACCGGTGTACTTAAAGATACTCGGATGTATTGCAATATACTGAACAAGACTGGTTACTCGCATCAATGCCTCTGCCTCGTTATTTAACATTCAAACATGGTGTCAGAGTCAGATAACTAACCATGCTTTCCGCAAATTAGAGTCACCTGTTCTGGTTTTAAAATATAATAAATAAAAAAGAAAAGCTTAGTTGAGTAAAACTTCTCCGGAATTGTCCCTAGCTTCAGTGTTAGCACCGTTTAGACATGGCAGCAAACATTTCCCCTCCCGCCGTTATGAAGCTCAGCGGAGATTGGAGCACAAACTGGGATACGTTTAGAGGTGAATGGGAGGACTATGCACTAGCAACGGGACTTCGGGAAAAGGACGATGAGGTAGTGGCTGCCACTTTGAGGACTATAATGGGAGCTGAATTCCGACACGTATACAAACACAACCTGAACCTAACAGCAGCTCAGCAAGGTAACGCTACAGCTATTCTTGATGCTCTCCAACTTTACTTTAAGCCAGCAAAGAACGTTATCTACGAGCGTTATGTTTTCGGTTGTTGCAAACAGGAGGACGGGGAGTCCATTGACAGCTTTGTCACTAAGCTAAGGGAAAAGGCAGCTACATGTGACTATGGTGCTTTAAGAGATGAACTGATCAGAGACAATATAGTGCTTGGCACAACTGATGAGGGCACCCGCAGACGTTTGCTGAGAGAACGTGACCTGACACTGGTCTTGGCAGTGGAGACATGCCGTGCAGCAGAGCTTATGGATATACAGATAAGGTCCATGGAGCTAGAAAGGCAACATATGGACAATGTCAATGCTACATTCAGGCAGCCAGTAAAGAAATTCCCTTTTGCCACAGCTAATGCTAATACTACAGCCAACTCTGCAGTAGACAACCCCAATGCATGCCGATATTGTGGCATTTCTCATGGACGAGGAAAAGAACACTGCCCAGCCTATGGAAAAATATGCAAATCCTGTGGTACAGCTAATCACTTCGCAAGGGCCTGCATGAAAAGCAAGAGAAAGGAGGGTAAAGTGCACTCCATTGAAATAAACACAGATGAAGGGAACAACAGCACAGAGGATGGATATGCTAGCGAGTGCATAGGGGCAGTAAGGGCAAAAGGAAAAAAATGGTTTGTCACTCTGCTACTTAATAATAAACCACAGCAATGCCAGCTAGATTCAGGGGCCACATGTAACGTTATGAGCCTTAAAGATAAAAGGAGGCTCGCGCCCAGAGACAAACTCACACAGAGGAGCACCAAGCTGAAACTGTATTCAGGCCAGTTCATGACCTCTTTAGGCCTGTTTGTGACAGAGTGTGTTTTACGTGGCCAGAAACACACTCTTGAGTTTGAAATAGTTGAGGCTAGTCAACAGCCATTACTGTCAGGTTCTACATGCGAGCGCCTTGGGCTTATTAACTTCACCATCCCAGCTGATCTTAACATTATAGACAAAGTCCAGGCTGGGCCCCTGAGCAAGGAGACTCTCCTAAGCAAGTACCATGATGTCTTCAACGCACCGGTCGAGTCAGTTCCCGGCGAAGTCCACTTTGAGTTGGATGCAGCAATCCAGCCTGTCCAGTGTGCACCTCGCAATGTACCAGTGGCCATGAAAGCAGCTACGAAGGCTCAGCTTGACAAATACGAAGCAGATGGCCACATCATATCCGTCACCGAGCCTACAGACTGGATAAGTAATATGGTTATCGTGAAGAAACCAGACAAGCTACGGATATGCATAGATCCTAAACACCTCAACC
Source organism: Coregonus lavaretus (assembly GCF_964263955.1). Classification (NCBI taxonomy): domain Eukaryota; kingdom Metazoa; phylum Chordata; class Actinopteri; order Salmoniformes; family Salmonidae; genus Coregonus; species Coregonus lavaretus. The sequence goes on along the minus strand of NC_139999.1, from coordinate 8,004,545 downwards.
GGGCTCTGAGACGTTCACATTACATTATGCCCACGTTGGAGGATGTTCTTTACAAGCTCCCAAAGGCCATAGTCTTCACGCTCGTGGACGCCAGAGATGCCTTCCTGCAGTGCAAGCTTGACGAGCCCAGCAGCTACATGACCACCTTTTGGACACCCTGGGGCAGGAAGAGGTGGTTGAAGCTCCCGTTTGGTGTCTCCGTGGCTCCAGAGGTGTATCAGCGGAAACAGCACGAGCTGTTGATGGGACTCAGCGGCGTGGAACCCATAGCAGATGACATCCTCGTAGTGGGCTGTGGGGACAGTGATGAGGAGGCAGAATGTGACCATGACGCCAAGCTGCTGGCCCTGATGGTCAGATGCAGACAGGTCAAGCTAAGGCTAAGCATAAAAAAGCTTTAGTTTAAAGTGCCAGAGGTTCGCTTTTATGGGCACATCTTGTCCTCCACCGGATTGAAGGCAGATCCAGAAAAAGTGAAGGCTGTCTTGGATATGCCCCACCCATCTGACGTGAAGGCAGTGCAGCGCTTCGTCGGATTCGTCACCTACCTGGCCAAGTTCCTACATTGGAGGTGAGGCCTGTTACAGACAAGCACGTGACACACTGTATTGGCCAGGAATGCAGAGTGAAATCAAAGACTATGTCAGTAAATGCACAATCTGCAATGAATATACCATTGAGCAACAGAGAGAGACGATGATGTCCCACGAGCTACAAATGCGCCCCTGGCAGATAGTAAGTCTAGATCTCTTCCAGCACAGTGGCAAAGACTTTCTGCTGGTAGTTGATCATTACTCAGACTTCTGGGAGATTGACCTCCTCCCCGACCTCTCAGCAGAGACAACGATCAAACGCTGCAAGGCTCAGTTTGCCCGCTATGGCCAGCCAGATAGGGTAATTTCAGATAATGGACCCCAATTCTCCGGATGTGAGTTCCGAAAATTTGCTGCAGAATGGGAATTCGAGCACGTCACTTCATCACCACGACACCCAAAAGCTAATGGGAAGGCTGAGTCGGCAGTCAAAATCGCAAAGAACCTCTGCAAAAAAGCTCTGCGAGAGGGCAAAGATGCCTGGAAAGCAATCCTGCAATGGCGCAATACCCCGACAGAAGGCATGGATAGCAGCCCGGCCCAGCGCCTCATGGCACGGCGTTTAAAAGCAGCTCTGCCAGTAGCAAGCACTCTCCTGGAGCCATGTGTGGTGACAGACGTGCTGGTGAAGCTACGTCACAGAAGACAGGTCTCCAAGTTCATCTACGACAAATCAGCAAAATACTTACCTGAGCTCAGGGTTGGTGAAACGGTGCGAATGAAGCCACTACCAGGGGACCGGACGGGCCTCTGGAGACTCGGATCCTGTGTACAGAAAGTGGCACCACGCTCCTACTTGGTCGAAGTGAATGGATCACTGTACCGTCGTAACAGGGTTGACCTTCGGATTGCTGAGCCAGCATCTACTCAGAACTCTGATGGTCATAGGGGTCGCATGACAAAAGACGGAACCCCAGCAAGTCACATGGGGCCTGAGGCACTGGGCGAAGAGCCAGGGGATCACAGGTCGGCCACTCCCTCGCCCATCAATACTCCCCTTAGACAGTCAGGTGACACGCCTGTGCGGGAGCCCGCAGTCAAGCCCCCTGTCTTTTCACGCTGCGGGCGTCTGTCCCAGCCACCAAAAATACTTAATCTGTAGGTTTCCCATTAGGGATTGTTGACAGACAGAGATAAAAGTGAAGAGAGTATCAAAATGTGTTAAGTGGTTAACTAAAAAAAATAAAAAAATAAAAAAATACTTAACTGTTCATGTTGGAAATTACTACTAGGTTTGTTTTGTTAGTGAATTGACAACTCCTGTCCTATTTTATATGTTATGGGTGGAAGATGGCACAATGATGTCATCTGTTGGTAAATGTTCATTACTGCAACTCCAGTGTTTTACCGGTGTACTTAAAGATACTCGGATGTATTGCAATATACTGAACAAGACTGGTTACTCGCATCAATGCCTCTGCCTCGTTATTTAACATTCAAACAGTGGGTTTCGATTTTTATTTGCATCTGGTAAATCGCTTTATTTTGTGAGGAAATAGCATTATTTGTGTGAGCCAAGTTGTTGTATTTTTCTTTTCTTTTTTATGGCAGGGAAATTCGCACTGACACTTAATGTTAGCTTGAGGCTATTTGTTTTACCAATGCATGGTGCAAATGTCAGATGTTATTTGCAATTGGTTAAAAAAGATAAGTTTGGTACCAATCGGTCAGCTGGTGTCGCTGTTTCAAAAGGCTACTTTAAGAGTCATATACTGAGTCATGAAGCAGATGATGGAGGGAGATGGATTATGCTATAGGTAGATGTCAACCACATTCAATTCATTGTTGTGAATACTTATGCTACCAATAACAAGTCAAGTAACTGTATCCCCAGTCAACTTCTAATATGGGTTCTTTCTTAGACAATGTAGCAAATATTGCTAAGAAGATAGATCATGATTTCAGGGATTTTTGTGATGAGTTATCCGAAATTGAGATAAAATATTGTATTAAAAGCCTCAAGGACAATAGATCCCCTGGAAATGGTTTAACAAGCGAGTTCTATGCACCTGGGCCCAGTGCCAGAAGACCTGTGGGACCTACTGGGTACATACAGTGCATTCGGAAAGTATTCAGACCCCTTGACTTTTTCCACATTTTGTCACGTTACAGACTTATTCTAAAATGGATTAAATCCCCACCCCCCACCCCACCCTCATCAATCTACACACAATACCCCATAATAACAAATCAAAAACAGGTTAAGACATTTTTGCAAATGTATTAAAAATACAAAACTGAAATATCACATTTACAAGTATTCAGACCCTTTATTCAGTACTTTGTTGAAGTACATTTGGCAGCGATTACAGCCTTGAGTCTTCTTGGGTATGACACTACAAGCTTGGCACACCTGTATTTGGAGAGGATCTGCACATTCTTCTGTGCAGATCTTCTCAAGCTCTGTCAGGTTGGATGGGGAGAGTCGATTGCTCCGTTTGGCTGGGCGGCCAGCTCTAGGATGAGTCTTGGTGGTTCCAAAGTTCTTCCATTTAAGAATGATGGAGGCCACTGTGTTCTTGAGGACCTTCAATGCTGCAGAAATGTTTTGGTAAACTTCCCCAGTTCTGCGCCTCGACACAATCCTGTCTCGGAGCTCTACATACAATTCCTTCGACCTCATGGCTTGGGCTTTGCTCTGACATGCACTGTCAACTGTGGGACCTTATATAGACAGGTGTGTGCCTTTCGAAATCATGGCCAGTCAATTGAATTTACCACAGGTGGAGTCCAATCAAGTTGTAGAAACATCTCAAGTATGATCAATGGAAACAGGATGCACCTGAGCTCAATTTCGAGTCTCGTAGCAAAGGGTCTGAATACCTATGTAAATAAGGTATTTCAGTTTTTAATATATATATTTTTTTAAACCTGTTTTTGCTTTGGCATTATGGAGTATTGTTTGTAGATTGATAGGGAAAACATTTATTTAATCAATTTTAGAATAAGGCTGTAACATAACAAAATGTGGAAAAAGTGAAGGGGTCTGAATACTTTCCGAATACACTGTATGTAGTGGCCTGAGGGAACACACTTAATGAGTTGTAAAAAAAAAAAAAAAATGTAATGTTATGTAACATTTTAAATTGTATATAACTGCCTTAATGTTGCCGGACCCCAGCAAGAATGGGGATCCTTAGTAAATACAAATACAAATACAGCTTTAACTACTCCTCTCTCCTGACTTAAAAAGCACCAATGCTATTTGTTTCCTAATAGGATTAAATATGAAACAGTGGTAGTTTATAACAGGTAGTCTACAGGTAATAGGTTAACAGGTAGTAGATGAACAGGTTAGTACTCGTTGGGGATCTTTAAGACTTTCTTCATGGACAGGTCTTCAGGGCCGAAGGAGACAGGAAGCAGCTTGCTTACGTTCATCTCTACGTACGAGCCGTCTGGCTTGGACAGATACACGTCCCAGCTGGCTCCAAACTGGAGAGGAGGAGGAGGTGGTGGAGGAGGAGGAGGAGGAGGTGGTGGAGGAGGAGGAGGAGGAGGAAGAGGTGGTGGTGGAGGAGGAGGAGGAAGAGGTGGTGGTGGAGGAAGAAGAAGTGGTGGAGGAGAAGGAGAGGTGGAGGAGGAAGAGGTGGAGGAGGAGGAAGAGGTGGTGGGGGAGGATGAGGAAGATGTGTTGGTGGAGGAGGAGGAAGAGATGGTGGTGGAGGAGGAGGAAGGGGTGGTGGTGGAGGAGGAGGAAGAGGTGGTGGAGGAGGAGGAGGAAGAGGTGGTGGAGGAGGAGGAGAAGGAAGAGGTGGAGGAGGAGGAGGAAGAGGTGGAGGAGGAGGAGGAAGAGGTGGAGGAGGAGGAGGAGGAAGAGGTGGTGGAGGAGGAGGAAGAGGTGGTGGAGGAGGAGGAGAAGGAAGAGGTGGAGGAGGAGGAGGAAGAGGTGGTGGAGGAGGAGGAGAAGGAAGAGGTGGATGAGGAGGAGGAGGAGAGACAAGCATAAGCATGTTGTAGTACATGGGACACCTTAGATAACCTTTCCTGCTCTACAACTGCTTTGGTAACCAGAATGTAACATGGACCTATAAGCACTCAGAAGGCATAGGAACAGAAGGAGACATACTACTCCTACAGTGGAGATGCGGTAAATTACACACTGACGCCACGCTTGAATGATCCTTACCTCTCTCATGAACTGTCTGCAGCCACCTGCAGATATTACAGATACAAGACATTTTACAATACAGTTGATGAAAATAAAATGAATATCGTTGCGCACTGCACTATGCATATTATATTATATGCCATTCTGACACAGTTGTATGAGAACGTTTGGCTGTTGTCAAGATGTCATAACACGTTCCTGACACCAGGGATCAGCATTGGAGTGGTGAAGAATGGATTTAGATTTGGGACGTAACCTAGAACAGCTCCAAGAGCACCTACTATGTGAACTGTACCTGGCGATAGCGACGGCCTCGAAGCTCCCGTAACCCTCTGACACTGCTTTAAGAGATGGCGTTCCTTTCTGCACACACCGCCGGATTGTAACACGCATTCTCCACATTGCAGCCTAAAGATCACATTTACTGTCATGTATTGCGTTTTTGGCATGGTCAATAAGAGCTTAACATTATATATTGGGGTTAACATATCTGATTCACCAACAATCAGGTAGAGCAGGCAGAGCTAAAGAGAAGTCTCCCCTTTCCTCTCTTGATTGATTGATTGATTGATTGATTGATAGACCAATCATTTGATCGTGATTTTTGAAAAATGTATTTTTGAAATTGTACAAAGTATAACACATGAAAGCATCTCTGACTTTATGCAACACTTATTTCCATGTGGTCAGCATCAGTGGTGTAAAGCACTTAAGTAAAAAATACTTTAAAATACTACTTAAGTAGTTTTTTGGGGTATCTGTACTTTACTTTACTGTTTATATTTTTGACAACTTTTACTTCACTACATTCCTAAAGAAAAGAATGTACTTTTTATTCCATACATTTTCCCTGAAACCCAAAAGTACTAATTTAGAAGTTACATTTTGAATGCTTAGCAGGACAGGAAAATGGTCCAATTCACACACTTATCAAGAGAACATCCCTGGTCATCCCTACTGCCTCTGATCTGGTGGACTCACTAAACACAAATGCTTTGTTGTAAATTATGTCTGAGTGTTGGAGTGTGCCCCTGGCTATCCATCAATAAATAAATACATAAATAAAATACAATTGTGTCGTCTGGTTTGCTTAAAATAAGGAATTTGAAATGATTTATACTTTCACTTTTAATACTGAAGTATATTTTAGCAATTCCATTTACTCTTCATACTTCAGTATATTTAAAAACAAATACTTTTAGACTTACTCAAGTAGTATTTTACTGGGTGACTTTCACTTTTACTTGAGTCATTTTCTATTAAGGTATCTCTACTTTTACTCAAGTATGACAATGTACAGTCGTGGTCAAAAGTTTTGAGAATGACACACATATTGGTATTCACAAAGTTTGCTGCTTCAGTGTTTTTAGATATTTTTGTCAGATGTTACTGGGAACGGGGAGGAGAAAACAGAGAGCAGGTGAACAGAGAGGAGAGAACAGAGAGGAGGGGAACGGGGAGGAGAGAACAGAGAGGAGGGGAACAGAGAGGAGAGAACAGAGAGGAGAGAACAGAGATGATGGGAACAGAGAGGAGAGAACAGAGAAGAGAGAACAGAGAGGAAGGGAACAGAGAGGAAGGGAACAGAGAGGAGAGAACAGAGAGGAAGGGAACAGAGATGATGGGAACAGAGAGGAGAGAACGGAGATGATGGGAACAGAGAGGAGAGAACAGAGAAGAGGGGAACAGAGAGGAGAGAACAGAGAAGAGGGGAACAGAGAGGAGAGAACAGAAATGAGAGAACAGAGAGGAGAGAACAGAGATGAGGGGAACAGAGAGGAGAGAACAGAGATGATGGGAACAGAGAGGAGAGAACAGAGAGGAGAGAACAGAGATGAGGGGAACAGAGAGGAGAGAACAGAGAGGAGAGAACAGAGAGGAGAGAACAGAGAGGAGAGAACAGAGATGAGGGGAACAGAGAGGAGAGAACAGAGAGGAGAGAACAGAGAGGAGAGGAGAGAAGAGAGAACAGAGATGAGGGAACAGAGATGAGGGGAACAGAGAGGAGAGAACAGAGATGAGGGGAACAGAGAGGAGAGAACAGAGAGGAGAGAACAGAGAGGAGAGAACAGAGAGGAGAGAACAGAGAGGAGGGGAACGGGGAGGAGAAAACAGAGAGCAGGTGAACAGAGAGGAGAGAACAGAGAGGAGGGGAACGGGGAGGAGAGAACAGAGAGGAGGGGAACGGGGAGGAGAGAACAGAGAGGAGAGAACAGAGAGGAGGGGAACAAAGAAACATAGCATAGGTGAAGAAAGACGAGGTGAGAGGAGGAGGAACGGAGAAGACAGGAGGAGAGGATCGGAAAGGTGAGGAGAAAGGAAGGAGGGAGAGCAGCGGAGTTAAGAGAGGAGAGGAACGTAGCATAAAAGATAACAGAGGAGAGGAACGTAGCATAAAAGATAAGAGAGGAGAGGCGTGTTCACACTCAAACAACATTTGAACCCCTTGGTCACAGATTCTTCACCTCTATAGCTCCATTGTGTGTGCTTGTGCTTGTGTGTGTGTGTGTGTGTGTGTGTTTGTGTTTGTGTGTGTGTGCGTGTGCGTGTGCGTGTGCGTGTGCGTGTCTGTGTTTATGTGTGCGTAAAGGTGGGGATGAGGTAGATTTTATCCATCTTGCTTTGTCTGCAGCAGCAGGTAAGTGGTTCTCACAGGTTAGATAAGAACCAATCCAATATACAACCAGAGAGAATGTGAGGAGTGTGTTATCAGCTGAGATAATGACATTTCAAATCATTCCCGCTGACCGGTTCGACAGGCAAATGAGACAAATGCAGAACACTGTGTGTGACTGAGACTGAGGAAAATACAGTAGGTTGTGTAAAACTTACATTGTTGGGGTCAAAGGTCAAGGGATGGGGACATCTCTTTGCTCCAGACCAGAAAGGCAGACCTGAACTCGTCAACTGAGAAGAGACAGACAAAGAGTGAATTCTAAATGACATCAATCAATCACAGCAATAGATCATCAATACAATGAAGGTATTCAAAGCAAAGAGAGTCTTGTGACTGTCCACACCAATCCATAGGAAATATACATGACACACCTAGATGATCATGGGATGGTGTTTTTTCGCGGCAATATGATAAACATGATATCTTCATAACCACAGAGTACATGGGATTTGTCCTTGTGCTTGGTATATGCATGACAATCACATTTTAATATAATACTTTCCCTGGGTCATTATCTGACGTGCCAACACCACATTCCCAGAGGCCATGCAGGCAGACAGCGAAACAAACAGACTGATGTTGTTATGAGTTGTCTTTACCACAACATTAGTTGTCCTGATAAAATAAGAACAGAGGAGCCTGAGAGCTTTGATCTAGCCAACAGTCCCAACAGTCTACCAACAGTCCCAACAGTCTACCAACTCCCTTTAAGAGTGTGCTCCTAATCTCAGCTCGTTACCTGTATAAAAGACACCTGGGAGCCAGAAATCTTTCTGATTGAGAGGGGGTCAAATACTTATTTCCCTCATTAAAATGCAAATCAATTTATAACATTTTTGACATGCGTTTTTCTGGATTTTTTAGTTGTTATTCTGTCTCTCACTGTTCAAATAAACCTACCATTAAAATTATAGACTGATCATTTCTTTGTCAGTGGGCAAACGTACAAAATCAGCAGGGGATCAAATACTTTTTTTCCCCTCACTGTAAGTTGATCCCATTCTGATCTTTAGAAAGGAGAAGACCAACAACAAGTCACTAGCTGTCGTTCTGGATGATCCAGTTGATCCAGCTGAGGTACATCCTGATCTTGGTGTAGACGCCAGGGAAGTTGGGGTTGGCACAGCTGATGCCCCAGGAAACAATGCCCTCAAAGTGCCCGTTACAGATGAGTGGGCCGCCCGAGTCACCCTGATAGAATAAAAGTAAATAGAATATTTTAATATCCCACAGCGAAATTTGCTTGGCATACATACAGTTGAAGTGGGAAGTTTACATACACCTTAGCCAAATACATTTAAACTCAGTTTTTCACAATTCCTGACATTTAATCCTAGTAAGAATTCCCTGTTTTAGGTCAGTTAGGATCATCACTTTATTTTAAGAATGTGAAATGTCAGAATACTAGTAGAGAGAATGGTTTATTTCAGCTTTTATTTCTTTCATCACATTCCAAGTGGGTCAGAAGTTTACATACACTCAATTAGTATTTGGTAGCATTGCCTTTAAATTGTTTAACTTGGGTCAAATGTTTCAGGTAGCCTTCCACAAGCTTCCCACAATAAGTTGGGTGAATTTTGGCCCATTCCTCCTGACAGAGCTGGTGTAACTGAGTCAGGTTTGTAGGCCTCCTTGCTCGCACACGCTTTTTCAGTTCTGCCCACACATTTTCTATAGGAGTGAGGTCAGGGCTTTGTGATGGCTACTCCAATACCTTGACTTTGTTGTCCTTAAGCCATTTTGCCACAACTTTGGAAGTATGCTTGGGGTCATTGTCAATTTGGAAGACACATTTGCGACCAAGCTTTAACTTCCTGACTGATGTCTTGAGACGTTGCTTTAATATATCCACATAATTTTCCTTCCTCATGATGCCATCTATTTTGTGAAGTGCACCAGTCCCTGATGCAGCAAAGCACCCCCACAGCATGATGCTGCCACCCCCGTGCTTCACGGTTGGGATGGTGTTCTTCGGCTTGCAAGCAACCCCCTTTTTCCTCCAAACAACGATGGTCATTGTGGCCAAACAGTTCTATTTTTGTTTCATCAGACCAGAGGACATTTCTCAAAAAAGTACGATCTTTGTCCCCATGTGCAGTTGCAAACCGTAGTCTGGCTTTTTTATGGCGGTTTTGGAGCAGTGGCTTCTTCCTTGCTGAGCGGCCTTTCAGGTTATGTCAATATAGGACTTGTTTTACTGTGGATATAGATACTTTTGTACCTGTTTCCTCCAGCATCTTCACAAGGTCCTTTGCTGTTGTTCTGGGATTGATTTGCACTTTTCGCACCAAAGTATGTTAATCTCTAGGAGACAGAACGCATCTCCTTCCTGAGCGGTATGACGGCTGCGTGGTCCTATGGTGTTTATACTTGCGTACCATTGTTTGTACAGATGAACGTGGTACCTTCAGGCGTTTGGAAATTGCTCCCAAGGATGAACCAGACTTGTGGAGGTCTACAATTCTTTTTCCTGAGTTCTTGGCTGATTTCTTTAGATTTTCCCATAATGTCAAGCAAAGAGGCACTGAGTTTGAAGGTAGGCCTTGAAATACATCCACAGGTACACCTCCAATTGACTCAAATTATGTCAATTAGCCTATCAGAAGCTTCTAAAGCCATGACATCATTTTCTGGAATTTTCAAAGCTGTTTAAAGGCACAGTCAACTTAGTGTATGTAAACTTCTGACCTACTGGAATTGTGATACAGTGAATTATAAGTGAAATAATCTGTCTGTAAACAATTGTTGGAAAAATTACTTGTGTCATGCACAAAGTAGATGTCCTAACCGACTTGCCAAAACTAGATAGTTTGTTAACAAGAAATGTATGCAGTGGTTGAAAAACATGTTTTAATGACTCCAACCTAAGTGTATGTAAACTTCCGACTTCAACTGTAGATATACAGTACATGACATACTCATAGCATTCATCACAAGACTGACAGTCTGACAGTCAGACACAGGCTATATTCCAATGTCCATACTAGCTTTCTACCTAGAATGCATGCCCAATACCTTCCTTCATTCTAAGTAGTGTGCTAGTTGTGGACTATGGACACTGAAATAGAGCCTGTACAGATCTCTTCTTCTCTCTCACCTGACAGGAGTCCTTCCCTCCAAAGCTATAGCCAGCACAGAGCATGTTGTCAGTGATCCTGAAGTAGTAGTAATACTGGCAGTTGGTGATGACGTTGACGTCCACGGCTCGGAGCACAGGGGACAGGTAGTAGCTGAAGATGTTGGTGACCCCCCAGCCACTCACCGTACAGGCCGTTCCCTGCTGCAACGGGGACGTGTCCACTCTGGGCAGGACGGCGGGCTGGACGTTGGCGTTGAGGATGACCGGCCTCTCCAGCTGATGATAGAGGGATGGAGGGGATGGGGAGAGAGGGAGAGAGGTAAAGCGATAGAGTGAGATAAAATTAAGCACACCACTATGGACCTTTATGGCATCTGCGGTAATACAATATATCATATGCCCTTTAACCCTAACCTTACTGTCAGTAGTTCGGCAAGATAGGGATAAATGCATCAAATGAAAACCATCGTATCCCTTACTTTGAGCAGCATGATGTCGTTGTCAAAGGTCATGTAATTGTACATGTAGTAGACCAGCACCTTGGAAACATTGAACTCCTGCTCAAAGCCCTCCAGACTGGAGAAACTGTGCTCACCCAGAACCACTTTGAGCAGGTTGGCCCTGTAGAGAGATGGAGGAGAGCAGGTTAGCACTCGGATCTGGCAACCCGGTATCTTGGAACTTAAATGATAACTAGCATGAATCATTCCACTTCATTCTAAAGACACAATCTGTAAGATGTCCTGCTGTTTAATGGTTATTTCAATAAATAGTATACCTATTGATTCTTGAAGAATGTAATTTATGCGTGAAGCCATGTTAACCTCTACGGGATCGGTGTCCCGTATACGGGACGGTTGAGCTAACGTGCGCTAATGTGATTAGCATGACTGTTGTAAGTAACAGCAAACTTTCCAGGACATAGACATGTCAAATATGGGCAGAAAGCTTAAATTCATGTTAATCTAACTGCACTGTCCAATTTACAGTAGCTATTACAGTGAAAAAATACCATGCTATTGTTTGAGGAGAGTGCACAACAACAAAATACTTATCACGACAACTGGTTTGATACATTCACCTCTGAAGGTAAATAATGTACTTACATTCAATAATATTGCTCTGATTTGTCATCCTAAGGGTCCCAGAGATAAAATGTAGCATAGTTTTGTTTGATAAAATCAATTTTTATATTCAAATGTAGGAACTGGGTTCTACAGGTTGAACCCCTGCTGTCTCTGGCTCCACACCCACCCCGCCCGGCCATCTAGATGTGTGAAAGTTAGTGTATAAGCTAATGATCCATCATGTATGACATTCCTGGGAGTGTGTAAACTTACATTTTGTATTACCATATCATTTTTGCATGTTCTCTATAGTTATGTACTTGAAAATGTACCAACTGACCAATTCGGCACATTTGGGCAGACTTGATACAAAATAGTCCAGTGATGCAATGCGTCACTGGATCAATCTGAAACTTTGCACACACACTGCTGCCATCTAGTGGCCAACATCTAAATTGCGCTTAAACTGCAATATTATATATATATATATTTTTTTTTTTTTTTTCATTTAGCAGACGCTCTTATCCAGAGCTACTTACAGTTAGTGCATACATTATTTTTTTATTTTTCATACCCCCTGTGGGAATCGAACCCACAACCCTGGCGTTGCAAACGCCATGCTCTATCAACTGAGCTACATCCCTATATATATATATATATATATATAGTGGCCTTTCTCTTGCATTTCAAAGATGATAAAAAATAATTGTAAAAAACGCATGGTTTTTTGTTCGTACTATATTTTACCAGATCTAATGTATTATATTCTCCTACATTAATTTCACATTTCCACAAACTTCAAAGTGTTTCCTTTCAAATGGTATCAAGAAAATGCATATCCTTGCTTCAGGTCCTGAACTACAGGCAATTAGATTTGGGTATGTCATTTTAGGCGAAAATTGAAAAAAAGGGTCCGATCCTTAAGAGGTTTTAAAGAAGCATCTAGGTGAGCAGCAGAGGGCGAGGAGCCGCTAGCGCCTGAACACTCGGACAGAGGCAGGGCCCTCCGCGGACACCCTCCACTCCCCATGTCCCCGCCCTCCGCCTACCCCGACGTCGACTAACCAGCCCCTCCCTCGCCTCCCTACATGAGCGATGACTAGAGCTTGACGCCCTCCAAGAAGAACAACCTGCGCAAGAATGGAGCCGTGAGTCGGGAGAGCCTGATGGTGTGAGACGTTCGAGATCCCCCAGCGCAACTGATCTGTCCCTTAACACAATTACCAGTCGTCTATGTAAATAGTACTAATGTTGAAAACTTGCTACAGTGATTTTATATTCAATATCTAAACTCAGATATCAAAATTCGACGCTCGATATTTATGTACAAAACACCCTTATTGGGGTAACCGATATTATTGATATTATTAGTAACTGCATGCTTCATATTTACTGATTTCTTTTTTATTAACAGAAAGGTCTCTGGTTTGAATCCCGGAGGCGACTAAGTGAAAAATCAGCCGATGTGTCATTGAGCAAGGCACTGAACCCTAATTGCTCCTGTAAGTCGCAAAGAGCTTCTTCTAAATGACAAAAAAAAAATATATCAAATTGAATTTGTTACATGTGCCGAATATAACAGGTGTCTTGAAATTCTGAGTTAAAACGATGCAGAATTAAAAATAATAAATAATAAAAATAATAATAACAGGACTACTTACAAGACGAATAAAATACACAATAATTAAGTTGCCTAAATGCCTAACTCTATCCTATGATGGTATCATAACCTATCATGTAGTACAGGGTTCTTCAATTCCGGTCCTGGAGGGCCGACTTCTGTTTTTTATTTCTACCTGGTAGTTAATTGCACTCACCTGGTGTCCCAGGTCTGAATTAGCCCCTGATTAGAAGGAGAGGATGAAAAACAGAGGTGTTTCGGCCCTCCAGGTCCGGAATTGAAGAACCCTGATGTAGTACAAGACGTAGCTTCAATTGCCAGACCGAATAAATTCGGAGAGAGAGCCAGCTGGTGGTCGAGATTAGCTAGACTCTCGGCACCCCCATACACAGTGGCTGTGCGTTCCTCTGCCCAGTTGTGGCTGACGCATGCCACATCTTACAATGCCTGGATAGGTATTTTAAGTATCTGCTAACCACATCATATGATATAGTAATCTGTCGATGACGTAGCACGCCACCATTGGTTGATGCATGCAACGTCTGAGCAAGGGGACGCGACCTTTACAAGATTCATTTTAAGTTGCACTACTCACGGTTTCCAGCAGTGGGCAGCAGACACCACCCACTGAGGGTGTATGAGGTTGCCTCCACAGTAGTGGTAGTTGTTGTACTGGATGGAGGCTTGGTACTTTATAAAGTAGGACTTCACCTCCTGACCCCCGATGATCCTCTGGCCCAGTACACCTGGGAGGGAATGAATGATAATAGACACAATTTAAATACATGAAAAGTGGATTCATTCAAGTGAACAATAGGAAGGGGTGGGGGATGTGGAAAGGTGTTAAACATGATAGTTTACCTTTGATGGTGAGGACGACCAGTAGGATCAGTGATGACATGATTCTGCCATGGTGGTTTGGTCTGGTCTGGTCTGGTCTGGTCTGGTCTGTTCCAAAGCAGACATGAACGGTTAGTTAGAATCACACAATAATTCTTAATTGATCTATCAATTTACTCATATCCATAAAATCTCCCAGATCATCCAAGCTTCTGAGAAAAAAACGGACAATTCTGTGCATGCTCTGACCCCTGTGTATAAAGAAATTCACTAATTGTGATCTGTCTAATGCACTCAATATTTCATAAAAAAAGGTATTCAATATTTATGTTACAATTGTGATACAGTGGGGAGAACAAGTATTTGATACACTGCCGATTTTGCAGGTTTTCCTACTTACAAAGCATGTAGAGGTCTGTAATTTGTATCATAGGTACACTTCAACTGTGAGAGACGGAATCTAAAACAAAAATCCTGAAAATCACATTGTATGATTTTTAAGTAATTAATTTGCATTTTATTGCATGACATAAGTATTTGATCACCTACCAACCAGTAAGAATTCCGGCTCTCACAGACCTGTTAGATTTTCTTTAAGAAGCCCTCCTGTTCTCCACTCATTACCTGTATTAACTGCACCTGTTTGAACTTGTTACCTGTATAAAAGACACCTGTCCACACACTCAATCAAACAGACTCCAACCTCTCCACAATGGCCAAGACCAGAGAGCTGTGTAAGGACATCAGGGATACAATTGTAGACCTGCACAAGGCTGGGATGGGCTACAGGACAATAGGCAAGCAGCTTGGTGAGAAGGCAACAACTGTTGGCGCAATTATTAGAAAATTGAAGAAGTTCAAGATGACGGTCAATCACCCTCGGTCTGGGGCTCCATGCAAGATCTCACCTCGTGGGGCATCAATGATCATGAGGAAGGTGAGGGATCAGCCCAGAACTACACGGCAGGACCTGGTCAATGACCTGAAGAGAGCTGGGACCACAGTCTCAAAGAAAACCATTAGTAACACACTACGCCGTCATGGATTAAAATCCTGCAGCGCACGCAAGGTCCCCCTGCTCAAGCCAGCGCATGTCCAGGCCCGTCTGAAGTTTGCCAATGATCATCTGGATTATCCAGAGGAGGAATGGGAGAAGGTCATGTGGTCTGATGAGACAAAAATAGAGCTTTTTGGTCTAAACTCCACTCGCTGTGTTTGGAGGAAGAAGAAGGATTAGTACAACCCCAAGAACACCATCCCAACCGTGAAGCATGGAGGTGGAAACATAATTCTTTGGGGATGCTTTTCTGCAAAGGGGACAGGACGACTGCACCGTATTGAGGGGAGGATGGATGGGGCCATGTATCGCGAGATCTTGGCCAACAACCTCCTTCCCTCAGTAAGAGCATTGAAGATGGGTCGTGGCTGGGTCTTCCAGCATGACAACGACCAGAAATACACAGCCAGGGCAACTAAGGAGTGGCTCCGTAAGAAGCATCTCAAGGTCCTAGAGTGGCCTAGCCAGTCTCCAGACCTGAACCCAATAGAACATCTTTGGAGGGAGCTGAAAGTCCGTATTGCCCAGCGACAGCCCCGAAACCTGAAGGATCTGGAGAAGGTCTGTATGGAGGAGTGGGCCAAAATCACTGCTGAAGTGTGTGCAAACCTGGTCAAGACCTACAGGAAACATATGATCTCTGTAATTGCAAGCAAAGGTTTCTGTACCAAATATTAAGTTCTGCTTTTCTGATGTATCAAATACTTATGTCATGCAATAAAATGCAAAATAATTACTTAAAAATCATACAATGTGATTTTCTGGATTTTTGTTTTAGATTCCGTCTCTCACAGTTGAAGTGTACCGATGATAAAAATTACAGACCTCTACATGCTTTGTAAGCAGGAAATCCTGCAAAATCGGCAGTGTATCAAATACTTGTTCTCCCCACTGTACATGTTACCAAAGACTAAAACATAAGTTATGTCTTCTTCAATGTCTTACATTTTCATTTTACCAAAGACTGCAAACAGAAAATGTATGTCCAAAGCATCATTAACCTACTCACCCTTCTGAGAGTCAACTAAACACTATCTGCAGACAAGTCTTCACACATTCCCCTTCCTCTCGTACCCAGACAGAACACCTGGGAAACACCCACCAACTTTTTATATTGTAACCATACCTGCTCTCCCTCTAGTGTACGTGTTATTGTGGTTATTGTCCACCCTACTGTGTCTCTACGTAACAGGGTCCTATTCATTAGCGCACAACAAACCAAAACACTTTGCAACGGAAAAACGAAAAAATAGGGACAGGTTCAGGTAGTCCCTCTCTGTTTGTGTGTTTTCTTCTGTTTGGTGACCTAGTGAACATGACCCTGGCTGTGAGATGGTCATGTGACAGACACAAAGCTGAGACTGACCTAGTACATCCCAAAGACAGACATCGTCCCTTTTATTGCCCCCCCCCCCCCCCCCCCCTGTTCTTTCTAGGGACTCACCATTGATTATTTGTGTTCTGGCATTCATTGTCTGCTAATAGTGGGGAAGAAAAGAGCTTGTTTAGGGAGGTGGAACTGAATTCGTCGTCTGGTCACAGAAGAGTCTCCAGGCATGTTGGTTATTGTGTAGTTTGGCTGGATGGTATGATAGTGTCAGTGTGAGAGACATGGAGGGGGGAAAAGGACAGTGGCATTAAATAATTATTGCTGTGCTTAAAGGTCCAATGCAGACGTTTGTATCTCAATATCAAATAATCTATGGCTAATAATTAAGTATCTTACTGTGATCATTTTAAATTAAAATAAACAAAAATAGCTTTTTAGCAAAGAGCAATTTCTCAAGCAAGAATTTTGCTAGGACTGTGGTCTGAGTGGGGAGGGGAAAACTGAAAACTAGCTGTTATTGACAGAAAGGTTTGGAACTCTCTTTCTTATTGGTTTTAACCAATTTACCACCTGGTGATATCACCAGGCAGGCCAAAACTCCATTCCACCAAAACAGGCTGAAATTTCAGGCATTCTTTTCAAACAGCTCTTACACTAAAATGACATTATCATAATTTTCTAAATGTCACTGTATTATTCCAACCTCATTGTGTGGAAGTATATATAAAACACAGGAAAATCACATTTTTGACTGAACTGGGCCTTTAAACATGCCTGTCTTCTACAATACCTTCTCATTCTTCTACATACCATCTTTTTCTTCTTTCCTTCCCGATCTCCTTCTGCCCAGTTCCCTGCCCTGGACTTTAGTCACTGTCACCAGCCGGCTACCACCCGGTTACTCAACCCTGCACCTTAGAGGCTTCTGTCTAAGTACATAGACATAGAACACTGGTCACTTTAATAATGGAACACTGGTCACTTTAATAATGTTTACATACTGTTTTACCCACTTTATATGTATACTGTATTCTAGTCAAGGCCATCCAATTCAACTATTTCTGTACATATACTATTTTATCCACGTATTCTTCAGATATACTATATATTCTATCCACATACTGTACATAATGTCTATACATCCCATCACATATATATATATACAGTACCAGTCAAAAGTTTGGACACACCTACTCAGTCAACGGTTTTTCTTTATTTTTTTATTTTTTTATTCATTGTAGAAGAATAGTGAAGACATCGAAACTATAAAATAACACATATGGTATCATGTAGTAACCAAAAAAGTGTTAAACTAATATAAATATATTTTATATTTGAGATTCTTCAAATAGCCACCCTTTGCCTTGATTACAGCTTTGCACACTCTTGGCATTCTCTCAACCAGCTTCATGAGGTAGTCACCTGAAATGCATTTCAATTAACAGGTGTGCCTTCTTAAAAGTTAATTTGTGGAATTTATTTCCTTCTTAATGCGTTTGAGCCAATCAGTTGTGTTGTGACAAGGTAGGGGGGTATACAGAAGATAGCCCTATTTGGTAAAATACCAAGTCTATGTTATGGCAAGAACAGCTCAAATAAGCAAATAGAAACGACAGTCCATCATTACTTTAAGACATGAAGGTCAGTCAATACGGAACATTTCAAGAACTTTGAAAGTTTCGTCAAGTGCAGTCACAAAAACCATCGCTATGATGAAACTGACTCTCATGAGGGCCGCCACAGGAATGGAAGACCCAGAGTTACCTCTGCTGCAGAGGATAAGTTCATTAGAGTTACCAGCCTCAGAAATTGCAGCCCAAATAAATGCTTCACAGAGTTCAAGTAACAGACACATCTCAACATTAACTGTTCAGAGGAGACTGTGTGAATCAGGCCTTCATGGTCATTTTAGCAAGAAGTAGAGTGATGGAGTGCTGCTTCAGATGACCTGGCCTCCACAATCCCCCGACCTCAACCCAATTGAGGTTTGGGATGAGTTGGACGGCATGGTGTAGGAAAAGCAGCCAACAAGTGCTCAGCATATGCGGGAACTCCTTCAAGACAGTTGGAAAAGCATTCCAGGTGAAGCTGGTTGAGAGAATGCCAAGAGTGTGCAACGCTGTCATCAAGGCAAAGGATGGCTATTTGAAGAATCTCAAATATAAAATAAATTTTGATTTGTTTAACACTTCTTTGTTAACTACATGATTCCATATGTGTTATGTCATCGTTTTGATGTCTTCACTATTATTCTACAATGTAGAAAATAGTAAAAATAAAGAAAAACCCTTGAATGAGTAGGTGTGTCCAAACCTTTGACTGGTAGTGTGTCCTTTAGATTTGTGTGTATTGTTGTGTATTTTTAGATATTACTGCACTGTTGGAGCTAGGAACACAAGCATAACATCTGCTAAATATGTGTATGCGACCAATAGCATTTGATTTGATTTGATTCCAGCCCTTCCTCTTTCTTTTTATCAATTTTTCATGAAAATGACCACTTATCTGAAAGGTAGACTGTGACAGTGCAGGTTGAAACGCTACACAAGCACACAAGTGACTTTGTGCAGACCTAACATCCTTCCTGTGAGTCTGTGGGCCCCCATGTGTCTTCTCTTGTTTGTCTGTAGTTCTCATCAAGGATCAATACAAACCGCCAGCTGGGTGCGTTGACGTCATTCATAGTATGCGACTTGAAGCCATGTTGTGGTAACTCCCCCAGGTGTCTCCGTTACAGTGAAGGAGAAAGGTGATAGTATGTTCCCCTCTCCCCAGAGAACATATCTACAGGCACAAACAGGATGTCTACGTGCATGTATGTGTGTGCGTGTGTGCATGCGTGTGCGTGTGAGTGTGTGTATGTGCGCGTGTGTGTGTGTGTGTACTGTAGATTTGTGTGTGCATGTGGCGCACATTGCAGTTAGGAGGCCACCCGATGTGACACAGACACACAGGTACCAATCGAGGCCAAACTATAATGGCCTTTTCAGCCCAGAGATGCTTTCCTTTCAACTGGAACTTTGCAGCAGACAGAGTATGATCTCAATCTCAATGTGTGTAAAACATGTTGTGTTGGCACAAACAGGTGTATGCTGAAGCAGCTTCTGTCTCGCCCTAC
Source organism: Coregonus lavaretus (assembly GCF_964263955.1). Lineage (NCBI taxonomy): Eukaryota > Metazoa > Chordata > Actinopteri > Salmoniformes > Salmonidae > Coregonus > Coregonus lavaretus. The sequence continues at coordinate 7,985,052 of NC_139999.1, read as the reverse complement.
TCGTGATCAATGATGTATATAGACGTGAATAATATACTGTATATGATGTAGTTATACGCTCGTGATAGAGGAGACAATGTTACTGAGGCACATTTGCACAAACGGAATAAACCCCACAGGCATAAATGCAGGAACCTTGATTTCCACGTTTGTGTTTAAATAGCGTTAGTGAAAACTAGACCATATGTAGATGATGATAGATATATGATGTATGCAGTATGTCTTTGAATAAACCCATACAACTAACTAACTAACTAACAAACAAATTTCAGTGAGAGTTTATTCTAACCCATTCTCATTGGGTAATATCCATTCTCATTGGGTTAGATCCATTCTCATTGGGTTAGATCCATTCTCATTGGGTTAGATCCATTCTCATTGGGTTAGATTCATTCTCATTGGGTTATATCCATTCTCATTGGGTTAGATCCATTCTCATTGGGTTAGATCCATTCTCATTGGGTTAGATTCATTCTCATTGGGTTATATCCATTCTCATTGGGTTAGATCCATTCTCATTGGGTTATATCCATTCTCATTGGGTTATATGCATTCTCATTGGGTTAGATCCATTCTCATTGGGTTAGATCCATTCTCATTGGGTTATATCCATTCTCATTGGGTTATATCCATTCTCATTGGGTTATATCCACTGCCCTATATACTGTATAAAGTATTTGTCCTTGGTTATATCTGCCAGTAAATGACAGGGCATATGGTTTATACTGTAGGCCTTGGGTTCAGAAAATACCTCACTATGGGAAGAGCAGTAAAGAGAAGCCCTATTCTTCTAGGTGCAATACGGTACGAATGATTAATTCCCTAAATGTGGGACAAGGACAGGTCAGGGCTCGGGGGAGAGTCTTCCACAAGGGGGGTGTAATGCAGTACTATCCACTGTAATTATGTCAAATCTGTCCTGATTCTTTATATGGTATGACCCCTGTAAAGTGAGATGGCACACCTCAAGAAGCCCAGTGTTTGTTACTTCAGTCTATAACAGTGTCAAATGTTGTTGATTCTACAGAGGGAAATACATTTGTGTTATTCAGATGGTATGACTGTATAAAATACTCCTTTGTAATTCAGAATTAATCTCCCAGACACACACACACACTCTTACACAGTGGTCCATTGAGAACTTCCACAGGAGGAAAATCTGTGTGATGCGCCTGCTGATGACACAGGACATGAGATATGTTACTGTGGAGACAGTGTAATGTAAGGGCCTCTGTGGAGAGTCAGGGGGTCAGAGAAGGGGGACAGTTTATGAAGGTGCACTTTGTTGCTCTTTCTTTATCTCTGTCTCTCTCTCTCTCTCTCTCTCTCTCTCTCTCTCTGTCTCTCTCTCTCTCTCTCTCTCTCTCTCTCTCTCCCTCCCCCTCTCTCTCTCTCTCTCTCTCTCTCTCTCTCTCTCTCTCTCTCTCTCTCTCTCTCTCTCTCTCTCTCTCTCTCTCTCTCTCTCTCTCTCTCTCTCTCTCTCTCTCTCTCTCTCTCAATCCTATAACATTGTATCTGGACAGTGTGGCCATGGTGACTGAAATCGGAACTTTCAGAAACCTGAGGATCTCTGCTCATCGCTGTCTGGTGAGATGTCCTTCTTCCTGTTATAGGAATCAGAGAGGATATAGAAGTGTTATTCCAGTCCGGCATCGCATCACACTGCTCAGCCTGCACTCCACTCTCTCCTCTCATCATGAACCTGCTAGTAGTCTGTCGGTGCTATGTGCTTTTGGAGCTCTTGGCAGTCAATTGTAAGTATAGCATGTTCCTCCTAGTTGTCATTTTATTCATAAAGTGAATACTTCATTATCATTTATTCAGGTTTTTATGTGACTCAGAGTCCAGAGATATGCTGATGATTTGTGTGTTTATGTATGAATTGCTTTCAATAATATGCATGATAAATTAGATGCATAATAAAACGATGCATAATAAAACGATGCATGATAAAACGATGCATGATAAAACGATGCATGATAAATTAGATACATAATAAAACGATGCATGATAAAACGATGCATGATAAAACGATGCATGATAAAACGATGCATGATAAAACGATGCATGATTAGCATTGTGTTGTCTTGCTTGCTCATCTTTGCATGCTGACTGCCTCCCGAAGTAGAAGCCTGTTTACTCAGCAGTTGTAATGTTAAACATAATGCTCAGGATCTGGATATCTGTTTTAACTTGTTATAATGGTATTATAATGGTATCACGATCCTTTGATGTTGAACAGAACATAATTTAGATTATACATTTGATTGTCAATAGAAAATCTAATCTGAACTCATAGCGCAGGTTTCTTGAAAACAGATTAAGCCTGGTCCTGGAGTAAAAAACATGCCCAAAGGAGATGTTCTATTTAACATGCCTTGTTGTCCGGAACTAGGTAGAAACCGGCCCATACAGTTTTACCAACAGTAACAATGACAGTGATTTCTCCTCTCTCTTCTATTCTGACCACAGGAAAGTGAGTGTAGCTGAGTGTTGCATAACCTTGTGAAGGCAAGGCAAGCTCTCTCAGGTTTTACACAGCCCCTGTGAGGTCGAGGAGAGAGGAAACACTAGGAGGAGGGATGCGTCCCAAACGGCACCCTATTCCCTTTATAGTGCACTACTTTTGACTAGGGCCCATAGGGATCTGGTCAAAAGTAGTGCGCTATGTAGGGAATAGGGTGCCATTTGGGACGCATCCTAGAGGAGACACTAGAGGACACAGGTAGAAGGTCAGGTCAGACAGGGGTGCCTTTACTCGCCTCTGGAGTCGGAGGTCACAGAACCAGCAACAGTAATGGCTGCTAGCTGAGCCTGGTGAGGTCACCTACCTCATTCAAAGACACTTCAATCTTTTGTCTTGCCCATTCACCCTCTGAATGGCACAGATACACAATCCATGTCTTACATTTACATTTACATTTTAGTCATTTAGCAGACGCTCTTATCCAGAGCGACTTACAGTTAGTGAGTGCATACATTTTCATACGTCTTAATTGTTTCAAGGCTTAAAACTCCTTATTTAACCAGTCTCCTCCCCTTCATCTACACTGATTAAAGTGGATTTAACAAGTGACATCAATAAGGGATCGTAGCTTTCACCTGGATTCACCTGGTCAGTCAATGCCATGGAAGGAGCAGGTGTTCTTAATGTTTTGTACACTCAGTGTATATTATAACACATCACATACACAGTATAATACTATACGTTGTTTCCATGGCTCCCTGCAGGTCAGAACCTCATACAGGGCCGTATAGTCGGAGGCTACGCGCCAGCCCCCAACTCCATCAAATACATTGTATCCCTACAGACCACCAAGGGCCAGCACTTCTGTGGAGGGTCTCTAGTACACAAGTACTGGGTGCTTACAGCCGCGCACTGTAACATAGGGTAAGTCAGTCAACATACTGCGTTATTATTACACTGAGGAGAAGTTAGCGTGACTCCCAACACTGTATCCATATGAATATGCATACAGATGTTGAAGCAGATGTCTTTGAAGGTAGGTGTCTCCAGATTAAAAGCGTTATTATAACTTGAATGGGATGTTGCAGAGTCATGGGGTGCGTCCCAATAACCTCTCCTTCCTCCTGAAGTGTGCACTTGTTCACCTACTCTCAACAAATGTAAAAGCACTGTATTGGTTTAGGCATGGGCTAAGGGTTGTTTCCATATACCAGTCATTTCCTCTAAAATTCAAGTGTCACGTTTTATATTGTCACGTGCACTAGTACAGTGAAATGCCTTTCTTGCCTGCTCTTTCCCAACACTGCAGTAGTATGATCAAAAATACATTTTAAAAAGTCAAGCAGAACAAAAACACACAAGAAATAGAAATAACAGTTTATTACTGGCCACCCCATTCCAAAACAGACTGCAACTCTTTGTTAAGGGTTTCAGTGACTTCATTAGCTGTTTTGTTCCTGATGCGTATATGGTTGAATCATCAGCATGCATGGACACACATGCTTTGTTTAATGCCAGTGGTCAGTCCTGGCATCCATAGTGTAGTCTATGGATTTGAGAGTAGTTGCATTTCTCCAGCCCCATCCCTCAGCTTTTTACTGAAGCTGTGGCGGGGAAACGCTTTGTTAACGTTTCAATTAAGAATTGCTGCTTTAAACACCTTTAATAGAGTAATAGTGAGTGAGTTACTTTTGTGCCATTAATATCAAGCAAAACTTCTGAAGTCGAGAACAAAATTATTTGTACTGCAAACAAAAATAATGACATTGAAAGCAAAACGTAAAACCCAAAAAGTATTGATAGCAAAACAAAATATTGCCAGGAAATATTTTCGAAATGTGAGATCAAATGAATTGTAAATGGATACCAAAAATATTTTCAGTGAAAAATGTCTTATGACAACATGATAAAATAAAACGTCTCCCTCTTTCCTGCTACTTTCCTTTCATTGGTTATGTTACCCTGGCCTTTGCTTTCATTGGTTATGTTACCCTGGCCTTTGCTTTCATTGGTTATGTTACCCTGGCCTTTGCTTTCATTGGTTATGTTACCCTGGCCTTTGCTTTCATTGGTTATGTTACCCTGGCCTTTGCTTTCATTGGTTATGTTACCCTGGCCTTTGCTTTCATTGGTTATGTTACCCTGGCCTTTGCTTTCATTGGTTATGTTACCCTGGCCTTTGCTTTCATTGGTTATGTTACCCTGGCCTTTGCTTTCATTGGTTATGTTACCCTGGCCTTTGCTTTCATTGGTTATGTTACCCTGGCCTTTGCTTTCATTGGTTATGTTACCCTGGCCTTTCCTTTCATTGGTTATGTTACCCTGGCCTTTGCTTTCATTGGTTATGTTACCCTGGCCTTTGCTTTCATTGGTTATGTTACCCTGGCCTTTGCTTTCATTGGTTATGTTACCCTGGCCTTTCCTTTCATTGGTCATGTTACCCTGGCCTTTGCTTTCATTGGTTATGTTACCCTGGCCTTTGCTTTCATTTGTTATGTTATCCTGGCCTTTGCTTTTTTGCCTTTTTTCCAGTTACAATATTTGTCACATTAAGTCCAGCAACATAGCACCGTGCGTCCCACTGCTGGTTTCCCTCTGAACCTAAGCAGGGTCGGTCCTGGTCAGTCCCTGGATGAGAGATCAGGTATAGCTGGAAATTGTGATAAATAAATGTTCACACGTGGGGTATATTTTTTCTCTCTCACGTGTTGAAAACGTCACACGTGTCCGAAAACCACGTGTCTCGTGAAAATGTTTAGAAAAAAAACAAAGAATCTCACACCGTTTTTTTTCAGCGATGATTTTTTCATATTTTGTTGTTGTTGTAAGAGTCAGTCATGATCTCTGTTTGTTCGTTGTTAGCAGCGTCAGTGGGGGCTGGGACTGGGAGGTCAGACAGACAGCAAGGGGAATAAGAGACAGCTCAGCAGGGCAACCTTGGCATGTCTGTCATCGCAGCGTGCGTGTTACACGGCGAGGTGTCAACATGTCAGACGTCGTAAGTTTAGAAAGGATAACAGTCACATTGTTCCCGTTTCACACAGAGAAGCATTGTACCCACTTATACACACACTTCAGTGCAGTCAGCGCAAAGCAAAATGTTTGGGACATTGAACGCACCTCAGATGTCTTTTCCTCTGTTCTTATTTGAATAAAGCAGAAGGGGATATTTATTTTAAATAACGTTAGTCAGTGTTTGCCAAGTTGAACACAGCTCAAATTGCGCTCCCCCTCTAAGGACAGAGCAGATGGCAATACTTCACGTTTACTAACTGTAAACAACGAAGTTGAATGTATATCTGATGTCTTCCTCAACTCTCCTCTCCTCCCAGGACAGAGCAGATGATGATTGTGGCAGGGGACTACTCTCTGAGTACTTTTGAGGGAACGGAGCAGTACTCCAAGCCTCACAGACTCATCCCCCATCCTCTGTACAACAAGACCACCAACAACGCTGACATCATGCTCATCAAGGTACCGGATACAACCATAGACAATTTACATATTTACCTACCTTTCATATTCATGTATATTATAACATCATTGGATACAGCCGTTTTATGATGTTTGGCCAAGTGATAGGCCTTGTATTAGAGTAACTAGGTGTAGTACATTTGTAATTACCTTGTAATAACTTAGTAAGTATTTCAGTTTAGTTCAGTTCAATTCTGTTCAGTTCAATTCAACTCAACTCAACTCACCTCAGTCAATTCAACTAAACTCAACTCAATTCAACTCCCCCCTCTATCTCTTTTCTTCCACCCTGTGCAGCTGAGGGTTCCCATGGTGATTGGTAGCTATGTGTCGCTGGCGCCCCTCCCTCGGCAGGGTACAGGGGTTATGGCGGGGCGGGTATGTCGGGTATCGGGGTGGGGGTACACCTCTCTGGGAGGGGGTCAGATCCCCTCCACCCTGCTGACTGTCAAGCTGCCCATCGTGTCATCGGCCAGGTGCAACAGCAGCGAGTCGTTCAACGGAAACATCACCTCCAACATGATCTGTGCCGGATACAACGCTGGAGGCAAGGATGCGTGCAAGGTACTGGACCTGATAGATGTAACAGGATTTTTTGAACACGCCCTATTGGCCTGTCAGTTCCCACTAGCTGTATAGTAGGGTAGTTAAGGGTGCGTTCAAGAACCTATTACATTATGCTATAGTTACACAACACAATTACGTTTTAATTTCACATTTCCTCTCTTCTTGTGATAGTGACCTACCTTGTGGTGGCCTCAGTAAAAGAGACGTGTTGTCATGGAAACTGAGTGAGGGTGTGGTGTACCTTGTGGTGTATCTTGTGGTTTCCAGGGGGATTCCGGCGGGCCGCTGGTGTGCGAAGGGCGTGTCTACGGTGTGGTATCCTGGGGAAACGGCTGCGGAGATGCCAAGTTTCCGGGCGTTTACACGGCGGTGTCCAAGTTCCGGCGGTGGGTCGACAGAACCATCTACAGCTCCTACATTCGCTGCCTGAAGTATTAAAGAGAGGTAGAGAGGGGAGAGGGGGAGGGAGCGAGAGAGAGGTAGAGGGGGGAGCGAGAGAGAGGTAGAGAGGGGGAGTGAGAGAGAGGTAGAGAGGTGGAGCGAGAGAGATGGAGAGAGAGGGAGAGAGAGAGGTAGAGAGGGGGAGAGAGAGAGGGAGGAAAGGGAGAGAGGTAGAGAGAGAGCGGTAGAGAGGGGAGAGAGAGAGAGAGAGAGAGAGAGAGAGAGAGAGAGAGGGGAGAGAGAGAGAGGGAGAGAGAGAGAGGGAGAGAGGTAGAGAGGGGGAGAGAGAGAGCGGTAGAGAGGGGGAGAGAGAGAGGTAGAGAGGGGGAGAGAGAGAGGGAGGAAAGGGAGAGAGGTAGAGAGAGAGCGGTAGAGAAGGGAGAGAGAGAGAGAGAGAGAGAGAGAGAGAGAGAGAGAGAGAGAGAGAGAGAGAGAGAGAGAGAGAGAGAGAGAGAGAGAGAGGGGGGGGGGAGAGAGGGAGAGAGGGGAGAGAGAGGTAGAGAGGGGGAGAGAGAGAGGTAGAGAGGGGGAGAGAGAGGTAGAGGGGGGAGAGAGGTAGAGAGGGGGAGAGACAGAGGTAGAGAGGGGGAGAGAAAATATGAAATGACAACAGCTCTAATAAAAGTTGTATAGTTTTAATACAAGTCTTGTATTCAGTAACAATGATTGACAGAGGTGTTGAATGGGAGGTGTTGAATGGAGCTGAATGATGGGACTAATAACAACTAACAACAACTAATAACAACAAGATAACTAATGTCAAGAACACTGTGTCCATAATAAGTATATAGGTTATAGGTTGAGAGCTTTTGTGAAAGAGCACAGTTAGAAAGATATGGCATGTAGAGGCAAACCTGATGGACATCATGGAAATGATGGGGGAGGTTGAGGGTAGAGGAAGTTCGGGAGTAAGAACAAACAAAATAGAATTATTGTAAAATTGACTGTGTCTATAAAATGTATATAGTATGTATAAGCTGGAAGTAGAGGCCTAAGCGTTGTTGTTCACTAGTTTACTCCAATTAGGGAAGGGGTTGGAAAGTAATAAAGGGAAGTATATCTTTAAAAAGGATATGTATATATGTATTTATATGTATGTCTGTGTATATGTATGTATATGTACTGTATATATATATATATATATACAGTGAGGGAAAAAAGTATTTGATCCCCTGCTGATTTTGTATGTTTGCCCACTGACAAAGAAATGATCAGTCTATAATTTTAATGGTAGGTTTATTTGAACGGTGAGAGACAGAAAAACAACAACAAAATCCAGAAAAACGCATGTCAAAAATGTTATAAATTGATTTGCATTTTAATGAGGGAAATAAGTATTTGACCCCCTCTCAATCAGAAAGATTTCTGGCTCCCAGGTGTCTTTTATACAGGTAACGAGCTGAGATTAGGAGCATACTCTTAAAGGGAGTGCTCCTAATCTCAGCTTGTTACCTGTATAAAAGACACCTGTCCACAGAAGCAATCAATCAATCAGATTCCAAACTCTCCACCATGGCCAAGACCAAATAGCTCTCCAAGGATGTCAGGGACAAGATTGTAGACCTACACAAGGCTGGAATGGGCTACAAGACCATCGCCAAGCAGCTTGGTGAGAAGGTGACAACAGTTGGTGCGATTATTTGCAAATGGAAGAAACACAAAAGAACTGTCAATCTCCCTCGGCCTGGGGCTCCATGCAAGATCTCACCTCGTGGAGTTGCAATGATCATGAGAACGGTGAGGAATCAGCCCAGAACTACACGGGAGGATCTTGTCAATGATCTTAAGGCAGCTGGGACCATAGTCCCCAAGAAAACAATTGGTAACACACTACGCCAGGAAGGACTGAAATCCTGCAGCGCCCGCAAGGTCCCCCTGCTCAAGAAAGCATATATACAGGCCCGTCTGAAGTTTGCCAATGAACATCTGAATGATTCAGAGGAGAACTGGGTGAAAGTGTTGTGGTCAGATGAGACCAAAATCGAGCTCTTTGGCATCAACTCAACTCGCCGTGTTTGGAGGAGGAGGAATGCTGCCTATGACCCCAAGAACACCATCTCCACCGTCAAACATGGAGGTGGAAACATTATGCTTTGGGGGGGTTTTTCTGCTAAGGGGACAGGACAACTTCACTGCATCAAAGGGATGATGGACGGGGCCATGTACCGTCAAATCTTGGGTGAGAACCTCCTGGGTATTCCAGATTGACAATGACCCAAAACACACGGCCAGGGCAACAAAGGATTGGCTCAAGAAGAAGCACATTAAGGTCCTGGAGTGGCTTAGCCAGTCTCCAGACCTTAATCCCATAGAAAATCTGTGGAGGGAGCTGAAGGTTCGAGTTGCCAAACGTCAGCCTCGAAACCTTAATGACTTGGAGAAGATCTGCAAAGAGGAGTGGGACAAAATCCCTCCTGAGATGTGTGCAAACCTGGTGGCCAACTACAAGAAACGTCTGACCTCTGTGATTGCCAACAAGGGTTTTGCCACCAAGTACTAAGTCATGTTTTGCAGAGGGGTCAAATACTTATTTCCCTCATTAAAATGCAAATCAATTTATAACATTTTTGACATGTGTTTTTCAGGATTTTTTTGTTGTTATTCTGTCTCTCGCTGTTCAAATAAACCTACCATTAAAATTATAGACTGATCATGTCTTTGTCAGTGGGCAAACGTACAAAATCAGCAGGGGATCAAATACTTTTTTCCCTCACTGTATATATATATATATATATTATATATATATATATATATATATATATATATATATGTATATATTTGCGAGAAAAAATAAACATATGGGGGATTGGAAGTGATGCAGACAATTACATTGATGGAAGTTACAATCTATCTGAAATATTAAAGCTGACCCCCCCAAATTTTTTTTAAAAATAATAATAAAAATAATAATAATAATAATAATAATAATAATAATAATAATAAAAATGATTGACAGAGTGTATAATGGCTATTATAGAAGGGGTTGATGGTACCAGAGACACTACACAAGTCCTTGTACAATCATAACTACTTAAACGAGGACGTGATTAAACTACTTGAGAAAGAAGGGCTCCTGTCGGGAGTGCCTGTGTTACTGTAGTAGATACCACCATTCGGGTTAAATGGCACCTTATGGATTTATCATTTGTAATTATTAATTCAATGACATCCTCATCATTTTATATGAATAAATGCCTACATCATAAAGTAGTTGGATTACAGTTCTCTATTTCTATCCCTTTGATTGAATTGATAAGTAATAATAATAGTAATAATAATAATAGTAATAATAATAGTAATAGTAATAAGAATAAGAATAATATTAATAATAACAATAGTAATAATAATATTAATAATAACAACAGTAATAATAATAATAGTAATAATAATAATAATGATGGTAATAATAGTAATAAGAATAGTAATAATAATAGCAATAATAATAATAGTAATACAAAGATTAATAGTAATAATAATAATAATGGTAATAATAATAGTAATAATAATAATAACAATAGTAATAATAATAATAGTAATCATATTATTATTATTAATAATAATAATAATACAAGACTGCACTAACTATTATAACACATTAATAATCCACTGATACGTTAATACTGTGTGTTACCCTTAGATAATGACACTTTGCTCTAGTACAGAAGGCTATAAAACACACATCAGATACATGTAGTCCCTGTCGCTAATCTCAGGGCTCTCCGCTGACTCCCACAGGTCCTGGGGGACTAGGTGTGACAGGGTTGGCCCAGGTACAAGAGCTGGTGTTTGGTTTCGTGTGTGTGGCTTCATCACCTCTCTCTCACTCCATACTGTCTGTAAAACAAGAGGGTGGGATAAATTATATTCTGTGATTTACTTACAGCCACACCCCTCTCTTTCTCTCTCTAATACATTTTCTATTTTAGTCATTTAGCAGACACTCTTATCCAGCGAGACTTACAATAGTGAGCAGTAGTATCTCTCTCTCTCTCTCTCTCTTCTCGCTCTCTCTCTCTCTCTGTCTCTCCCCCTCGCTCTCTCTCTCTTGCTCTCTCTCTCTCTCTCTGTCTCTCCCCCTCGCTCTCTCTCTCTCTGTCTCTCCCCCTTGCTCGCTCTCTCTCTCATTCTCTCTCTTCTCGCTCTCTCTCTCTCTCTCTCTGTCTCTCCCCCTCGCTCTCTCTCTCATTCTCTCTCTCTCTCTCTCTCTCTCTCTCTCTCTCTGTCTCTCCCCCTCGCTCTCTCTCTCTGTCTCATTCTCTCTCTCTCTCTCTCTCTGTCTCTCCCCCTCGCTCTCTCTCTCTCTCATTCTCTCTCTTCTCTCTCTCTCTGTCTCTCCCCCTCGCTCGCTCTCTCTCTCATTCTCTCTCTTCTCTCTCTCTCTCTGTCTCTCCCCCTCGCTCTCTCTCTCTGTCTCTCCCCCTCGCTCGCTCTCTCTCTCATTCTCTCTCTTCTCGCTCTCTCTCTCATTCTCTCTCTCTCTCTCTCTCTCTCTCTCTCTCTCTGTCTCTCCCCCTCGCTCTCTCTCTCTGTCTCATTCTCTCTCTCTCTCTCTCTCTCTCTGTCTCTCCCCCTCGCTCGCTCTCTCTCTCATTCTCTCTCTTCTTTCTCTCTCTCTCTCTGTCTCTCCCCCTCTCTCTCTCTCATTCTCTCTCTTCTCGCTCTCTCTCTCTCTCTCTCTCTCTCTCTCTCCCCCTCGCTCTCTCTCTCTCTCATTCTCTCTCTCTCTGCCCTCTCTCTCCTTCTAACTCCCCTCTCTCTCTTTCCAACTCTGGCGAATGTTTCCTACAGGGATTTGATTGTGTTGTGTGACTGAGTCTCTGTGGTCCTCATGGAACAAAATGTGGTCTCCTGCTTGAGTGGACTCAACCTGCCCCTATGTGAGTGTATGTGAAAATATGGGTATTCAGAACAGAACAACTGAACAAACCGTATGTGTGTAAAAGTCTTAAGGGGCTTTGTGTTCCCAGTTCAGTTTAGGTACATGGTTCAGGGTGAGAAACAGGACCAGGGCGTGTACATGGATCAAAATCTGACCGCCTGTGTCTGATTATATGAAAACACTGCCATCCTCTGGTGAGGCTTCCTGCTTGTCTACTAGATGGGTCCATCCATTACAACACTGATGTAACACAGGCATTAGGCTGCACAGCACAGCATGACGCGAAGAAAAACAATAGATCAATATAGGCCATCACACAGTATTGGGCAAAATACAGTGACAAGGCCTGTACAGTACACCAGCTCAACATTCGATTCTAAATCAGCCAAACATCTCAGTAGGCCCACAATTCTCTGGATAAAAAAGGCCATGTTGGACTTACATTTCCAAAATATGAATCATCAACTTTCTTTTATCTTACTTAGCCTATTTAATACGTCGATGAAAATTCTATAATAATGTATAGCTCAATATTTAGTCTTCCAGTCGACCACATTCACCATATAGCCTACAATAAAATATTATTCTAGTGTCATTGAGATTCCAGCTAGATGACGGCGGGTAGATGTAACATCAGTCCGTCAGTCAGTCAGTCGGTCCAAACTGGAATCTTCTCTGTTCTGGACCGGCTGAGGTCTGCAGCACCACACTCTCTGCTCTCCATCTCTCTCTGCTCTCCCTCTCGCCCTCCCTCCCTCCCTCCCTCCGCCCAGTCTCCCCGCGGGATCCGTGTTTTGCATCGCTCCTCAATTTGCATTTCTTCCTCAGATTTTCCGTGCGGCGCTCCAGCGGTTCCTCTAGCTAGAAGAAGGCGTACCACCGTGGCAATATACATGCGCCCTGCGTTTCCAAAACAATACGCACAGTAGAACCCATTGGAACATTTGAATAATGTTGCCGAAGCTTTCCGAAAGTAGAAATTGAGCGTTTCTTTTATCAATTTGGATCAATCGCGTTTGGTTGCGCACCAGACAAGACACGTGCCTTCGAGGTAAACAGACGGCAGGACTGGGCAGCCAGATAGTAGCCTTCGTTATATTGTTTTTCTCCTACGTTATAAGCGGCTATACGCGGTTATAACGCCACCGTAGTGGTCGTAGACGTCGAGCGGAGGTACATTTTGTTTTCGTTTGTGCACCTTGGTTGATCATTGAGACGCAGTTGGACATGTCGGAAGTACTACAAGACAAAATGAGTCATTATGGAAATGAGGATGACGAGGGACACCTTTCCTTCACCTGTCGCCTCCAAGACACCAACAACTTCTTCAGCGGTTCGCAGGGGGGAAAACGCCCGCCCAAACTTGGACAGATAGGCAGAAGCAAACGAGGTAACTATGACCATCAAAGCATTTTCAATTGTGTGATGGGGGATGTCTTCAATGTCCATAAACCGATCATGGAATGGGAAAGAATGGTATGGGCAATTCAATGGGAAGTGGAATCTATCCACCATCTCTCGGTGAAGCACAGTAGGCTATCCCATTCCACTCCAAGCATGTTTCTATTCTGATGATTATGGTATGGGATCAATGGTTTTTAAGAATTCTGTTGGCATTGCAATACAAGTTTGGATGCGCAGTCACTGTCAAATGCCTGTTAGTACAAGTGTAGTCATGCTGTTCTACTGAATATTCCAACCAACATGCATGCTGGGATTCTAGAGGATTCTATAATATTTTCTGGATGTGTCTCTTATTCTTGTGTGTGTGTGTGTGTGTGTGTGTGTGTCGTGTATGACCAATTAAATAAACGTAGCACATGCAACACTTCCAACACATGCGCACACACACACCATCTCACTTTCTCTATCGCTCTCTCTCTCTCCTTCCGTTCAGTGCTGTAGCCTAGTGAATGAGTTCCATGCATTCATATCAATGAAAGATCAGATTCCTAGGTGTGATAACGGGCCAACCCGCCTCCTCCTTATCTCTTCCATGTTCTCCACAGTTGTCGAGGACGAGAACGGCGTTGACGAGGCGCTAAAAAACGGGACAGAGAAAACACAGACAGAGGCTTAAACACATCACCCCCCGGAAGGACATTGATTCTCATTTTCTATTTGATATTTACAATCCAAAGACACTGTATATAAGCACTTTTACCCCATGTGGCAGCAAGCACTTCCAGTCCCATCTCCTCTCTCTCCCAGTCCTCATGATGATCTCCTGGGACGTTTACTGGCAGGATGGGGAAGCAGCCGAGATGGAGACAGAAGCAGAGATGGAGACAGAAGCAGAGATGGAGACAGAGGCGGAGACAGAGAGAGAGATGAAGACAGAGGCGGAGACAGAGAGAGAGATGAAGACAGAGGCGGAGACAGAGAGAGAGATGAAGACAGAGGCAGAGGCGGAGACAGAGACAGAGACAGAGAGGAAGACAGAGGCGGAGACAGAGAGAGAGATGAAGACAGAGGCAGAGACAGAGAGAGAGGCGGAAACAGAGAGAGAGGCGGAGACAGAGAGAGAGAGAGAGATGAAGACAGAGGCGGAGACGGAGAGAGAGATCGAGACAGAGATGAAGACAGAGGCGGAGACAGAGAGAGAGATAAATACATAGGCGGAGACAGAGAGAGAGGCGGAGACAGAGAGAGAGGCGGAGACAGAGAGAGAGATGAAGACAGAGGCGGAGACAGAGAGAGAGATGAAGACAGAGGCGGAGACAGAGAGAGAGGCGGAGACAGAGAAAGAGACGGAGACAGAGAGAGAGGCGGAGACAGAGAGAGAGGCGGAGACAGAGAGAGAGACGGAGACAGAGAGAGAGGGGGAGACAGAGAGAGAGGCGGAGACAGAGATGAAGACAGAGGCGGAGACAGAGACAGAGATGAAGACAGAGGCGAAGACAGAGAGAGAGGCGGAGACAGAGAGAGAGGCGGAGACAGAGAGAGAGGCGGAGAGAAAGACGGAGACAGAGAGAGAGGCGGAGACAGAGACAGAGATGAAGACAGAGGCGGAGACAGAGACAGAGATGAAGACAGAGGCGGAGACAGAGAGAGAGGCGGAGACAGAGATGAAGACAGAGGCGGAGACAGAGAGAGAGGCGGAGACAGAGACAGAGATGAAGACAGAGGCGGAGACAGAGAGAGAGGCGGAGACAGAGATGAAGACAGAGAGAGGCGGAGACATAGAGAGAGGCGGAGACAGAGAGAGAGAGAGATGAAGACAGAGACGGAGACAGAGAGAGAGGCGGAGACAGAGATGAAGACAGAGTCGGAGACAGAGAGAGAGGCGGAGACAGAGATGAAGACAGAGGCGGAAACAGAGACAGAGATGAAGACAGAGGCGGAGACAGAGAGAGAGGCGGAGACAGAGACAGAGATGAAGACAGAGGCGGAGACAGAGAGAGAGGCGGAGACAGAGACAGAGATGAAGACAGAGGCGGAGACAGAGAGAAAACAGGGAAGGCCAACCCTCCACCTGGAGAGCTACTGGGTGAGCAGCAGGCTTTTGCTCCAGCCCTACACTTTTTTACACTAGTCAACCATTGGTCGTACAATCAAAACTCCTAAGCAGGCGGCCAACAAATGTAGCCGTGTAGAATCAGGTGTGTTTACAGTATGGTTGGAGCAAAATCCTGCATGATGAGGGTCTAAACCATGTGACCGGGAGATGATGATGATGATGAAGGTATCAGGGGAATATAAGGTTCCAGTGGTAGAAGGAGACAATGCTGTCGAACGAACTCAGAAATCAGGGAACGAACGGTTTAAATGATCTAATAAACTAAAGCACACACATTCTTATATCAATCAAACCATACGATATTACATTACCATTCTTATATCAATCAAACCATACGATATTACATTACCATTCTTATATAAATCAAACCATACGATATTACATTACCATTCTTATATCAGTCAAACCATACGATATTACATTACCATTCTTATATCAATCAAACCATACGATATTACATTACCATTCTTATATCAATCAAACCATACGATATTACATTACCATTCTTATATCAATCAAACCATACGATATTGACGACGAGTGCAAACAAATGAATAATATAGATAACGTGTGAATAAGAAATTATAGCCCCACGTTCTGTTAGCCTGGGTGCCAGGCTGTTTGTACTCTCTATAACTCCTGGTCATATTTGACGTGACACAATGAGTGATAAAGAGTTGGCAAGATAGCACAAATAGATCTGGTAATCAGGCTAGCGTTTTGTTGCACAGAGGAGAAAAGAAGCGTGAAATGGTTTGTTGTAATCGAACATAACGTGTCTGTATAAAGATACTTTATTTATTGACCCTTTGGATACGTATTTTGCCGTGCTCAAGGCCTGACTGAGGGAGAGTTTTTTGTATGTAGAGAATTACGATGACAGAATGAATGAAAGCGATTTTTCCTTTTTTTACTTCTAATGAATTTTGATGTCGCCTGATGAGTTTTTGCAGCTATAGAGTCATTTATATACATTATACCGGACTGTACATCACATGTTTGTAACGTTCCAAGAGGCTTAAGTCTGGATTGTTAAATATAACTGTACACCCTCCCTATTGATAAAGTATTTCTATTGCATTGCGCATTATCGTGTGTGCCAAATATCATGAGGGATAACCAGACAACTTGGTTGTTTATATTGTGCTTTCTATACGTTAGAACTGTAGACATTTTGTTCTTCTTCGGGAGTTGCCATTGTTCAGGGCTATTTCTTACCACTGAATTACCAACGCATGCATGGCAGAAACGGCATTATGCATGGCAGAAACGGGATCATGCATGGCAGAAATGGAATCATGCATGGCAGAAATGGAATCATGCATGGCAGAAATGGGATCATGCATGCATGGCAACGTTCTAAAGATGATCTAGTGTATTCTGGAACACGTGGTACACAGCTTTGAATGATTAACCTTCAGAACCGTCTTAATACTACGTACCTTGTACTGTACTGTACTATGATCTTACTGATTTGTACTGTAGCCTAATATCTTGTAATAAAGATTCTGAAGAAGTTAATTAAGAAGTGTACAGTGTTTATTGTGATGTATGTTGGATAATTCTATGTTTTGTTGCTTCCTAAATTGTATTGGAAAGACTGCTGACACAACACAGAAATATGTTTTCAAGTCAAACTTTTGGAGGCCAGTTTCTCAGCTCAGATTAAGTCTAGTCCTGGACTAAAATTACTATTCAGAATAATTTTTAATCCAGGAGCAGTCTTAATCTTGTTCTTGAAACCTGGCCCTAGAGGAATGGAAACACTGCAAAATAAGTTTTGCTTATGATGTCTTTCAGACTGTTAGTTTCCCATCCGACATTCAAGGTCAAGTCATCATTTCTTAGAAGTCGCGTCAGTTAGGGTTAAAAATCAGATTCCTTTTTCTGGGTAAACTCAGATAAGGAATGAAACTGGATTGACAGGAACTGGGTTACCAACAAAATAATGCTCATTAATGGAAATAATAGAATCAGGCCACAGTTTGACTTCAAAACTGATTTCAATAAGCTTAACTAGAGGAATCGAGACTAGAAGAATCAAGAGACTAGATGAATCAAGAGACTAGAGGAATCAATCTCTTGATTGCTTAAGTTAAGCTTTGTTATGTTATGTATTTTTTCTCAGTCCAGTCACTGGGTTGGGCCTTGATAGTGTCAGTATCCCTCCGATCCTGCAGGAAAATACCCAAGTATGATCCAACAACCCTAATGCAACAAATCTCAGTTTATCTCTTTACTCAAGTCTTCCTCCTCCTCTTAACTCAGGTTGCGGTAATGTAAACAGTGAAGCTGCTGGGGCACTGAGGCATGGTGCGTCGTGATGAGACGTGACATTTCCAGGGCTGCTCTGGTGACTAAATGATTCATGTTCTGTGATCAGGCAGACTCTCTATCAGCGAATCAACAGCATCACTTTAAGCCCAAGCTGAGCCTGAGTCCAGTCCACTGAGATATAGTAGCAAGGAACACACACAAACACACACACACACACACACACACACACATGGGTGTGAACACACATACACACACACAGATGCATGCACTCGCACACAGACACAGTTCACATACACACACACATGCATGCACACACACACATTTGTGCTCGTCAAACTACACGCCACACCATTAGATAGCTGGTTCCCCCTACTTTAGGTCTCTCTCGCTCTCTCTGTCTCTCTCCCTGTCTCTCTAGCCAGTCTTGACAGACATGAAAGGGGCTTGCTGCCTGGGCTTGCTGCCATGGCAACGAATGCACCTTGCCTGCTGCTGTCGCACGGAGAAGGGAGCTGAGAAGAATCTGTAGAATCTTCCTCCATGCAGCGGAGTACGGACTGATTGGCTGACTGACTGGCACACACAGACACACATGCACATGCACACGCACACACAGATTACGTACACACGCATGCACAAACACACACACACTCCAAATGAGTGGAATAGAATGAGCGTGTGGAGTGGAGTGGCTGTGCTGTTGAGGGTTACATAAGCTGTGACAGGTTGAGAGGTCACTGTGACGCCAGGGGAATCTCACTCACCAAGCCCTCTAACAAACACATACGCACCACAAACTTACACACACACACACATGGAGGTTGCACACACACACACACACACACACACACACACACACACACACACACACACACACACACACCACAGTTATCTGTCTCACTCAGGAAGATGCCAACTTCAGTTCAATCAGTTATTTGCCACTACACGGAGAGAGATGCATTCAGGGTGTTTTTACACAGGGGGGACCTGAGGATGGGATCAACCCAGGGCTTTCCTCTCCTCTGGGAGTTACGGGATCAACCCAGGGCTTTCCTCTCCTCTGGGAGTTACAGGATCAACCCAGGGCTTTCCTCTCCTCTGGGAGTTACAGGATCAACCCAGGGCTTTCCTCTCCTCTGGGAGTTACGGGATCAACCCAGGGCTTTCCTCTCCTCTGGGAGTTACAGGATCAACCCAGGGCTTTCCTCTCCTCTGGGAGTTACGGGATCAACCCAGGGCTTTCCTCTCCTCTGGGAGTTACGGGATCAACCCAGGGCTTTCCTCTCCTCTGGGAGTTACAGTAGCTATAGAGTCCCACAGTATGAGTAATAATACCCATAAAACCCAGCGGTCCAACACGGAAATGGTTCCAATCGTTTTTCCACTTAAAATAAGGGCTATGTTTCGTGTCGGCTTACCCTGGCGTGACATTTTGATAACTGTGTAAATCTCTCTCGGACAAGGTGACTTTTATCAATATATTAGCCTGTATTTACCCCCCAAAAATGAAATGCTAATTAGCTGCTAATGTGGCTATCATACAGAACTACAAATGCCTGTCTCAAGCTTCAAGTCACTCACCATGATGATCTGGACGAGACTGCCGAATCGAGGCAAAGGTAAGAATCTCTGGATTAACCATCTAACGTTAAATTGCTACATTTAGTAATGAATAAATTGGCTACATTTGTTTAAAATGACAATTCTGTGAACTGTCTTGGGCAGGTTTAAAATTTACACAAACCTGTTATGTAACCAGCCAGCTCATGGTTAGCTAGTTAGCTACATTAGCTGTCTATTTGTCTAACCATTTAAACGAATTTAGATTTCTTTGGCATTTATAAACCAACAGTCTAGTTTGCTAGTTAACTAGCTAGCTAACTTAGATGTCGAAGCTAGGCATTCTTGATAATGTTTGTTTGTGTCTGTGTGGGTGAGGGGTGGGTAGCCTACATCAAGTAACTACTTGACTTGTAGCTACCCTAGCTTCCTGTATTATTTTGGTCTGGCTTTTTGAGAGGTTTCAGAGATGGACTGATTAGCATCCTCACTTGAGTCAACAGTGTGCTTACTTTACTGCGGGAAGACATTGATCTTTTTGCTGTTGCCCTCTAAACAGCATATCATTAGTATAGCTAGTAAGCATGGTTATGTAACCTTATTTAGTCCTACCTGCTATAGTGGGTTTTAAATTAATTGGTATTCACACGTTTGTTTTTTATGTAAAATTACTGTCATGTTACTGATGCCAAATTGTAAACCTTATTTGCACCTTGTCTATTCCAGAACCAATGGGTGTGCCTGAGTCTTATCACCTCTCAACTAGGTCAGCTGTTTCAACCTGGAACACTATTCTTCTGCGTTGGTCTGTTTCAGTCATTGCAGGAAGCCCTGAAGACTAGCAGTGTGTGAAGGTTTTTGTCCCAGTCCAGCTCTAACACCTGACTTAAATAATCAACATAACGAATTCACGGCGATAGGCTATGATTTGTAATCAGGTGTGAGCTGGGCTGGAACAAAGGGCTTATACACACTCCTGCCATTCAGCTCTGGAAATGTCCACCCTGTTCCCAGCATGCAGGACCCATTACAGGGTATTGATAGCAAGACAACTACTGTAGCTATCTACTACATTTGCTAACTACTTCAGTGGATGTTGAACACATTTCTACCTTAAAACGAACACATTTCTAGCGGCAAACGTGCTAAACTATAGCCATGGGATAAATAGCGCGCCGTGGAACACATCTTCCATGTTGTTGGTTATTTTCCATAGAACGCATAGCCCCTCGTTGATTATTCCCTTACATAACGCATGCTCCACTCTCAAGTTGAAGTTGAACTTGTTGACTGATGCCAAGGCGGCGGCTGCTAAGAAGAAGGGAGCAGCTGCGGACCAGAAGACTGCAGCCAGAGGCAGCACTGGTCCACACTTGCCATCGTCTGTCGGGTGAGTAGTATTGGTTGGTACTGTATGTGTCATTAGGTTCCTCTCCATGTGTAGGTTATTGTACTGGCCTGTGTGGTGCAGTCTTTCATATGTGTAGGTTATTGTACTGGCCTGTGTGGTGCAGTCTTTCCTATGTGTAGGTTATTGTACTGGCCTGTGTGGTACAGTCTTTCCTATGTGTAGGTTATTGTACTGGCCTGTGTGGTGCAGTCTTTCATATGTGTAGGTTATTGTACTGGCCTGTGTGGTGCAGTCTTTCATATGTGTAGGTTATTGTACTGGCCTGTGTGGTGCAGTCTTTCATATGTGTAGGTTATTGCATCGTATTGCGTAGTTTATCATTTGTGTCAACTTTTAATTCAATCTAAGCCACAGACTGTTATCTTCCTGCACTTGAGAGCAAGCATCCCAAGTCTCCAATGGTCCCAGTACTGGTTGATGTGGAGGCATCCCAAGTCTCCAATGGTCCCAGTACTGGTTGATGTGGAGGCATCCCAAGTCTCCAATGGTCCCAGTACTGGTTGATGTGCAGGCATCCCAAGTCTCCAATGGTCCCAGTACTGGTTGATGTGCAGGCATCCCAAGTCTCCAATGGTCCCAGTACTGGTTGATTTGCAGGCATCCCAAGTCTCCAATGGTCCCAGTACTGGTTGATGTGGAGGCATCCCAAGTCTCCAATGGTCCCAG
This sequence comes from Coregonus lavaretus, assembly GCF_964263955.1. NCBI lineage: Eukaryota > Metazoa > Chordata > Actinopteri > Salmoniformes > Salmonidae > Coregonus > Coregonus lavaretus. The sequence goes on along the minus strand of NC_139999.1, from coordinate 7,963,790 downwards.
TACTGGTTGATTTGCAGGCATCCCAAGTCTCCAATGGTCCCAGTACTGGTTGATGTGCAGGCATCCCAAGTCTCCAACTGTGCCAGTACTGGTTGAAGTGCAGGCATCCCAAGTCTCCCACTGTCCCAGTACTGGTTGAAGTGCAGGCCTAAGTGACCACACACACTCATTGGACCTACAGCTGGGGTAAGATTCTTCCATCATTCACACACAGTAGACATAGTGTAAACCACCATGTTGTTAACCAAATGCTGTCCTCAATGCTTAAGTTGTATTGTGTATGGCTCAATTTGTGGAAACGCTGTGATCACTCATCGTCTTTAATGTTGTGATTCATGAATGACTCCAAGGGACACACGCTGAGAACCCGAGTATGAGTGGACATGGGCCCGGATATTTGTGACAACGACCTAAAAGGGGTGCAGAAGCACACCAGCATCCCATTTGATGTTTATTCCAACCATCCCATCTAGCTACCCCTTATTCCACACTATGCCTGTTATGCCCCATGGTCCCTCAACTTCGGACACTTTGGAACTCTCCATCTTATCTCTATAAACCCATCCTACCTTCACCCATCTGCCCTATGCTGCTTCCTTCACTTGTTCTTCTCCTAATTGGATAACATCTAGACTCAGTAACACGTTTAAAAGTGTTGTGGTGTAGTTTTTTTGCTACCTTTTTTTTCACCTGTGTAATGCTGTCTTCCTCCTGCTCATTCTGGGGTTCAGACTGAATGCTGTGGTAAATGTGCTGCTCACAATTGACAGCAGCAACATGGATCTGTTCAATTGACAAGAAGGGTGTTGATATAGCTGTGTTTAGGCATGGCTTCCTTGTTTTGAGTCTGTTAAGTGTGTTTCTCATTCAGCAGGAGTTCGCCTAGTATTTTATATTAAACCTACCTTACACATCCAGTTGTTTCTCCATTTGTAACTCACCCACCAAAAATCTCAATATGCTGCTTTACATGTTGTGTTATTTGTGCTGGTCTAATTCCTCAAATTGAAAAGCAGAAGAATCTCTGCGCTCTCGGATAGTGATAATAATAGTTCATATGTTGCTTTATGTCCCAGGTTTGTGGCATTGATAAGAAATAATTTAATCTTTACTTCAAAGTCAGATGTTTATTACATTTACATTACATTTTAGTCATTTAGCAGACGCTCTTATCCAGAGCGACTTACAGGAGCAATTAGGGTTAAGTGCCTTGCTCAAGGGCACATTTACGTCATTTAGCAGACGCTCTTATCCAGAGCGACTCACCAATTGGTGCGTTCACCCTATAGCCAGTGGGATAACCACTTTACAATTTTTGAATGATTATACACTGAGTAAACCAAACATGAAGAACACCTTCCTAATATTGAGTTGCACCCCGCCTCTTTTGCCCTCAGAACAGCCTCAATTCGTCGGGGCATGGACTCTACAAGGTGTTGAAAGCGTTCCACGGGGATGCTGGCCCATGTTGACTCCAATGCTTCCCACACCTGTGCCAAATTGTCTGTATGTCCTTTGGGTGGTGGACCATTCTTGATACACACGGGAAACTGTTGAGTGTGAAAAACCCAGCAGCGTTGCAGTTCTTGACACAAACCGGTGCGCCTGGCACCTACTACCATACCCTGTTCAAAGGCTCTTCAATCTTTTGTCTTGCCCATTCACCCTCTGAATGGCACACATACACAATCCATGTCTCAATTGTCTCATGGCTTAAAATCCTTCTTTAACCTGTCTCCTCCCCTTCATCTACACTGATTAAAGTAGATTTAACAAGTGACATCAATAAGGGATCATAGCTTTAACCTCGATTCACTTGGTCAGTCTATGTCATGGAAAGCGCAGTTGTTCTTAATGTTTTGTACACTCAGTGTATGTTATGTATAAAAGGCATATGTATGCATTGTTTAGTATTTTTATTTATTTAAAACAATGTAATTGTTGGAGTTCAGCTGTTTGACGTGATTGATGGGTGATTAAGTGCATTCTTGTCAAATAAATATGCTTATTCATTCATGATTATGGATACATTCTTCAATTAGTAAATCTGGCTTTGAATTTGCAACAGAACATGTCAACAAGTTAGTTCTGAATTGCTTTAATACAGCAGTGCATTCTGACACCATTAATTGAAATATATTTCACCTCGTTCATATAGTTGTCAGAAATTACAAGGGATTAAATATAGAACTCCACCGGGTGAAGGAGAGGGTATGTTGCTAATAATCATCTACAGTGCCTTGCAAAAGTATTCATCCCCCTTGGCGTTTTTCCTATTTTGTTGCATTACAACCTGTAATTTAAATGGATTTCGATTTAATGTAATGGACATACACAAAATAGTCCAAATTGTTGAAGTGAAATGAAAAAAATAACTTGTTTCAAAACATTCTAAAAAATAAATAACGGAAAAGTGGTGCGTGCATATGTATTCACCCCCTTTGCTATGAAGCCCCTAAATAAGATCTGGTGCAACCAATTAGCTTCAGAAGTCACATAATTAGTTAAATAAAGTCCACATGTGTGGAATCTAAGTGTCACATGATCTGTCACATGATCTCAGTATATATACACCTGTTCTGAAAGGCCCCAGAGTCTGCAACACCACTAAGCAAGGGGCACCACCAAGCAAGCTGTCAAGGTCGAGGTAAGGAGTAGACCAAGGCGCAGCGTGATGAACAAACATGACTTTAATTAGTTAAAGCGTCAAAATACAAAACAAAACACGACTCGTGACGTCCACGGTATCAATGACCGAACACGGAACAAAAACCCACAACCACAAAGGGAAAACATACAGTTTAAATATGGCTCCTAATCAGAGACAACCAGCCAACAGCTGACACTCGTTGCCTCTGATTGGGAGTCACTCAGGCAAACATAGAATACAACAAACTAGAATGAACACCAACATAGAAATACACACATAGAAATGAACACACCCTGGCTCAACATAATGAGTCCCAGAGCCAGGGTGTGACAGTACCCCCCCCTAAAGGCGCGGACTGCGACCGCGCCTCAACTAAACAAACCAGGGGAGGGCTGGGCGGGCATACCTCCTCGGCGGCGGTTCTGGCTCCGGCCTTGACCACCACCCTCCAATACACCCCCCATAGTGCCCCTGGTCCAGTCTGGCCCCGCCGGCTGGAGCAGGACTGGACTTAACAGGAGCGATCCTTACCAGGCTGTCGACTCGCACCCCTGGCTTTGTGCGTGGAGGAGGAACGGGCCTTACCAGGCTGACGACTCGCACCCCTGGCTTGGTGCGTGGAAGAGGGACGGGCCTTACCAGGCTGACTTCTCGCACCCCTGGCTTAGTGCGAGTGGAAGGAACAGGCCGGACCGGGCTGGCGACGCGCACCGTAGGTTTGGTGCGAGTGGCAGGAACAGGCCGGGTCGGGCTGGCGACGCGCACCGTAGACTTGGTGCGGGTGGCAGGAACAGGCCGGACCGGGCTGGCGACGCGCACCGTAGGTTTGGTGCGAGTGGCAGGAACAGGCCGGGTCGGGCTGGCGACGCGCACCGTAGACTTGGTGCGGGTGGCAGGAACAGGCCGGACCGGGCTGGCGACGCGCACCGTAGGTTTGGTGCGAGTGGCAGGGACAGGCCGGACTGGGCTGGCGACGCACACCGTAGGCTTGGTGCGTGGAGCAGGGACAGGCCGGACTGGGCTGGCGACGCACACCGTAGGCTTGGTGCGTGGAGCAGGGACAGGCCGGGCTGGGCTGTCGACGCACCAAGCCTACGGTGTGCGTCGCCAGCCCAGTCCGGCCTGTCCCTGCCACTCACATAGAAATGAAAAAAAATATTTTGCATCTTCAAAGTGGTAGGCATGTTGTGTATATCAAATGATACAACCCCCCAATAAATCAATTTTAATTCCAGGTTGTAAGGCAACAAAATAGGAAAAATGCCAAGGGGGGTGGTGAATACTTTGGCAAGCCACTGTAGGTAGGTAGCTAGCTTCTTTGCAAAAAACGAGTCTAGTATTCATGGCACATTGTAAATATCTGACTGCTACTAGGATAGTATTCTGTACAAGACACAAGACCAAATGCATAAATAAGACAAATATTATTATTAGTTAAAGAAAATATGGAACAATGAATGCAAATGTTCAATATCTATTTTGTTTTGGAAAAATGTAGCTAGTTGCTAGCTAGCTGACAGCAAATGTGTCAGCTAGCGATGACGTGAGCTGGCAGGGATTTGTAGTTTTGCTTAATGTCTACTTTGATGCTAATTGGCATTTTCGAATCTGAAAGTAAATAGAGTCGAATATATTGATAAATGTCACCTTGTCCAAGAGAGATTTTCACGGTTATCAAAATGTCAAGCCAGGGAAAACTTGCATGAAACACAGATCTTGTTTGAAGTGGTTCGAACATCCCCTATGGGGAAAATGAATGGTGAAAAAACGATTGAAACCATTTCCGTGTTTGACCGCTAGGTTTTATGGGTATTATGAGGCGTCCACTGTGGGGCTCTATCCTCTGGGGGTTAGCAGCGCTGTGGAAACCCACTCTAACTGCAGCCTTTAGGTACCAGGGTTCCTCAACCCCAGGAGAGGGTACAGTCTGGATGAGAGTAAAACCCGCTGCAGCCCTGAGCCACAAGGAATCCCCTACCCCCAGGAAAGGTCATACATGCAGAACAGCAGTGGGTTTAGGCATAGCCTGAGTGATAACCACACTCTGAAGGCTGCCCTGACTGGTTTACTATAAAGCAGGAACAATGAGTTAGCCAGCTAATTTTGATAAACAACCAGAAATAACTATTGATTTTCTGGTTCAATAAGTTTCTAAAGTTTTTCAGAAAGATAAGCTTGAAATTTTACATTTTACATTTTAGTCATTTAGCAGACGCTCTTATCCAGAGTGACTTACAGTTTTAGTGAGTGCATACGTTTTTCATACTGGCCCCCCGTGGGAATCAAACCCACAACCCTGGCGATGCAAGCGCCATGCTCTACCAACTGAGTTAGCTGGCTAACTCATTGATCCTGCTTTGTAGTATGCCCTCTGAAGCACCAGCAGGGTTTCCCAACTCTGCACCACCCCCATGGACAGGCCAGTACAGCAGTGGGTTTCGTTACAAACTGAGTGAGATTGAACACCACAAGGTTAAAAAAACACACAGTCCTCCCGCTGTCATAGGCTTAGCACGTAAATGGGCTTGGTGTGATGCAGTCTGATCCTATGTGTATGTGTGTGGCATGCAAATGACCCAGAACAGGAAGTTAATTTGCATTTGATTCTCATGTTTATACACTACATGACCAAAAGTATGTGGACACCTGCTCGTCGAACATCTCATTCCATCTCATTCATGGGCATTAATATGGAGTTGATCCTTCCTTTGCTGTTATAACAGCCTCCACTCTTCTGGGAAGGTTTTCCACTAGGTGTTGGAACATTGCTGCAGGGACTTGCTTCCATTCAGCCACAAGAGCATTAGTGAGGTCGGGCACTGATGTTGGGCGATTAGGCCTGGCTCGCAGTCGCTGTTCCAATTCATCCCAAAGGTGTTCGATGGGGTTGAGGTCAGGGCTCTGTGCAGGCCAGTCAAGTTCTTCCACATTGATCTCGACAAACCATTTCTGTAGGGAATTCGCTTTGTGCATGGGGACAGTGTCATCCGTTTTGTCTCCAAAGCCCCATACACTACCCACCACTGTGACCTGTACGCTCTTGTTGGCTGGTCCTCACTACATGTTCGTCGTCAAACCCACTGGCTCCAGGCCATCTATAAATCACTGCTAGGCAAATCCCCGCCTTATCTTAGCTCATTGGTCACCATAGCAGCACCCACCCGTAGTCTGCGCTCCAGCAGGTATATCTCACTGGTCATTCCCAAAGCCAACACCTCCTTTGGCCGCCATTCCTTCCAGTTCTCTGCTGCCAATGACTGGAACGAATTGCAAAAATCTCTGAAGCTGGAGACTCTTATCTCCCTCAATAACTTTAAGCATCAGTTGTCAGAGCACCTTACCGATCACTGCACCTGTACACAGCCCATCTGAAATTAGCCCACCCAACTACCTCATCCCTATATTGTTATTTATTTTGCTCTTTTGCACCCCAGTATCTCTATTTGCACATAATCTCTTGCACATCTAGCATTCCAGTGTTAATACTATTGTAACTATTTTGCACTATAGCCTATTTATTGCCTTACCTCCATAACTTGCTACATTTGCACACACTGTATATATATTTTCTGTTGTATTTTTGACTTTATGTTTTTTACCCCATATGTAACTCTGTGTTGTTTTTATTGCACTGCTTTGCTTTATCTTGGCCAGGTCGCAGTTGTAAATGAGAACCTGTTCTCAACTGGCTTACCTGGTTAAATAAAGGTGAAATAAATAAATAAAATAAAAAGTGTCATGCTGAAACAGGAAAGGGCCTTCCCCAAACTGTTGCCACAAAGTTGGAAGCACAGAATCATCTAGAATGTCATTGTATGCTGTAGCGTTAAGATTTCCCTTCACTGGAACTAAGGGGCCTGAACCATGAAAAACAGCCACAGACCATTATTAATCCTCCACCAAACTTTACAGTTGGCACTATGCATTCGGGCAGGTAGCGTTCTCCTGGCATCCGCCAAACCCAGATTTGTCTGTCAGACTGTCAGATGGTGAAGCATGATTCATCACTCCAGAGAACGCGTTTGCACTGCTCCAGAGTCCAATGGCGGCAAGCTTTACACCACTCCAGCCGACGCTTGGCATTGCGCATGGTGATCTTAGGCTCATGTGCGGCTGCTCGGCCATGGAAACACATTTCATGAAGCTCCCGATGAACAGTTCTTGTGCTGACGTTGCTTTCAGAGGCAGTTTGGAACTCGGTAGTGAGTGTTGCAACTGAGGACAGATGATTTTTACGCGCTGCACGCACTTCAGCACTTGGCGGTCCCGTTCTGTGAGCTTGTGTGGCCTACCACTTTGTGGCTGAGCTGTTGTTGCTCCTAGACGTTTCCACTTCACAATAACAGCACTTACAGTTGACCTGGGTAGCTCTAGCAGGGCAGAAATTTGACAAACTGACTTGTTGGAAAGGTGGCATCCTATGACGGTGCCACGTTGAAAGTCACTGAGCTCTTCAGTAAAGCCATTCTACTGCCAATGTTTGTCTATGGAGATTGCATGGCCATGTGCTCGATTTCATACACCTATCAGCAACAAGTGTGGCTGAAATAGCCAAATCCACTAATTTGAAGGGGTGTCCACATACCTTTGTATATATAGTGTATAGTGTGTATATATAGTGTATAGTGTGTATATATAGTGTATGTGTGTATATATAGTGTATGTGTGTATATATAGTGTATAGTGTGTATATATAATGTATAGTGTGTATATATAGTGTATGTGTGTATATATAGTGTATAGTGTGTATATATAGTGTATGTGTGTATATATAGTGTATAGTGTTTATATATAGTGTATAGTGTGTGTATATATAGTGTATAGTGTTTATATATAGTGTATAGTGTTTATATATAGTGTATAGTGTGTGTATATATAGTGTATAGTGTTTATATATAGTGTATAGTGTGTATATATAGTGTATAGTGTTTATATATAGTGTATAGTGTGTATATATAGTGTATAGTGTGTATATATAGTGTATAGTGTGTATATATAGTGTATGTGTGTATATATAGTGTATAGTGTTTATATATAGTGTATAGTGTGTATATATATAGTGTATAGTGTGTATATATAGTGTATGTGTGTATATATAGTGTATAGTGTGTGTATATATAGTGTATAGTGTGTATATATAGTGTATAGTGTGTATATATAGTGTATAGTGTGTATATATAGTGTATAGTGTGTATATATAGTGTATGTGTGTATATATAGTGTATAGTGTGTGTATATATAGTGTATAGTGTGTATATATAGTGTATGTGTGTGTGTGTCAGGTTGGGGTCCCTGTCGTATCGTCAGGTAGTGCTGGGGAAAACACCAAGACCACTGATGAGCAGGGAGATACGGATTAACACTGGGGAAAACAGGATCTAGTGCCTGGAGAGTACCGGGAATGTTATGTCTGATTTCATCATGTTCTTTTCAATATGTTTCTGTAGATTATCGAATGAGGTCAGCATTGGAATTCTATTTCCGTTGTTGTGTTTTTGTCGTCAACAGTAGCCTAGCCTGTCAAGGTTTAAAAACATATCTGTAGTATATGAAAATAGATTTCTGTGTTTGTTCAGGGTTTTTACATGTTTCTGTCACAGGTAGATTCCAAAATAGATTTGAGTTTATGACCTGAGACCTGTTTGAAATCTATACCTGAGATCTGTTTTGTACCTGCAAAGCTAACTTCACAGTCACATTAAGTAAAGATGACATGACTCAACATTGACTTTGATCCACTTCTCTCTTCCCATGTTTCCTCCATTCTCTGGTAGCCTACAGCACCTGGTCCCAATCTGAAACCACAGACCCAGTACACGTTTCTGTCTCTGCCTCATGCCTGACAGAGAGAGAGAGAGAGAGAGAGAGAGAGAGAGAGAGAGAGAGAGAGAGAGAGAGAGAGAGAGAGAGAGAGAGAGAGAGAGAGAGAGAGAAGGTGGGGGTAGACAGACAGACGGAGATCAATGTGTATTATCATCAAACAACTTGCTGTTTTCCAAGAAATCTGTGAGAGCTCACAGGAAGAGGTGGACAGAGAGGGAGAATTGGAGTGAAAGGTAGATAGGGAGAGAAAGAAGGGAAGGGAAAAAGAGATAGAATGTAGAGAGAAAGATTGGAGAGGCTCAACATGTTGAAACGTGGACCAGGCAGCCAGAGAGAAAACGGTCCGTTCAGACCCACCAGGATGGTTGCCATGGCAACCATTACCAGACTCTCTGGCGCTGTAGCTTTGTTTCTGTGAAGTCTTTGGAGGGAAACAACTGACTGCGAGAGGAGAAGAGAGGGTTTTTTAGCGAGCCCGTTTTTGGTGCAGTGGCATCATCATAATGAGCAGATGTTAATAAACCAACTTCATTTCACGGTAACAATGATGCTGTTGTAGTGTCTACATGTCTCATCACGACATGGCCTGCCTCTCCTCTCTCTCTCTCTCTCTCTCTCTCTCTCTCTCTCTCTCTCTCTCTCTCTCTCTCTTTCTCTCTCTCTCTCTCTCTCTCTCTCTCTCTCTCTCTCTCTCTCTCTCTCTCTCTCTTTCTCTCTCTCTCTCCCTCCCTCTCTCTCTCTCTCTCCCTCTCTCTCTCTCTCTCTCTCTCTCTCTCTCTCTCTCTCTCGCTCTCTCTCTCTCTCTCTCTCTCTCTCTCTCTCTCTCTCT
>NC_139999.1:7836946-7954288 GCF_964263955.1 Coregonus lavaretus | reverse complement strand
AGGGAATTTTAAATAGTTGAGTTGTGAAGACCTTGAAGCAGAGCCATGAACCTGACAAACAGAGGAAGGCAGGGAGCATCAACAGCATCAACTTGGCCTTCGTCTGGATTGAAGGAAGGAACCTTGAATCTTTTCAAAGAACCTCCAGCTATTTGGACCCCATGAGTTATGCGATGAATGATCTTATTGAGTGAAAAAACTCGTCTTACAAACTAAAGCCCAGTTCACCTCTGATACTCCAGTCTGCAGCCTCTGTTTGCCTGGATATTACTATAAGCCCCTAACCCACCTGATAACCTGGGAGTGGCCAACTCCAGTCAAGGAGGTCTGCTGTTCTGGTTTCCCTGGTTTCCAGGTCTAGATCAGTCACTGTTCCAAAGCCAGGATTGAAAGCGAGCAGGATTGTAGTAGCTCTCCCCTGTTCAAGTCCTCTCAGTCGGGTGAACCAAGGACATGCTCAGTATTCACTGTGGGACACTTCATCATTCAGAACCTTGCAGATAGAGAGGTGATGATTAGAATGGGAATAATGATTCTCTATCATGTGGCACAGAGATGCATGTCCAGTCTATGCAATGCATTTCTGTGTGCAACATTGCTCTAGCAGCCAATTGAAGATTACTGGTGAAAACCCTAGCTAATACATTGTTTATTATGGGATGTTGTGTAGCCATTGTAATTCCATGGTGATGTCCAGTATGCACCGGTCGCTTCTCTCACTAAGCCTCTGGAATAACAACCAGCCCTGATCTCTCTCTCTCTCTCTCTCTCTCTCTCTCTCTCTCTCTCTCTCTCTCTCTCTCTCTCTCTCTCTCTCTCTCTCTCTCTCTCTCTCTTTCTTTCTCTCTCTCTCCATCTCTCTCCCTCTCTCCCTCTTTCTTCTGTCTAAGACAGAAAACAACTTCTGCATCACCATTTTAATTCTGGCGTGGGTGTGCAAGTTTTCTGAGGGAGGCAGACAGAGAGAGAGAGAGAGAGAGAGAGAGAGAAAGAGAAAGAGAAAGAGAGAGGCAGAGGCAGAAAGGGAGAGAGGCAGAGAGAGAGAGAGAGAGAGAGAGAGAGAAAGAGAGGCATCGAGAGAGAGAGAGATGCATCGAGAGAGAGAGAGAGAGAGAGAGCGAGAGAGAGAGACCATGGACTCTGCATGCTAATGTCTTCCAGGAACAGAGCAGTAGAGGGTTGAGTCCCAAATAGCAACCTATCCCATATAGTGTACTACTTTTGACCCTATGGGACCAGATCAAAAGTAATGCACTGTATAGGGAATATGGTGCCGTTTGGGACATAGCAGAGGTTTGAGGAGGAAAATCCTGTTTAATCCCTGCTATCTGACCACAGGGACCTGCAGACAGTTTACAGGATCAGCCTTCCTTTGATTCTCATTCATTAGCAGACTGAGAACAGCCACGCACTGCCACGATGCATCTAAGGCAGTAGTATTCAAAGTCGGGGTCGCGACCCCTAGTTTTTAGGAACAAAAAATGAAGAGTAAAGAATATTGTATGGGACAATATACAAACATTCTTGAGAAAGATAATTTGGAAAATACAATTTTATTGAATAAATGTATTTATTGGTTTCTTTTCATTTTGATAAGAGATGAAAATGTAATGAATTGAATGTTATTTGTTGATGTAAAAATCTAAATGTACCGATTTTAAGGTTGTGCCATTAGATTTGGGGTGGGGTGGGGTCGTGTGAAATTCTTGCATGAAAAAAATGGGGTCCCCAGATATGATTGCGGAAAACATGGGGTCCCAGCTGAAAAAGTTTGAATAGCACTGATCATCCTAGAACTGGATGTGCAGGAAGGGAGCTCAACATTAGAATAATGTAACAATGTGTTGTCACATATACAGTGCATTCGGAAAGTATTCAGACCCCTTGACTTTTTCCACATTTTGTTACGTTACAGCCTTATTCTAAAATGTATTAAATGATTTTTTTCCCCTCATCAATCTACACACAATACCCCATAATGACAAACTGAAAACTGTTTTTTAGAAATGTTTGCAAATGTATTAAAAATAAAAAACAGAAATACCTTATTTACGTAAGTATTTTGCTATGAGACTCGAAATTGAGCTCAGGGGCATTCTGTTTTCATTGATCATCCTTGAGATGTTTCTACAACTTGATTGGAGTCCACCTGTGGTAAATTCAATTGATTGGACATGATTTGGAAAGGCACACACCTGTCTATATAAGGTCCCACAGTTGACAGTGCATGTCAGAGCAAAAACCAAGCCATGAAGTTGAAGGAATTGTCCGTAGAGCTCCGAGACAGGATTGTATCGAGGCACAGATCTGGGGAAGGGTACCAAAACAGTTCTGCAGCATTGAAGGTCCCCAAGAACACAGTGGCCTCCATCATTCTTAAATGGAAGAAGTTAGGAACCACCAAGACCCTTCCTAGAGCTGGCCACCCGGCCAAACTGAGCAATCGGGGCAGAAGGGCCTTGGTCAGGGAGGTGACCAAAAACCTGATGGTCACTCTGACAGAGCTCCAGAGTTCCTCTGTGTAGATGGGAGAACCTTCAAGAAGGACAACCATCTCTGCAGCCAACAATCAGGCCTTTATGGTAGAGTGGCCAGACGGAAGCCACTCCTCAGTTAAAGGCACATGACAGCCCGCTTCGAGTTTGCCAAAAGGCACAAGATTCTCTGGTCTGATGAAACCAAGATTGAACTCTTTGGCCTGAATGCCAAGCGTCACATCTGGAGGAAACCTGGCACCATCCCTACGGTGAAGCATGGTGGTGGCAGCATCATGCTGTGGGGACATTTTTCAGCGGCAGGGACTGGGAGACTAGTCAGGATCCAGGGAAAGATGAAAGGAGCAAAGTACAGAGAGATCCTTGATGAAAACCTGCTCAAGAGCACTCAGCACCTCAAACTGGGGCGAAGGTTCACCTTCCAACAGGACAACGACCCTAGGCACACAGCCAAGACAATGCAGGAGTGGCTTCGGGACAAGTCTCTAAATGTCCTTGAGTGGCCCAGCCAGAGTCCGGACTTGAACACGATCGAACATCTCTGGAGAGACCTGAAAATAGCTGTGCAGAGACGCTCCCCATCCAATTCTTTATTTTATTTAACCTTTATTTAACCAGGTAAGCCAGTTGAGAACAAGTTCTCATTTACAACTGCGACCTGGCCAAGATAAAGCAAAGCAGTGCGATAAAAACAACAACACAGAGTTACATATGGGGTAAACAAAACATAAAGTCAAAAATACAACAGAAAATATATATACAGTGTGTGCGAATGTAGTAAATTATAGAGGTAAGGCAATCAATAGGCCATAGTGCAAAATAGTTACAATTTCGTATTAACACTGGAATGATAGATGTGCAAAAGATGATGTGCAAATAGAGATACTGGGGTGTAAATTAGCAAAATAAATAACAATATGGGGATGAGGTAGTTGGGTGGGATAATTTCAGAATGGCTGTGTACAGGTGCAGTGATCGGTAAGCTGCTCTGATAACTGATGCTTAAAGTTAGTGAGGGAGATAAGTGTCTCCAGCTTCAGAGATTTTTGCAGTTCGTTCCAGTCATTGGCAGCAGAGAACTGGAAGGAATGGCGGCCAAAGGAGGTGTTGACTTTGGGGATGACCAGTGAGATATACCTGCTGGAGCGCAGACTACGGGTGGGTGTTGCTATGGTGACCAGTGAGCTAAGATAAGACGGGCATTTGCCTAGCAGTGATTTATAGATGACCTGGAGCCAGTGGGTTTGGCGATGAATATGTAGTGAGGGCCAGCCAACAAGAGCGTACAGGTCACAATGGTGAGTAGTATATGGGGCTTTGGTGACAAAACGGATGGCACTGTGATAGACTACATCCAATTTTCTGAGTAGAGTGTTGGAGGCTATTTTGTAAATGACATCGCCGAAGTCAAGTATCGGTAGGATAGTCAGTTTTACGAGGGCATGTTTGGCAGCATGAGTGAAGGAGGCTTTGTTGCGAAATAGGAAGCCAATTCTGGAAGGAGAATTTACAGTCTAACCAGACACCTAGGTATTTGTAGTTGTCCACATACTCTAGGTCAGACCCGCCGAGAGTAGTGATTCTAGTCGTGTGGGCGGGTGCAAGCAGCGTTCGGTTGAAGAGCATGAATTTCGTTTAACTAGTGTTTAAGAGCAGTTGGAGGCTACGGAAGGAGTGTTGTATGGTGTTGAAGCTCATTTGGAGGTTTGTTAACACAGTGTCCAATGAAGGGCCAGATGTATACAAAATGGTGTCGTCCGCATAGAGGTGGATCCGAGCGTCACTAGCAGCAAGAGCGACATCATTGATATACACAGAGAATAGAGTCGGCCCGAGAATTGAACCCTGTGGCACCCCCATAGAGACTGTCAGAGGTCCAGACAACAGGCCCTCCGATTTGACACATTGAACTCTATCTGAGAAGTAGTTGGTGAACCAGGCGAGGCAGTCATTTGAGAAACCAAGGCTATTTAGTCTGCCAATAAGAATGTGGTGGTTGACAGAGTCGAAAGCCTTGGCCAGGTCGATGAAGACGGCTGCGCAGTACTGTCTTTTATCGATCGCGGTTATAATATCGTTTAGGACCTTGAGCGTGGCTGAGGTGCACCCATTACCAGCTCGGAAACCGGATTGCTTAGCGGAGAAGGTACGGTGGGATTCGAAATGGTCGGTGATCTGTTTGTTAACTTGGCTTTCAAATACTTTCGAAAGGCAGGGCAGGATGGATATAGGTCTGTAACAGTTTGGATCTAAAGTGTCAGTTTGGATCTAAAGTGTTTGAAGAGGGGGATGACCGCGGCAGCTTTCCAATCTCTGGGGTACTCAGACGTTACGAAAGAGAGGTTGAACAGGCTAGTAATAGGGGTTGCGACAATTTCGGTGGCTAGTTTTAGAAAGAAAGGGTCCAGATTGTCTAGCCCAGCTGATTTGTAGGGGTCCAGATTTTTCAGCTCTTTCAGAACATCAGCTGTCTGAATTTGTGTAAAGGAGAAGCGGGGGGCGGGGGGGGGGGCATGGGAAAGTTGCAGCAGAGGGTGCAGAGCTGGTGGCCGGGGTAGTGGTAGCCAGGTGGAAAGCATGGCCAGCCGTAGCAAAATGCTTGTTGAAATTCTCGATTATTATAGATTTATCGGTGGTGACAGTGTTTCCTAGCCTCAGTGCAGTGGGCAGTTGGGAGGAGGTGCTCTTATTCTCCATGGACTTTACAGTGTCCCAAAACTTTTTGGAGTTAATGCTACAGGATGCAAATTTCTGTTTGAAAAAGCTAGCCTTTGCTTTCCTAACTGATTGTGTATATTGGTTCCTGACTTCCCTGAAAAGTTGCATATCACGGGGGCTGTTCGATGCTAATGCAGTACGCCACAGGATGTTTTTGTGCTGGTCAAGGGCAGTCAAGTCTGAGGAGAACCAGGGGCTATATCTGTTCTTAGTTCTGAATTTCTTGAATGGGGCATGCTTATTTAAGATTGAGAGGAAAGCACTTTTAAAGAACAACCAGGCATCCTCTACTGATGGAATGAGGTCAATATCCATCCAGGATACCCGGGCCAGGTCAATTAGAAAGGCCTGCTCGCTAAATGTTTTAGGGAGCGTTTGACAGTGATGAGGGGTGGTTGTTTGACCGCGGACCCAATTACGGACGCAGGCAATAAGGCAGTGATCGCTGAGATCCTGGTTGAAAACAGCGGAGGTGTATTTAGAGGGCAAATTTGTCAGGATGATATCTATGAGGGTGCCCATGATTTAGGGTTGTATCTGGTAGGTTCGTTGATAATTTGTGTGAGATTGAGGGCATCTAGTTTAGATTGTAGTTTGGCCGGGGTGTTAAGCATATCCCAGTTTAGGTCACCAAGCAGTACAAACTCTGAGGATAGATGGGGGGCAATCAGTTCACATATGGTGTCCAGGGCACAGCTCGGGGCTGAGAGGGGTCTGTAGCAAGCGGCAACAGTGAGAGACTTATTTCTAGAAAGGTGGATTTTTAGAAGTAGAAACTCAAACTGTTTGGGCACAGACCTGGATAGTATGATAGAGCTCTGCAGGCTATCTCTACAGTAGATTCCAACCCCACCCTTTGGCAGTTCTATCTAGACGGAAAATGTTGTAGTTGGGGATGGACATTTCTGAATTTTTGGTGGCCTTCCTAAGCCAGGATTCAGACACTGCTAGAACATCAGGGTTGGCGGAGTGTGCTAACGCAGTGAATAACTCAAACTTAGGGAGGAGGCTTCTGATCTGCAGAGAAGAATGGAAGAAACTCCCCAAATACAGGTGTGCCAAGCTTGCAGCGTCATACTCAAGAAGACTCGTGGCTGTAATCACTGCCAAAGGTGCTTCAAGAAAGTACTGAGTAAAGGGTCTGAATACCGATGTACAGTAAATGTGATATTTCCGTTTTTTTATTTTCTATAAATTTGCAAAAATGTCTAAAAACCTATTTTTGCTTTGTCATTATGGGGTATTGTGTGTAGATTGATGAGGAAAAATGTCAATTTAATATGTTTTAGAATAAGGCTGTAATGTAACAACATGTGGAAAAAGTCAAGTGGTCTGAACACTTTCCGAACTTTATCTATCTCTATGCTTGTCCCATTGACCATGGTTTGGTACCTGGTAATAATATGAAGCTTTAAATAATGGTCAAAACAGTCTTACAGATACACTGAGTATACAAAACATTAAGAACACCTGCTCTTTCCATGACATAGACTGACCAGGTGAATCCAGGTGAAAGCTATGATCCCTTATTGATGTCACTTGTTAAATCCACTCCTATCAGTGTAGATGAAGGGGAGGAGACAGGTTAAAAAAACAGTTTTAAGCCTTGAGACAATTAAGACATGGATTGTGTATGTGTGCCATTCAGAGGGTGAATTGGCAAGACAAAATAGTGCCTTTGAACGGGGTATGGTAGTAGGTGCCAGGTGCAGTGTTGTGTTCGAGACCACCTAAAGCGAGACCGATTCAAGACCAAGACCGGAACAAATCAAGTCCGATTCAAGACCAAGACCGGAACAAATCAAGTCCGAGTCAAGACCAAGACCGTAGGGTGGAGGGCAAGACTGAGTCAAGACCGAGACCGGGAGGGGGACAAGTGGTCCGAGACCGAGTCAAGACCAAGACCAGAAAAACACGATTCCAATTCAAGACCATGATTGTAATTTTGTCAAATCACCACCGTATTTCAGAACAACATATGGATTGTTTAGACATTCAGAATAGTGAAAAAATGCATGCCGGGGGAAAATAGAGGCACTACAAATTATTACTAACCCAAACACAGTGGGGAACAATGGGCCTTCTACGCCTTCAGAGAAGGGCTAAGGATTTATAAAATAATTATTATTATTATATTTAATCTCTTCAGTTTTTGTTGGAAAGGAAAGGGTTAACACTGAAGAGAAAAAAATATCCAATCAGGATTTTTATTTGCTGGTCTCTGGGGAGATAAATCTATCTAGCTAAGTCAGCCATTGGCTAGGCCATCAGAAGCTAGCTAAAGGCATCTGCCATTCAACTGTATCAGGGCAAAATTTTGGAGTGACATTGGAATCAACTTCAATTTTTCCCACGGTCTAGCTAGCTAGCTTTTGTTGTCGGCTAGTTTGCAGCGGCTGCGGCAGGTGTCAAAGAGGATGTTGTTGGTAATTTATTAGCTTCTCCCTTTTCAAGAATAACTTTCAACAAGAAGTTAAGTTTCAAATGATCATCATCTGGTTAGTGGAACTGTGTTTTTTTTATTGCAGCGCGCTTGCTGTTGTTAGCCATCGCTTTGAAAATAACTTGTGTGTTTGAAACATTGTTGCACTTAAAGTGGAACTGACAGCATTTTAGCAACATGAAATCTTATTAAAATCTGTTCATATAACCCCCAGAAAGAATATGACACTTAAAAAAAAAGAATCTGACAAGTGACCACTTAGATATGGTCATTTTCATGTTTTCATAAATTCTTTGAATGTTTGGGAATTATGTATACTAAGGCATTTGTGAAAGCTCTATAGCAATATAGAGCGGGAAAGTGGCCGTGCGATTGGACAATTAATAGACACTGCAGTAAATAAAACTGAATGAAAACAGCTGTCTTGTCCAGGACCGGAGTCTACACAGACCGGTGCGCTATAGCCAATCAGAGCTACAGTAGACCTTCATACAAACAAGCCATTTGCCACACGGGCCTGCCATCATTCACTTTGAACTGGACTGTGTGTTTACAGGCAGTTGCAACAGCGCGACATTAGGTCATTAGAACGCATTCGCCAAAAAGTCACAAAATACACCTGAATGGATTTCTGCAAATATGTAAACACCACGGGGGAGTCCTCTTACATTTGGGAACTTTACAGTCCTGTTGATCAAACAACCATGAAAAGGTAGGCTCTCTCTCCCTCAGCTATGCACATAAACAACCAGATCAACAACTACTGCTAGCCAGAGCAAGATGAGCTAAAAATCTAACGAAGGAACATTAGATAAACCCTCAAACTTTTTCAGCTACTTGGCTGTCAAAGTTGCACTGATAAACGATGGGGAGTTGTAGCCTCCTCGTCCTTCTGCAGCTTGCCTGCCAATGCATGCTTGTCCCAACCAAGCACCCCTAGCTAACTGGCTAAAGTTGGCTAGCTTGCTAGCTAGCTACTTTCAGACACAAATGAGAGAACACCTCACTCTGACCATTTTACCCGCCATAGCAGAGCTGGTTAGGCTGTTTACATTGTATCTAGAGCGTTCTTGACTAACTATCCCTTTTTTTGCCTATGTTTACTGACACCGGTCATACAGTGCCTTGCAAAATTATTGGTAAATTGGTGAAGTGAAATGAAAAAAATAACTTGTTTCAAAAAATTCTAAACATACCCCAAGAGACTTGTAGCTGTAATTGCTGCAAAAGGTGGCTCTACAAAGTATTGACTTTGGGGGGGTGAATAGTTATGCACGCTCAAGTTTTCAGATTTTTTTTCTTATTTCTTGTTTGTTTCACAATAAAATATATTTTGCATCTTCAAAGTGGTAGGCATGTTGTGTAAATGAAATGATACAAACCCCCAAAAAATCCATTTTAATTCCAGGTTGTAAGGCAACAAAATAGGAAAAATGCCAAGGGGGGTGAATACTTTCGCAAGCCACTGTATTCAGCAGGTGTTGCCCGTTCGTAAATTCATCAGTTGTTTACTGGCTTATGGACTGTTTATCCTTTAACATCATGCTGTGTGTGACTGTTTATCCTTTAACATCATGCTGTGTGACTGCTTATCCTTTAACATCATGCTGTGTGTGACTGTTTATCCTTTAACATCATGCTGTGTGACTGCTTATCCTTTAACATCATGCTGTGTGACTGCTTATCCTTTAACATCATGCTGTGTGACTGCTTATCCTTTAACATCATGCTGTGTGACTGCTTATCCTTTAACATCATGCTGTGTGACTGCTTATCCTTTAACATCATGCGGTGTGACTGTTTATCCTTTAACATCATGCTGTGTGACTGCTTATCCTTTAACATCCTGCTGTGTGTGACTGCTTATCCTTTAACATCATGCTGTGTGACTGCTTATCCTTTAACATCATGCTGTGTGACTGCTTATCCTTTAACATCATGCTGTGTGTGACTGCTTATCCTTTAACATCATGCTGTGTGACTGCTTATCCTTTAACATCATGCTGTGTGACTGCTTATCCTTTAACATCATGCTGTGTGACTGCTTATCCTTTAACATCATGCTGTGTGACTGCTTATCCTTTAACATCATGCTGTGTGTGACTGTTTATCCTTTAACATCATGCTGTGTGACTGCTTATCCTTTAACATCATGCTGTGTGACTGCTTATCCTTTAACATCATGCTGTGTGACTGCTTATCCTTTAACATCATGCTGTGTGACTGCTTATCCTTTAACATCATGCTGTGTGACTGCTTATCCTTTAACATCATGCGGTGTGACTGTTTATCCTTTAACATCATGCTGTGTGACTGCTTATCCTTTAACATCCTGCTGTGTGTGACTGCTTATCCTTTAACATCATGCTGTGTGACTGCTTATCCTTTAACATCATGCTGTGTGACTGCTTATCCTTTAACATCATGCTGTGTGTGACTGCTTATCCTTTAACATCATGCTGTGTGACTGCTTATCCTTTAACATCATGCTGTGTGACTGCTTATCCTTTAACATCATGCTGTGTGACTGCTTATCCTTTAACATCATGCTGTGTGTGACTGCTTATCCTTTAACATCATGCTGTGTGTGACTGCTTATCCTTTAACATCATGCTGTGTGTGACTGCTTATCCTTTAACATCATGCTGTGTGTGACTGCTTATCCTTTAACATCATGCTGTGTGACTGCTTATCCTTTAACATCATGCTGTGTGTGACTGCTTATCCTTTAACATCATGCTGTGTGTGACTGCTTATCCTTTAACATCATGCTGTGTGACTGCTTATCCTTTAACATCATGCTGTGTGACTGCTTATCCTTTAACATCATGCTGTGTGACTGCTTATCCTTTAACATCATGCTGTGTGTGACTGCTTATCCTTTAACATCATGATGTGTGACTGCTTATCCTTTAACATCATGCTGTGTGTGACTGCTTATCCTTTAACATCATGCTGTGTGTGACTGCTTATCCTTTAACATCATGCTGTGTGTGACTGCTTATCCTTTAACATCATGCTGTGTGACTGCTTATCCTTTAACATCATGCTGTGTGTGACTGCTTATCCTTTAACATCATGCTGTGTGTGACTGCTTATCCTTTAACATCATGCTGTGTGTGACTGCTTATCCTTTAACATCATGCTGTGTGTGACTGCTTATCCTTTAACATCATGCTGTGTGACTGCTTATCCTTTAACATCATGCTGTGTGTGACTGCTTATCCTTTAACATCATGCTGTGTGTGACTGCTTATCCTTTAACATCATGCTGTGTGACTGCTTATCCTTTAACATCATGCTGTGTGACTGCTTATCCTTTAACATCATGCTGTGTGACTGCTTATCCTTTAACATCATGCTGTGTGACTGCTTATCCTTTAACATCATGCTGTGTGACTGCTTATCCTTTAACATCATGCTGTGTGACTGCTTATCCTTTAACATCCTGCTGTGTGTGACTGCTTATCCTTTAACATCATGCTGTGTGACTGCTTATCCTTTAACATCCTGCTGTGTGTGACTGCTTATCCTTTAACATCATGCTGTGTGACTGCTTATCCTTTAACATCATGCTGTGTGTGACTGCTTATCCTTTAACATCATGCTGTGTGTGACTGCTTATCCTTTAACATCATGCTGTGTGACTGCTTATCCTTTAACATCATGCTGTGTGACTGCTTATCCTTTAACATCATGCTGTGTGACTGCTTATCCTTTAACATCATGCTGTGTGTGACTGCTTATCCTTTAACATCATGCTGTGTGACTGCTTATCCTTTAACATCATGCTGTGTGACTGCTTATCCTTTAACATCCTGCTGTGTGTGACTGTTTATCCTTTAACATCATGCTGTGTGACTGCTTATCCTTTAACATCATGCTGTGTGTGACTGCTTATCCTTTAACATCCTGCTGTGTGTGACTGCTTATCCTTTAACATCATGCTGTGTGACTGCTTATCCTTTAACATCATGCTGTGTGTGACTGCTTATCCTTTAACATCATGCTGTGTGACTGTTTATCCTTTAACATCATGCTGTGTGTGACTGCTTATCCTTTAACATCATGCTGTGTGACTGCTTATCCTTTAACATCATGCTGTGTGACTGCTTATCCTTTAACATCCTGCTGTGTGACTGCTTATCCTTTAACATCATGCTGTGTGACTGCTTATCCTTTAACATCCTGCTGTGTGTGACTGTTTATCCTTTAACATCATGCTGTGTGACTGCTTATCCTTTAACATCATGCTGTGTGACTGTTTATCATTTAACATCATGCTGTGTGTGACTGCTTATCCTTTAACATCATGCTGTGTGACTGCTTATCCTTTAACATCATGCTGTGTGACTGCTTATCCTTTAACATCATGCTGTGTGTGACTGTTTATCCTTTAACATCATGCTGTGTGACTGCTTATCCTTTAACATCATGCTGTGTGACTGCTTATCCTTTAACATCATGCTGTGTGACTGCCTATCCTTTAACATCATGCTGTGTGTGACTGCTTATCCTTTAACATCATGCTGTGTGTGACTGCTTATCCTTTAACATCATGCTGTGTGTGACTGCTTATCCTTTAACATCATGCTGTGTGACTGTTTATCCTTTAACATCATGCTGTGTGTGACTGCTTATCCTTTAACATCATGCTGTGTGACTGCTTATCCTTTAACATCATGCTGTGTGACTGCTTATCCTTTAACATCATGCTGTGTGACTGCTTATCCTTTAACATCATGCTGTGTGACTGTTTATCCTTTAACATCATGCTGTGTGACTGCTGTCTTTCCATCAGCCCTATCCAGTGGTGTAGTGATGCCTGGAGAAGTGGGTATACTATAATTTTGCCAAAAAGTTCCCAAACGGCCCACCCAGCAAAGGAAAGGCACCCTGTGTGAAAAATCCTATGTTTTCCTAAGTTATTTTATGTTTTCCTATAGATTTCTCAGATTTTCACTCTCAAAATCACACTTTTTTTTAAATAAATACAACAATGCTTAAACCACATCAATCTGATTGGGTGGGCCTGTCAGGGCCTGGCTCCCCAGTGGGTGGGCCTCTGTCCACCCAGGCCCATCCATGTCTACGCCCCTGATGCAAACAGTGCGTGATGACAATTGCATATCACAAATAGCCTACTAGCCAACATTTCAGACTAAACTTTTTCAATACCTGGTTTGCATACCCAATGTTGCCTTAGTTAGCATTTACTGGTACAGTGGCTTTCGAAAGTATTCACCCCCTTGGCATTTTTCCTATTTTGTAGAGCCACCTTTTGCAGCAATTACAGCTGCAAGTCTCTTGGGGTATGTCTCTATAAGCTTGGCACATCTAGCCACTGGGATTTTTGCCCACTCTTCAAGGCAAAACTGCTCCAGCTCCTTCAAGTTGGATGGGTTCCGCTGGTGTACAGTAATCTTTAAGTCATACCACAGATTCTCAATTGGATTGAGGTCTGGGCTTTGACTAGGCCATTCCAAGACATTTCAATGTTTCCCCTTAAACCACTTGAGTGTTGCTTTAGCAGTATGCTTAGGGTCATTGTCCTGCTGGAAGGTGAACCTCCGTCCCTGTCTCAAATCTCTGAAAGACTGAAACAGGTTTCCCTCAAGAACTTCCCTGTATTTAGCGCCATCCATCATTCCTTCAATTCTGACCAGTTTCCCAGTCTCTGCTGATGAAATACATCCCCACAGCATGATATTGCCACCACCATGCTTCACTGTGGGGATGGTGTTCTTGGGGTGATGAGAGGTGTTGGGTTTGCGCCAGACATAGCGTTTTCCTTGATGGCCAAAAAGCTAAATTTTTGTCTCATCTGACCAGAGTACCTTCTTCCATATGTTTGGGGAGTCTCCCACATGCCTTTTGGCGAACACCAAACGTTTGCTTATTTTTTTCTTTAAGCAATGGCTTTTTTCTGGCCACTCTTCTGTAAAGCCCAGATCTGTGGAGTGTACAGCTTTAAGTGGTCCTATGGATAGATACTCCAATCTCCACTGTGGAGCTTTGCAGCTCCTTCTAGGTTATCTTTGATCTCTTTGTTGCCTCTCTGATTAATGCCCTCCTTGCCTGGTCTGTGAGTTTTGGTGGGCGGCCCTCTCTTGGCAGGCCATATTCGTTAAATTTTTTTTATAATGGATGTAATGGTGCTCCTGGTATGTTCTAAGTTTCTGATATTTTTTTATAATCCAACCCTGATCTGTACTTCTCCACAACTTTGTCCCTGACCTGTTTGGAGAGCTCATTGGTCTTCATGGTGCCCCTTGCTTAGTGGTGTTGCAGACTCTGGGGCCTTTCAGAACAGGTGTATACAGTGGGGGAAAAAAGTATTTAGTCAGCCACCAATTGTGCAAGTTCTCCCACTTAAAAAGATGAGAGAGGCCTGTAATTTTCATCATAGGTACACGTCAACTATGACAGACAAAATGAGAAAAAAAAATCCAGAAAATCACATTGTAGGATCTTTTATGAATGTATTTGCAAATTATGGTGGAAAATAAGTATTTGGTCAATAACAAAAGTTTCTCAATACTTTGTTATATACCCTTTGTTGGCAATGACACAGGTCAAACGTTTTCTGTAAGTCTTCACAAGGTTTTCACACACTGTTGCTGGTATTCTGGCCCATTCCTCCATGCAGATCTCCTCTAGAGCAGTGATGTTTTGGGGCTGTCGCTGGGCAACACGGACTTTCAACTCCCTCCAAAGATTTTCTATGGGGTTGAGATCTGGAGACTGGCTAGGCCACTCCAGTACCTTGAAATGCTTCTTACGAAGCCACTCCTTCGTTGCCCGGGCGGTGTGTTTGGGATCATTGTCATGCTGAATGCAGGCATCTTCAATGCCCTTGCTGATTGAAGGAGGTTTTCACTCAAAATCTCACGATACATGGCCCCATTCATTCTTTCCTTTACACGGATCAGTCGTCCTGGTCCCTTTGCAGAAAAACAGCCCCAAAGCATGATGTTTCCACCCCCATGCTTCACAGTAGGTATGGTGTTCTTTGGATGCAACTCAGCATTCTTTGTCCTCCAAACACGATGAGTTGAGTTTTTACCAAAAAGTTATATTTTGGTTTCATCTGACCATATGACATTCTCCCAATCCTCTTCTGGATTATCCAAATGCACTCTAGCAAACTTCAGACGGGCCTGGACATGTACTGGCTTAAGCAGGGGGACACGTGTGGCACTGCAGGATTTGAGTCCCTGGCGGCGTAGTGTGTTACTGATGGTAGGCTTTGTTACTTTGGTCCCAGCTCTCTGCAGGTCATTCACTAGGTCCCCCCGTGTGGTTCTGGGATTTTTGCTCACCGTTCTTGTGATCATTTTGACCCCACGGGGTGAGATCTTGCATGGAGCCCCAGATCGAGGGAGATTATCAGTGGTCTTGTTTGTCTTCCATTTCCTAATAATTGTTCCCACAGTTGATTTCTTCAAACCAAGCTGCTTACCTATTGCAGATTCAGTCTTCCCAGCCTGGTGCAGGTCTACAATTTTGTTTCTGGTGTCCTTTGACAGCTCTTTGGTCTTGGCCATAGTGGAGTTTGGAGTGTGACTGTTTGAGGTTGTGGACAGGTGTCTTTTATACTGATAACAAGTTCAAACAGGTGCCATTAATACAGGTAATGAGTGGAAGACAGAGGAGCCTCTTAAAGAAGAAGTTACAGGTCTGTGAGAGCCAGAAATCTTGCTTGTTTGTAGGTGACCAAATACTTATTTTCCACCATAATTTGCAAATAAAATCATTAAAAATCCTACAATGTGATTTTCTGGAGAAAAAAATCTCAATCTGTCTGTCATAGTTGACGTGTACCTATGATGTAAATTACAGGCCTCTCTCATCTTTTTAACTGGGAGAACTTGCACAATTGGTGGCTGACTAAATACTTTTTTTCCCCACTGTATATAATGAGATCATGTGACAGATCATGTGACACTTAGATTGCACACAGGTGGACTTTATTTAACTAATTATGTGACTTCTGAAGGTAATTGGTTGCACCAGATCTTATTTAGGGACTTCATAGCGAAGGGGGTGAATACATATGCACTTACCACTTTTCCGTTATTCATTTTTTAGAATTTTTTGAAACAAGATATTTTTTTCATTTCACTTCACCAATTTCGACTATTTTGTGTATGTCCATTATATGAAATCCAAATAAAAATCCATTTAAATTACAGGTTGTAATGCAACAAAATTGGAAAAACGACAAGGGGGTTGAATACTTTTGCAAGGCACTGTAGATGTCATAAATTGAAACGTCTTTCCTACCCTACCCGCTACGGATGTCATTCTTCTGTGGGCTGCTCCATGCCAAAACCAGTTGAGAGCTGCACACTCTTGCTGCCTGCAGGTGTGTAAGGCGCGAATGTGAATATATTTCACGTGCTTTGCGATTGTGTAGGCTACTTTGTGCATGATTTCTCTATTGTACTACATCATTGATAAGTCGTATACCTCCCCTACACTACTTTGATATGCATCAGTAGGGATTAAGAAGTGAGTATAAGCAATGCCCACTGAGGTCCTCTGTAGCTCAGCTGGTAGAGCACGGCGCTTGTAACGCCAAGGTAGTGGGTTCGATCCCCGGGACCACCCATACACAAAAAAAATGTATGCACGCATGACTGTAAATTGCTTTGGATAAAAGCGTCTGCTAAATGGCATATTATTATTATAAAAAAGTGGGTATACGGTTTATACCTGCATATAGCCTCCACAACACCACTGGCCTTTTGTGTTTTACAAAAAGTGCTCTCTCCTTCATGAGTGCGCTGCTATTACGGTTGCTGTCCTTTCAGCATCACGAACCTGTCACACACTGAAGGCCTATTGGTTATCCGCTGTGCAAACATGTCTATAATAGATATGAAGGCTGTTAAGATATTAATGTTTCGCGGTTTTATGCGCTGACTGAATGGAATGATAATTGTGAGTTTTCTTACTCCACTGGTCTCGGCTGGTCTCGGGAAGAAATTACACGAGTACTCACTGTCCGAGACCGAGTCAAGAACGAGTGCAAATGTATCCGACACCGAGACAAAACCGAGACACTCAATATGTGGTCTCGAGACCTACAACACTGGCCAGGCATACTGGTTTGTGTCAAGAACGACAACACTGCTGGATTTTTCACGCTCATCACTTTACCGTGTGTATCAAGAATGATCCACCACCCAAATGACATCCAGCCAACTTGACACAACTGTGGGAAGCATTGGAGTCAACATCCCTGTGGAACACTTTCGACACCTTGTAGAGTGCATGCCCCAACGAATTGGGGTGTTCTTCATGTTTTGTATACTCAGTGTAGATGATGTGGTACAACGGCAAAATATAAATACGCACGCACACACACACACATACACAGTCTTCTCCCACTATCAAATCCAGACAACATCCACGGTCTTCTTATCTGTGTTCAATGCGTTCCACTGAGTCTCATTGATGTGATAACAGGTCTCCCTTCTCTTTGTCTCCTCCGAACATTCTCGGGGGAACTGAATCCTTAATTTTACACTTTTGGTTGCCATGGATACCTCCTCCAGCGCAGCCGCAGTTTGGTAGGCAACAATAAACTCAAGACTCCCTTTTAAGCCTTGCCAAATGTATCTCCAAACTAAAGCTCTGAAAGACCCAGAGCC
Source organism: Coregonus lavaretus (assembly GCF_964263955.1). Classification (NCBI taxonomy): domain Eukaryota; kingdom Metazoa; phylum Chordata; class Actinopteri; order Salmoniformes; family Salmonidae; genus Coregonus; species Coregonus lavaretus. Next base: position 7,936,973 of record NC_139999.1, on the reverse strand, counting down.
CCTTTCCTCCTCCACCTCCTCCTCCTCCACCTCCTCCTCCTCCTCCTCCTATAATGATCACCATCGATGAATGACATGGAAACACTGATCAATATAGTCGATATTTGCACATCATTACAACACTGTATATAGACATAATATGACATTTGAAATGTCTTTATTCTTTTGGAACTTGTGTGAGTGTAATATTTACTGTTCACTTTTTATTGTTAATTTCACTTTTGTTTATCCATTACACTTGCTTTGGCAATGTAAACATATGTTTCCCATGCCAATAAAGCCCCTTGAATTGAATGTAATTGAATATAGTCTTCTTCAGTCTATCCAATGCCACTGATGTCATCTATGGATCTCTCCCCCCCCCCCCCCCCCCCCCCCCCCCCCCCCTCTCTCTCTCGCTCTCTCTCTCTCTCTCTCTGTTTTTCTCTCTCTCTGTCCTCTCTCTCTTTCTCTCTCGGTCCTCTCTCTTTCTCCCTCTCAGGGCGCCTAAGACATGGATCTCGATTAAGGCAGCCCTCTGATCCAGAGGGGTTGGGTTAAATGCGGAAGACACATTTCAGTTGAATGCATTCAGTTGTACAACTGACTAGGTATCCCCCTCCACCCCCCCCCCCCCCCCCCCCCTCTCTCTCTCTCTCTCTCTTGCTCTCTCCATCCCAGCGGAACGAGACCAAGCAAGGTGTGAAATCAATTCTGCGTGTAATGAAGCAGCAGCAGTAGCATCAGTGAAGACAGGCTTCAGAGAGGTGACCTCTGGGTCTCTGTAGGTTTAATGGACACTGACTCTGGTCAATGCAGCTGGACACACACACACATATGCAGAGATAGATAGATAGATAGATAGATAGATAGATAGATAGATAGATAGATAGATAGATAGATAGATAGATAGATAGATAGATAGATAGATAGATAGATAGATAGATAGATAGATAGATAGATAGATAGATAGATAGATAGATAGATAGATAGATAGATAGATAGATAGACGGACGGACGGACGGACGGACGGACAGACGGAAATATATGTCCCTTGGAAATATAGGGTTGTATTACCTAGGTATAGGTATGGATTCATACTGGTGTAGTCTTTAATGCAAATAGTCGCAAACTGTTCCCTAGTGGCGCAGCGGTCTAAGGCACTGCATCTCAGTGCTTGAGGCGTCACTACAGACCCCCTGGTTCGAGTCCAGGCTGTATCACAACCGGCTGTGATTGGGAGTCCCATAGGGCAGCGCACAATTGGCCCAGCGTCGTCCGGGTTTGGCCGGTGTAGGCCGTCATTGTAAATAAGAATTTGTTCTTAACTGACTTGCCTAGTTAAATAAAGGTAAAAAATATATATTACAAATAATAAAATAAAATAAATATGTTAAAAAATGTCTTAAATACAACCACTATTTCAGTTCTCAAGACAGAACGTTTAAGGCGATTTCTAGAGGCTGCGTAAAGTACTAAATACATATTGTGAGAAACTGATATTTTACGGCAAATAAATTATAGCGTAAAACCATAGCGGAACAACAATCATTTCATCCAGGCAGGATATTTTGGATTAAATGCACTAGACAGAACTAGCTAACCCATATACAGTATATTTGGATACACTTTTTTTTTGTTCCAGCTGGGAGGAACTGTTTTGCTATTGTCTCAATCTCTCCACCCGGACCTTTTTACGGACGCACTGGTGCACTCCGGAGCCGATTTCGTCACGCCATTGTACTATTAGTTTATTTTTCAGACTTTGGAAAGATTTTGTTAGGGTTCCTAGCTCAGTGTTGAAACTCGGGGGAATCCGGTGGTGAGATAAGAGCACGAGCGTGACCGAATAACAGCTGCCATGTCAACGGACTCCTGGGCCCAGGCTGTGGACGAGCAAGAAGCCGCTGCGGAATCGGTAAGCACGAGCCGAACTGCTCTTTGGCGAAATGTGTCGGGTCATGGGCCTATGCTTCGGCTGGTTAACGTTAGCTATAGATTCTGTTTAAATATTGCAGATTACCTTAATTAACTAGCTAGTTAAATAGTTTACCGATATTGCAATCAATCAACATTACATACATGACCCCTCGACCGTGTTACCGTTCACATCATAATGCCTACTGTAACTAGCTAGTTTGGTTAACGTTAACTAACTAACTAGTCGAGTTAGCAAACGTTAGCTAATTAACGTGAATTTGCTAACTTGGCTAGCCAGATCAACTAGCTATTAGTAATTAATTGTTTCCATTGCATTGTATGACACCACGTGCTCTGTTACATACAATTCGATCTCGTTAGCGTTAACCCGATTTCATTTATTACTTGTCACGACTTCCGACGTGGTCAAGAAATGGCACCTGTCCAGGGAGGGAGATCCCACATGTTCACGCACTCCAATTTGTGCAGCACATGCCTTGCCTTGAAATGATCCGTTTCAAAACATTCCTGGACATCCTAAAACCAAATGATGCTTGTTTATATTTCCTAGATTGGTAGCCTACAAATCAAAGACAAGCCCGAGGAAAATGGTAAGAGAAGTTATCCCAGATTGCCTACTATAAACAGGCTATGTGGTTTAGCATAACACATGGTCTGAAGGATTATAACTTCAATTTGTGAATCAATTCTTGTTAAGGTGGTTTGGGTGAAAACAAAACAAAAAATCATTGAAAATGTATGTGTCAACTTGTTCTGAGAATACCACAAGCTAACAAATACCATATGGTACCCTCAGGTACTGCCAACACTGCGACGACGACAACAACAACGACAACAAACACAGCAGCAGCCAGCGCTGCAATGCCTGCGAAGACAGGCGGAGGAGAGGGAGACAAAACAGGGGAGGAGGACGATAAAGGTGTTTACTATCAGGCCACACAAAAATACAACATGGGATGGCAGCAGTGGTGGAAAAAGTACTCAATTGTCGTACTTGAGTAAAATTAAAGATACCTTAGCAGAAAATGACTCAAGTGAAAGTCACCCAGTAAAATACTGGTTTTAAATATACTTAAGTATCAAAGTAAATGGAACTGCTAAAATATACTTGTGTATGAGTGGTCCTCTGTAGCTTAGCTGGTAGAGCACTGCGCCTGTAACGCCAGGGTAGTGGGTTCGAGCCCTGGGACCACCCATACACATTTTTTACATTTTAGTCATTTAGCAGACGCTCTTATCCAGAGCGACTTACAGGAGCAATTAGGGTTAAGTGCCTTGCTCAAGGGCACATTTACGTCATTTAGCAGACGCTCTTATCCAGAGCGACCCACAAATTGGTGCATTCACCCTATAGCCAGTGGGATAACCACTTTACAATTTTCTTTTTTTTTTTGGGGGGGGGGGGGGGGTAGAAGGATTAATTTATCCTATCCCAGGTATTCCTTAAAGAGGTGGGGTTTCAAGTGTCTCCGGAAGGTGGTGAGTGACTCCGCTGTCCTGGCGTCGTGAGGGAGCTTGTTCCACCATTGGGGTGCCAGAGCATTACTGTAAGTTGCTTTGGATAAAAGCGTCTGCTAAATGGCTTATTATTATTATTATTATACTTAAGTATTAAAAGTATAAATCATTTCAAATTCCTTATATTAAGCAAACCAGACAGCACTATTTTCTTTTTTATTGACGGATAGCCAGGGGCACACTCCAACATTCAGACATAATTTACAAACAAAGCATTTGTGTTTAGTGAGTCCACCAGATCAGGGGCAGTAGGGATGACCAGGGATGTTCTCTTGATATAAGTGCATGAACATTTTCATGTCAAAATGTTACAGGAGTACTTCTGGGTGTCAGTGAAAATGTATGGAGTAAAAAGTACATTATTGTCTTTAGGAATGTAGTGAAGGAAAAGTTGGCAAAAATATAAATAGTAAAGTACAGATACCCCCAAAAACTACTTAAGTAGTACTTTAAAGTATTTTTAGTTAAGTACTTTACACCACTGGATGGCAGTGTTTCCTTTCACAGCAGAGCCAGATTATGGTGTTTCAGTTGAGCTGTCTTTGACAGCCTGGTTTGTGTTTGATCATCAGATGCAAATGTTGTCATACTGGTGTTGCCAAAGCTTTGCTTCAAGACAGCTAGTCTATATTCTCCTGTAGACTGTCTCTCCTTAAATGTGTTGTGGCAGGTCCAAACAGACCTCTGGAATATTATGTCACTGCATTGTAAATGTAATGTAACTGTTTTCAGATGACAAGGCGGCACAATCGTTGTTGAATAAGTTGATACGCAGTAATCTAGTGAACACAACCAATCAAGTAGAAGTCCTACAGAGGGATCCCAACTCTCCGCTTTACTCTGTCAAATCCTTTGAGGAGCTGCGGCTGTAAGTTACTTTATGTCCTGTCTATAAACTCTAAGAGCTGTCTATGAGGTGCCTATGAACTGTTAGAGTGCACAAGGTGTTATGAATGTTATTGAACACAAATTACAGTTTTGATCAGAATCTGTTTTGCTGTTGGCACATGTAATGTGCTCTTGGCCCCTGGCTCTGTGTCCATATATTTCTCAGTTTTGAATAAAAAAATGTGTCCCCTTAATACTCACATTGTTTCCCCTCCCTGTCCCCACAGTAAACCTCAGCTGCTCCAGGGAGTGTACGCCATGGGCTTCAACCGCCCCTCCAAAATCCAAGAGAACGCATTACCCATGATGCTCGCAGAACCGTGAGTTTACAGAGAGCTTCAGTCAGACACTTCCTGATACCTCTTAGTCAGTCACACACATCTCTCAGCTCTTTGTATCAAGTTAATATTCATTCCCTGAATCCCAAACTAGTTCAGACTAGAGAGATGATTTGTTTTGTTTGGACAGACGGCCGATAGACATGAGAAGTGCTGTGTAAAGTCCACCTCTGTAATACCAACCATCCTCTGGCCTGTCTTGCTCTTCTCCATTTAAACTGAAATCAAACTGTTCTATTTAACTAATTTCCATTTAACTGATCTGATTGGCCATTAAACAGTTTTTCCAGAACAATCATGAAGCTCTGTCTTTCCTCTCTCCTGGTGCCTTCTCTCTCTTTGTTGATCTGACCTGTGCTCTGATGGCTACCAGCCCACAGAACCTGATAGCCCAGTCTCAGTCGGGGACGGGGAAAACTGCTGCCTTTGTCCTGGCCATGCTCAGTCACGTTGACCCCAACAACAAGTTCCCACAGGTGAGTTGAGCCCTGACCCTTGACTTCTCAGGGTCACTTTCATGAGGGTACCCTGTCCATTTGATTGTCCTACCTATGAGCTCTCTAACACCTTCCTCTCTCCTCTCCCCCAGTGTGTGTGTCTCCTACCTATGAGCTATCTAACACCTTCCTCTCTCCCAGGCTCTGTCTGTGTCTCCTACCTATGAGCTATCTAACACCTTCCTCTCTCCCAGGCTCTGTGTGTGTCTCCTACCTATGAGCTATCTAACACCTTCCTCTCTCCCAGGCTCTGTCTGTGTCTCCTACCTATGAGCTATCTAACACCTTCCTCTCTCCCAGGCTCTGTCTGTGTCTCCTACCTATGAGCTATCTATCACCTTCCTCTCTCCCAGGCTCTGTGTGTGTCTCCTACCTATGAGCTATCTATCACCTTCCTCTCTCCCAGGCTCTGTCTGTGTCTCCTACCTATGAGCTATCTATCACCTTCCTCTCTCCCAGGCTCTGTCTGTGTCTCCTACCTATGAGCTATCTAACACCTTCCTCTCTCCCAGGCTCTGTGTGTGTCTCCTACCTATGAGCTCTCTAACACCTTCCTCTCCCCCAGTGTGTGTGTCTCCTACCTATGAGCTATCTAACACCTTCCTCTCTCCTCTCCCCCAGTGTGTGTGTCTCCTACCTATGAGCTATCTAACACCTTCCTCTCTCCCAGGCTTTGTGTGTGTCTCCTACCTATGAGCTGGCCCTGCAGACAGGGAAGGTCATTGAGCAGATGGGGAAGCACTATTCAGAGGTCAAACTAGTCTACGCCATCAGAGGAAACAAGCGTAAGTCTACTACGGAGTCCTTTTAAAGTCTCTCAACTGATTTTACTGCATTTCAAACGGAGTGGAACACTGGTATGACCAGGTTAATCATCCACCGTGGTTGTTGGAACCGTGCTGAAAAGGACAATGTGAAAAGAAAAGATCAGAACCACAGTTAAATTGGGCTCGGCACTACAGTGTGAAAAGGGAAATACTCTCTCTTCCTCTCCCCCCCAGTGCAGAGAGGTACCCAGCTCCAGGAGCAGGTTGTGATTGGAACGCCGGGCACCATGCTGGACTGGTGTCTGAAGTTCAAGTTCATCGACCCCAAGAAAATCAAAGTGTTTGTCCTGGACGAAGCTGACGTCATGATCGCTACACAGGGTCATCAGGACCAGAGCATACGCATTCAGAGGTACACACACAGTCACATTCACACACATTGACCCCTTAGTCCTCTCTCTCTGTGTTTCAGGAAGTTGCCTAAAGTTATAAAACCAGCCCACCATGCTGACCCCTTTTCTCCCTCTCAGGATGCTACCCAAAGAGTGCCAGATGCTGCTGTTCTCGGCAACGTTCGAGGAGACTGTGTGGAACTTTGCTCAGCGCATCGTCCCAGAACCCAACATCATCAAGCTGAAGAGGGAGGAGGAGACTCTGGACACCATCAAACAGTACTACGTCCTCTGTAACAGCAAAGAGGAGAAGTTCATGGCCCTCTGCAACATCTACGGAGCCATCACCATCGCTCAGGCCATGATCTTCTGTCATGTGAGTTAGAGCCATCACCATCGCTCAGGCCGTGATCTTCTGTCATGTGAGTTAGAGCCATCACCATCGCTCAGGCCATGATCTTCTGTCATGTGAGTTAGAGCCATCACCATCGCTCAGGCCATGATCTTCTGTCATGTGAGTTAGAGCCATCACCATCGCTCAGGCCATGATCTTCTGTCATGTGAGTTAGAGCCATCACCATCGCTCAGGCCGTGATCTTCTGTCATGTGAGTTAGAGCCATCACCATCGCTCAGGCCATGATCTTCTGTCATGTGAGTTAGAGCCATCACCATCGCTCAGGCCATGATCTTCTGTCATGTGAGTTAGAGCCATCACCATCGCTCAGGCCATGATCTTCTGTCATGTGAGTTAGAGCCATCACCATCGCTCAGGCCATGATCTTCTGTCATGTGAGTTAGAGCCATCACCATCGCTCAGGCCATGATCTTCTGTCATGTGAGTTAGAGCCATCACCATCGCTCAGGCCATGATCTTCTGTCATGTGAGTTAGAGCCATCACCATCGCTCAGGCCATGATCTTCTGTCATGTGAGTTAGAGCCATCACCGTCGCTCAGGCCATGATCTTCTGTCATGTGAGTTAGAGCCATCACCATCGCTCAGGCCATGATCTTCTGTCATGTGAGTTAGAGCCATCACCATCGCTCAGGCCATGATCTTCTGTCATGTGAGTTAGAGCCATCACCATCGCTCAGGCCATGATCTTCTGTCATGTGAGTTTGTTATTCCAGTTAATCAACGTGTTTGAAGGGATTAGTTTGAGCGAGGCGTATAATTGCTTATCTTGATCACATAATGAGTAAGTGGTTTGGTATGTAAGGTAAGGGGATTATGAGTAAGTGGTTTGGTATGTAAGGTAAGGGGATTATGAGGAAGTGGTTTGGTATGTAAGGTAAGGGGATTTGTAGATTGGTGGTTCAGTGAGTGCACACACTGTGGTATTTAGTCACATAAGTGTTGAGGAAATGTTTAATTCTCAACTGTCAAGTGTTAAATCTGAAAATGTTAATAATGTAAGCAGTATGGCGAGATGGAAAGCTATTACCATATTGTTTTATACCTATTTAATCATCTCAGATCAACACTAGGAGCTAAAGGAGAGGTTTCCAGTGGGTCGGGGGTTGATTTGGGATCTGGTGTTTCTCTCTGTGTACTTTATCCCCTTGTCTCTCTCTCTTTCCCCCTCAGACCAGGAAAACGGCAGGGTGGTTGGCAGGTGAGCTGTCCCGGGAGGGCCACCAGGTGGCGCTGCTCAGTGGTGAGATGCAGGTGGAGCAGAGAGCTGCTGTAATCGACCGCTTCAGAGACGGAAAGGAGAAGGTCCTGGTCACCACCAACGTCTGTGCCAGAGGTAACTCACTCACTCAAACTACTGGTCTTTATTTAAAGGCCCAGTCTGATATTTAGATGTTTTTGAACATTTTAATTAATGGTACACCTATTGATTCTTGAAGAGTTTCAAATGAAGGAGTAGGCCCTTTTTTAGCTAGTGATGCAACAGTAACTGTTCAACTCCTCTTCAGATGGACGACGTAGACTGTTAACGTTACATTAATACACTGGTCTTCATTGAATTAGTTTTAGTATTCTGCTCCTGGGTAGTTATTGGATATGTTGTACACTACTTTTATAATGTTCGGTCTGTCCATTCACATATTCTCAGCTGTCTATAATCTGACCCTTGACTCTCCCTCCAGGTATCGACGTGGAGCAGGTTTCCGTGGTGATAAACTTTGACCTGCCGGTGGACAGAGACGGTAACCCAGACAACGAGACTTACCTGCACCGGATTGGCCGCACGGGTCGTTTTGGGAAGCGGGGATTGGCCATCAACATGGTGGACAGCAGGTTCAGCATGAACATCCTCAACAAGATCCAGGATCACTTCAGTAAGTCAGGATGTCTGAATAAATAATTTATTTATTGACCTTTCAAATCAAATTTGCTACCCCTCCCAAATGATTTTTAAACTTCGAGGTCAGTTTTCCAGGACACGGATCAAGCCTAGTATGAACTAAAAAGCGTTTTCCATGGAGATTCTTCATTGAGCTTGCTTTTTGGTTCAGGACTAAATAATGTCCGGGAAAACCGTCCCCAAGAGTGTGACGGTCTTTACAATGACCTTCATCCTCAATCATCCACAGATAAGAAGATCGAGAAGCTGGACACAGATGATCTGGATGAGATAGAGAAAATCGCCGGCTGAAAAGAGAGAAAGAGTTCAGAACCACATGACTGCTCAAAGCCCTGCTCCCCCCACCCCCGACTCTCCTTGGACTGTTCTCATACAGTGTTTTAATTTGAACATTTTAGCGTTGGAGAGTGCAAAGCCACAAACACAGCTATAATGTTTACATGTGGTGTAAATGTCTTATATCTCTCAGATATATTTTAACAAGTCTCTGAAACGTTCCTGTTTCACTCTTTCTACTTATTAATGAATAAAGTTTATAATATTAGCAAACATTTTATTTGTATATGTGCATTGTAATGCCATCATGGTGGTAGGCTTAAGAGTGCAATGGCTTGTGCTTATGAAAAACATTTTTAAATTATGCAAATTAAATGTTACTAGTTCATATCTTCCCTGTTCATGCAGTTATTTTGGTGGAATGGAAACAAGCCCTCTCATTTTATATAAAGATATTTTTGTTTAACCCAGTCCCTGAATGAGATCTCCAGGAGAGCATAATCAGGAAAGTAAGCTGAATGCTTTAAGATTTTAGTTATCATTTGTGAATGTTTTGCAATGAATACAAGAATTCTGATAAGTAGTACAAAGAGTGAAATAGATGTATTGTTTTGAGAGGTCTTTGTTTTTTGTAAAATCATAAAGTTACTTAGTTGTGATGGTTGGGGTCAGGGTTCCATGCAAACTTGTATCAACCTTTCAGCATGCCACTACCGTGGGTGGTACAGTGTTGGAATCACATAACCTCTGATTTGTTAGTTTCAGGATTTTCCCTCAAAATGCCAAATAGCAAAAGGGATATGGAGAAAACGTCAACCTCAAATGTTTTTATCAGTTAGAAAACACCAACACAGACCTCGATAAGTTGTTTCTTAAATCATCGCTCAGTGGAACTGTTGGCATCATTAGGTATGTTATCATTCATATCTGATTGACCATGTACCTGGAGACTCACCTGTCAAGATATTAGCTATTGGTCTGATTTTATTAACTCACAAAGTGTCACTAATGTCCCCATCTTAAAATCAGGAGTGACTTTCTGGTCACACCATTGTGTTTTAAATGAAAACTCCACCCAAAGATGTATATTTTGATATTTGTTTAATTAGTCCAGTGTTAATGTAGTCCCAAAATCCGTCACCAATCAAGTTTAAGATATATAAATGTCAAAATACAGAAATACTGGCCCCGTGTAGCTCAGTTGGTAGAGCATGGCGCTTGCAACGCCAGGGTTGTGGGTTCGTTTCCCACGGGGGGCCAGTATGAAACATTTATGCACTCACTAACTGTAAGTCTCTCTGGATAAGAGCGTCTGCTAAAATGTAAAAATATTTATGCATTTTTAAAGTTATTTATCTTAACTTGATTGCTGACATGCAAAACATTTTGGGACTATATCAACAATGGATTAATGAAATAAATACCAAAAGATAGTTTTTGGGTGGAATTCTCCTTTAAGGCTGTGCTTTAATAGACATTTTGTAAAACGTCATAACTCATTACGATTGTGAGGGGGTGCAAAAACGAAAAAACAACCTTGAGATTGAATTACCCAACAATGCCTTCCTCAAGTGCATTTTCTGTAAGATGTTGATATTTATTTTCAAAGATATTATTGGCTCAATATTCTGAGTTACGACTTGATATTTTGTCATATTTGACAAATGATCACCTCACCCTGAGTGTAGAACGTGTGATTTGAAGCAAAATGCTGATGTGACTAAAGATGCCTGTAAGACTCCCTGTGGACTGGTTTCCCGGACACAGATTCAGCCTAAACCTGAACTTAAAAGCATTTTCGATTGAGATTCTCCAGTGAGTTTGCTTTATAGTCCAGCATTAGGCTTGATCTGTGTCTGGGAAACCAGCCCTATGTGTTTATCAAATACTCAGATGCATGGACAGACGTATACGAATAAATACTTGTATATACAGTACAAAGAAATTTGAATGAAAAGTGTGGCTGAATGATTGATTGATTTATAGTCACCTAAAAGCATTCCTTACCAACTGAAATGTTGATACACCTATAGCGTCTCTGCATTATAGTGAATTAACATTGACGGGTGACTTTTCAAAACTACCTGTATTTGGAGAAGTTTCAGAGGTGTCCTTAATATAATGACATGATAATTGCGTTTGATTTGAATGAGGCTGGAATTATGTTTGTTTGGTCAGTCAGAATCTATCCTTTACAGAACCTCACCTCACTTCTACTGTTCTGTTAACTGTTCAGTTCTGTTAGCTAACTGCGTGTGGGATTATTTTTAGCAAGTCAAGTGAATATCTGGGTGTATGTTATTGAATGGTAAAATGCAGCCAATTTTTGAGAATCACTGATGTTAAATTGAATGACATGTTATTCTTCTCTTGGTCAGGGAAATGTGTATGTATGCAGTTAGATTTGGACATTTGGATGTATACTTCCGAGTGCACTTCGTTGAGTTGACCCACTATTTACCATTCTGTACTCAACACTCCTACCAAACTGTTGTTTTGGTCTAAATAACACCAAGTTACCCCATTAACCCCAATTGTTAATAATAAAATGTTAAATCAAGATTTAAAGTTAGGGTTGGTTGATATTATGTCTTCATCCTTCTACACTTTGGTGTCGTGTGTCTGTGTATGTGTGTTTTGAATGGTGTGACATTCCAGAAACATTCCTGCCGTCGAAATATTTCAAGGCTTTTTTAGCTTTTTTCCTTCTGGTCATATATAGACAGATGATATGTATCCTACTGTAGTAGGCCCAGATCAGACTAGTGTCTGAGTGTTGTAGATAAACACAACAAGCTATATGCGTACGTACAGCTGATGTGGGTGTTATCAGAGACGCACCAGAGAGAAAGAGACAGGCAGCCTCACACATCTTAACTTGACTTCCTCCTTAATCACTCAACTGTGGTCGGGGTCCATATACAGTGCCTTTGGAAAGAATTCAGCCCCCTTGACTTTTTTCACATTTTGTTACGTTACAGCTTCATTGTAAAATTGATAAAATTGTTTGTTTTCCTCATCAATCTACACACAATACCCCATAATGACAAAGCAAAAACGGGTTTTTAGAAATGTTTGCTAATTTATTAAAAATAAAAAACGGAAATATCACATTTACATAAGTATTCAGACCCTTTACTCAGTACTTTGTTGGAGCACCTTTGGCAGCGATTACAGCCTCGAGTCTTCTTGGGTATGACGCTACAAGCTTGGCACACCTGTATTTGGGGAGTTTCTCCCATTCTTCTTTGCAGATCCTCTCAAGCTCTGTCAGGTTGGATGGGGAGCGTTACTGCACAGCTATTTTCAGGTCTCTCCAGAGATGTTAGATCGGGTTCAAGTCCGGGCTCTGGCTGGGCCACTCAAGGACATTCAGAGACTTGTCCTGAAGCCACTCCTGCGTTGCCCACAGTATGACGCTGCCACCACCATGCTTCACCGTAGGGATGGTGGCAGGTTTCCTCCAGACGTGACACTTGGCATTCAGGCCAAAGAGTTCAATCTTGGTTTCATCAGACCAGAGAATCTTGTTTCTCATGGTCTGAGAGATTCCAACACTCAAGACATCACAAATGCAGTATTTGAGTTTAGTGAGTGCGCTGCATCAGAGGCAGTAGGGATAACAACGCGTTATATGGATAGGTGCATGAATTAGACCATATTGCTGTCCTGCCTGAGCATTTTAAATGTAACGAGTACTTTTGGGTGTCAGGGAAAATGTATTGGAGTAAAAGTAAAAGTAGTCAAAAATAAAGTACAGATACCCACAAAAACTACTTAAGTAGTACTTTAAAGTATTTTTACTCAGTTACTTTACACCACTGCACATATATATACAGTGGGGGAAAAAAGTATTTAGTCAGCCACCAATTGTGCAAGTTCTCCCACTTAAAAAGATGAGAGAGGCCTGTCATTTTCATCATAGGTACACGTCAACTATGACAGACAAATTGAGAATTTTCTTCTCCAGAAAATCACATTGTAGGATTTTTAATGAATTTATTTGCAAATTATGGTGGAAAATAAGTATTTTGTCACCTACAAACAAGCAAGATTTCTGGCTCTCACAGACCTGTAACTTCTTCTTTAAGAGGCTCCTCTGTCCTCCACTCGTTACCTGTATTAATGGCACCTGTTTGAACTTGTTATCAGTATAAAAGACACCTGTCCACAACCTCAAACAGTCACACTCCAAACTCCACTATGGCCAAGACCAAAGAGCTGTCAAAGGACACCAGAAACAAAATTGTAGACCTGCACCAGGCTAGGAAGACTGAATCTGCAATAGGTAAGCAGCTTGGTTTGAAAAAATCAACTGTGGGAGCAATTATTAGGAAATGGAAGACATACAAGACCACTGATAATCTCCCTCGATCTGGGGCTCCACGCAAGATCTCACCCCGTGGGGTCAAAATGATCACAAGAACGGTGAGCAAAAATCCCAGAACCACACGGGGGGACCTAGTGAATGACCTGCAGAGAGCTGGGACCAAAGTAACAAAGCCTACCATCAGTAACACACTACGCCGCCAGGGACTCAAATCCTGCAGTGCCAGACGTGTCCCCCTGCTTAAACCAGTACATGTCCAGGCCCGTCTGAAGTTTGCTAGAGTGCATTTGGATGATCCAGAAGAGGATTGGGAGAATGTCATATGGTCAGATGAAACCAAAATATAACTTTTTGGTAAAAACTCAACTCGTCGTGTTTGGAGGACAAAGAATGCTGAGTTGCATCCAAAGAACACCATACCTACTGTGAAGCATGGGGGTGGAAACATCATGCTTTGGGGCTCTTTTTCTGCAAAGGGAGAAGCATTTCAAGGTCCTGGATTGGCCTAGCCAGTCTCCAGATCTCAACCCCATAGAAAATCTTTGGAGGGAGTTGAAAGTCCGTGTTGCCCAGCGATAGCCCCAAAACATCACTGCTCTAGAGGAGATCTGCATGGAGGAATGGGCCAAAATACCAGCAACAGTGTGTGAAAACCTTGTGAAGACTTACAGAAAACGTTTGTCCTGTGTCATTGCCAACAAAGGGTATATAACAAAGTTTTGAGAAACTTATGTTATTGACCAAATACTTATTTTCCACCATAATTAGCAAATAAATTCATAAAAAATCCTACAATGTGATTTTCTGGATTTTTTTTCTCATTTTGTCTGTCATAGTTGACATGTACCTATGATGAAAATTACAGGCCTCTCTCATCTTTTTAAGTGGGAGAACTTACACAATTGGTGGCTGACTAAATACTTTTCCCCCCCACTGTATATATATATATATATATATATATATATATATATATATATACCATTCCTCCTTGATCACTCAACTGTGGTTGGGGTGCCATATATACACATACATATATATATATATATATATATATATATATATATATATATATATATATATATATATACAGTGTGGAAAGAAAGTATTTGATTATTATTATTATTATTATTATTATTATTATTATTATTATTATTATTATTATATCCCCTGCTGATTTTGTTCGTTTGCCCACTGACAAAGAAATGATCAGTCTATAATTTTAATGGTAGGTTTATTGAACAGTGAGAGACAGAATAACAACAACAAAATCCAGAAAAACGCATGTAAAAAATGTTATAAATTGATTTTCATTTTAATGAAGGAAATAAGTATTTGACCCACTCTCAATCAGAAAGATTTCTGGCTCCCAGGTGTCTTTTATACAGGTAATGAGCTGAGATTAGGAGCACACTCTTAAAGGGAGTGCTCCTAATCTCAGTTTGTTACCTGTATAAAAGACACCTGTCAACAGAAGCAATCAAACAATCAGATTCCAAACTCCACCATGGCCAAGACCAAAGAGCTCTCCAAGGATGTCAGGGACAAGATTGTAGACCTATACAAAGTTGGAATGGGCTACAAGACCATCGCCAATCAGCTTGCTGAGAAGGTGACAACAGTTGGTGCGATTATTCGCAAATGGAAGAAACACAAAATAACTGTCAATCTCCCTCGGCATGGGGCTCCATGCAAGATCTCACCTCGTGGAGTTGCAATGATCATGAGAACGGTGAGGAATCAGCCCAGAACTACACGGGAGGATCTTGTCAATGATCTCAAGGCAGCTGGGACCATAGTCACCAAGAAAACAATTGGTAACACACTACGCCGTGAAGGACTGAAATCCTGCAGCGCCCGCAAGGTCCCCCTGCTCAAGAAAGCACATATACAGGGCCGTCTGAAGTTTGCCAATGAACATCTGAATGATTCAGAGGAGAACTGGGTGAAAGTGTTGTGGTCAGATGAGACCAAAATCGAGCTCTTTGGCATCAACTCAACTCGCCGTGTTTGGAGGAGGAGGAATGCTGCCTATGACCCCAAGAACACCATCCCCACCGTCAAACATGGAGGTGGGAACATTATGCTTTGGGGGTGTTTTTCTGCTAAGGGGACAGGACAACTTCACAGCATCAAAGGGACGATGGATGGGGCCATGTACCGTCAAATCTTGGGTGAGAACCTCCTTCCCTCAGCCAGGGCATTGAAAATGGGTTGTGGGATGGGTATTCCAGCATGACAATGACCCAAAACACACGGCCAAGGCAACAAAGGAGTGGTTCAAGAAGAAGCACATTAAGGTCCTGGAGTGGCCTAGCCAGTCTCCAGACCTTAATCCCATAGAAAATCTGTGGAGGGAGCTGAAGGTTCGAGTTGCCAAACGTCAGCCTCGAAACCTTAATGACTTGGAGTAGATCTGCAAGGAGGAGTGAAACAAAATCCCTCCTGAGATGTGTGCAAACCTGGTGGCCAACTACAAGAAACGTCTGACCTCTGTGATTGCCAACAAGGGTTTTGCCACCAAGTACTAAGTAATGTTTTGCAGAGGGGTCAAATACTTATTTCCCTCATTAAAATGCAAATCAATTTATAACATTTTTTACATGCGTTTTTCTGGATTTTGTTGTTGTTATTCTGTCTCTCACTGTTCAAATAAACCTACCATTAAAAAGATAGACTGATCATGTCTTTGTCAGTGGGCAAATGTACAAAATCAGCAGGGGATCAAATACTTTTTTCCCTCACTGTACATACAGTTGAAGTCGGAAGTTTACATACACCTTAGCCAAATACATTTAAACTCAGTTTTTCTCAATTCCTGACATTTAATCCTAGTAAAGATTCCCTGTTTTAGGTCAGTTAGGATCATCACTTTATTTTAAGAATGTGAAATGTCTGAATAATAGTAGAGAGAATTATTTATTTCAGCTTTTATTTATTTCATCACATTCCCAGTGGGTCAGAAGTTTACATACACTCAATTAGTATTTGGTAGCATGGCCTTTAAATTGTTTAACTTGGGTCAAACGTTTCGGGTAGCCTTCCACAAGCTTCCCACAATAAGTTGGGTGAATTTTGGCCCATTCCTCCTGACAGAGCTGGTGTAACTGAGTCAGGTTTGTAGGCCTCCTTGCTCGCACACGCTTTTCAAGTCTGCCGACACATTTTCTATAGGATTGAGGTCAGGGCTTTGTGATGGCTACTCCAATACCTTGACTTTGTTGTCCTTAAGCCATTTTGCCACAGCTTTGGAAGTATGCTTGGGGTCATTGTTCATTTGGAAAACCCATTTGCGACCAAGCTTTAACTTCCTGACTGATGTCTTGAGATGTTGCTTCAATATAGCCACATAACTTTCCTTCCTCATGATGACATATATTTTGTGAAGCGCACCAGTCACTCCTGCAGCAAAGCACCCCCACAGCATGATGCTGCCACCCCTGTGCTTCACGGTTGGAATGGTGTTCTTCGGCTTGCAAGCAACTCCCTTTTTTTTCTACTATTATTCTGACATTTCACATTCTTAAAATAAAGTGGGGATCATAACTGACCTAAAACAGGGAATTTTTACATTAAATGTCAGGAATTGTGAAAAACAGAGTTTGAATGTATTTGGCTAAGGTGTATGTAAACTTCTGACTTCAACTGTATATCCCATTCCTCCTTCCTTTGCAAACTGTTGGAGCGAAGGCGCTGTGCACAATCTACAGCCAAACAATAACTTCTCTGAAAGACGTTCAAAACTTTCATGAAGTAAGACATGGTTACAATTTATTAAGGAGACTGTACAAAACTAGTTACAGTGGCTTGCGAAAGTATTCATCCCCCTTGACATTTTTCCTATTTTGTTGCCTTACAACCTGGAATTAAAAAATTGGTTTGTATCATTTCATTTACACACATGCCTACCACTTTGAAGATGCACTTTTTTTTTCTTGTGAAACAAACAAGAAATAAGACAAAAAAACAGAACTTGAGCGTGCATAACTATTCACCCCCCCCAAAGTCAATACTTTGTAGAGCCACCTTTTGCAGCAATTACAGCTGCAAGTCTCTTGGGGTATGTCTCTATAAGCTTGGCACATCTAGCCACTGGGATTTTTGCCCATTCTTCAAGGCAAAACTGCTCCAGCTCCTTCAAGTTGGATGGGTTCCGCTGGTGTACAGCAATCTTTAAGTCATACCACAGATTCTCAATTGGATTGAGGTCTGGGCTTTGACTAGGCCATTCCAATATATTTCAATGTTTCCCCTTAAACCACTCGAGTGTTGCTTTAGCAGTATGCTTAGGGTCATTGTCCTGCTGGAAGGTGAACCTCCGTCCCAGTCTCAAATCTCTGGAAGACTGAAACAGGTTTCCCTCAAGAATTTGTCTGTATTTAGCGCCATCCATCATTTGTTCAATTCTGACCAGTTTCCCTGCCGATGAAAAACATCTCCACAGCATGATGCTGCCACCACCATGCTTCACTGTGGGGATGGTGTTCTCGGGGTGATGAGAGGTGTTGGGTTTGCACCAGACATAGCGTTTTCCTTGATGGACAAAAAGCTCAATTTTAGTCTCATCTGACCAGAGTACCTTCTTCCATATGTTTGAGGAGTCTCCCACATGCCTTTTGGTGAACACCAAACGTGTTTGCTTATTTTATTCTTTAAGCAATGGCTTTTTTCTGGCCACTCTTCCGTAAAGCCCAGCTCTGTGGAGTGTACGGCTTAAAGTGGTCCTATGGACAGATACTCCAATCTCCGCTGTGGAGCTTTGCAGCTCCTTCAGGATTATATTTGGTCTCTTTGTTGCCTCTCTGATTAATGCCCTCCTTGCCTGGTCTGTGAGTTTTGGTGGGCGGCCCTCTCTTGGCAGGTTTGTTGTGGTGCCATATTCTTTCAATTTTTTAATAATGGATTTAATGGTGCTCCGTGGGATGTTAAACGTTTCTGATATTTTTTATAACCCAACCCTGATCTGTACTTCTCCACAACTTTGTCCCTGACCTGTTTGGAGAGCTCCTTGGTATTCATGGTGCTGCTTGCTTGGTGGTGCCCCTTGCTTAGTGGTGTTGCAGACTCTGGGGCCTTTCAGAACAGGTGTATATATACTGAGATCATGTGACAGATCATGTGACACTTAAATAAAGTCCACCTGTGTGCAATCTAACAAATTATGTGACTTCTGAAGGTAATTGGTTGCACCAGATCTTATTTAGGGGCTTCATAGCAAAGGGGGTGAATACATACAGTGGGGAAAAAAAGTATTTAGTCAGCCACCAATTGCGCAAGTTCTCCCACTTAAAAGATGAGAGAGGCCTGTAATTTTCATCATAGGTACACGTCAACTATGACAGACAAATTGAGGAAAAAAAATCCAGAAAATCACATTGTAGGATTTTTAATGAATTTATTTGCAAATTATGGTGGAAAATAAGTATTTGGTCACCTACAAACAAGCAAGATTTCTGGCTCTCACAGACCTGTAACTTCTTCTTTAAGAGGCTCCTCTGTCCTCCACTCGTTACCTGTATTAATGGCACCTGTTTGAACTTGTTATCAGTATAAAAGACACCTGTCCACAACCTCAAACAGTCACACTCCAAACTCCACTATGGCCAAGACCAAAGAGCTGTCAAAGGACACCAGAAACAAAATTGTAGACCTGCACCAGGCTGGGAAGACTGAATCTGCAATAGGTAAGCAGCTTGGTTTGAAGAAATCAACTGTGGGAGCAATTATTAGGAAATGGAAGACATACAAGACCACTGATAATCTCCCTCGATCTGGGGCTCCACGCAAGATCTTACCCCGTGGGGTCAAAATGATCACAAGAACGGTGAGCAAAAATCCCAGAACCACACGGGGGGACCTAGTGAATGACCTGCAGAGAGCTGGGACCAAAGTAACAAAGCCTACCATCAGTAACACACTACGCCACCAGGGACTCAAATCCTGCAGTGCCAGACGTGTCCCCCTGCTTAAGCCAGTACATATCCAGGCCCGTCTGAAGTTTGCTAGAGTGCATTTGGATAATCCAGAAGAGGATTGAAAGAATGTCATATGGTCAGATGAAACCAAAATATAACTTTTTGGTAAAAACTCAACTCGTCGTGTTTGGAGGACAAAGAATGCTGAGTTGCATCCAAAGAACACCATACCTACTGTGAAGCATGGGGGTGGAAACATCATGGTTTGGGGCTGTTTTTCTGCAATTGGTGGCTGACTAAATACTTTTTTTCCCCACTGTATGCACGCACCACTTTTCCGTAATTTATTTTGTCTAATTTTTTGAAACAAGTTTTTTTTTTTTTTTCACTTCACCAATTTGGACTATTTTGTGTATGTCCATTACATTAAATCCAAATAAAAATAAATTTAAATTACAGGTTGTAATGCAACAAAATAGGAAAAACGCCAAGGGGGATGAATACTTTTGCAAGGCACTGTATATCCATTTAGGGGACCGCTTAGGCTTGAGAGCATCCCCAGTGTCAAAAGCGCTGTATATATATCATACTTGATCATTCATGCATCATACTTATTCAGCACATCAACATTCAATCATACTGTGTTAAATGCAAATGTAATGAAAGTCAAAAAGGATCACAGGGTACACGCTGTGACCTGGTGGTTTGGGTGTCACCCTGACAGCAGTGACATCAGATGCCCTCTGCAGTATAAAACCTTGGTGAGGAGGCAGTGTCATGTCATGTCAGAGACCCTTGTGTGTTAGCAGTCTTTCTCGCTCATCATGCGTGAAATTGTTCATCTACAGATTGGACAGTGTGGAAATCAGATAGGATCTAAGGTAAATGTACTCTTTAATATCGAAATGAGTTAAATGTGTTTTTATTCACTGAAGGGTTGATCAATTAACCGTTTTATATTCAAATGGATTAAATGTGTTTTTTTTAATTCACTTTAGGGTTGATCAATTAACTGTTTTTTATTCAAATTGATTAAATGTGTTTTTTATTTACTGAAGGGTTGATAAATACTATACATGCTTTAGCGCTATGCTTATCTTGCTTCCAAACACAGTATATATACTTCCACTGCAAATACAATATATATACTTCCACTGCAAATACAGTATATATACTTCCACTGCAAATACAGTATATACTTCCACTGTAAATACAATATATATATACTTCCAATAACTCTCATAACCCATTTGAACAGTGGTAAAGTATTATTTTATTTACATACAATGAGACTTATAAACTGTTACATTAGGGTATGTTACTTGATAATGTTTATGCCAGTCATATACTATTCACAAAGAGTAGCAAAGCACAGCATACCTATACATGTAAAACAATTGGCATTCTCTTGAGTAGAATCATACTTTTTTAATGTTTGAAATAGTGTATATTGAACAAGATAATGGGTGCTGGCACGTTGCCCACCGTGGCGGTTGTTGAGTGTGAGTGACAGGGTGTTCCCCAAGGGGCACTCTGCTCAGAGATAAGGAGGAAGTAGCAGAAGGCTGGCACATTGAGAGGGTGGGACATTTTTATCATGGCTGCTGCTGAGGACAAGCAAGATCAACCATATGACGTGTTAGATTCAGCTCCAGTTCACACCTCATCGTAATATATGTGTATTGGGGCATCTGTCGGAGTCTGGGGTGTTATCATTAGGGCCTGAGTTCTTCCTGGCCTTTTGACCTGGTGAGTTTTTCCTGGTCCTGTGTTTTTCTTGGGCAGGTCACGCTCAAAATATACAACACGGATATATAGCTTTACTGTGTGTCTATGTCTTTACTGTCCATCATGTCTTTACAGTTTTGGGAGGTGATCAGCGAGGAGCATGGAATCAGTGCTACAGGAATGTATGAGGGGGAGGATCCTCTTCAGCTGGAGAGGCTCAATGTCTACTTCAACGAGGCAAATGGTAAGAGAAATGGATACATTATTGAAAAGAAAGAGAGTTCTTCAGTCCACGGGGCTATAAAGATATATTATCTTGGGCTGTATTGAATCAAAACCACTGACCAAATGCAAATCATCTATGACATGTTCATATGTTCTTCCAGGTGGTAAATATGTCCCCCGGGGCCTGCTCCTTGACCTAGAACCAGGGACCATGGACAGCGTCAGGGGCAGCCGCATAGGAGCTCTCTTCAGGCCTGATAACTTTATACATGGTGAGAGTAACGGTAGATCTAATCAAAGTTATTGATGACCGAAACGGTGGATCTAATCAAAGTTATTGATGACCGAAACGGTAGATCTAATCAAAGTTATTGATGACCGAAATGGTAGATCTAATCAAAGTTATTGATGACTGAAACGGTGGATCTAATCAAAGTTATTGATGACCGAAACGGTAGATCTAATCAAAGTTATTGATGACTGAAATGGTAGATCTAATCAAAGTTATTGATGACCGAAACGGTAGATCTAATCAAAGTTATTGATGATGATGGAAACTCAAAAGTGATACTCTTTTGACACTATTATAATATGCATACAGTTTTTTAAAGGGATATTTCGCTTTTTTACATTTAAAGTGGCACTCGTCTCCTTTTCACCTCATTTAATACCGGATTTATTTTACAAAAGGCACATCTCAATAGGTGGTCGAGGTAAGTCATGACATAGCACAAGTGTAGGTTCCTCTATTGTTCCTCAAGCAAGGGGGAAGGCCGATGACATCACAGATTCTCATCAGACCAACTCCTTGAATGCCCTACTACTTGAAGGTTGCAGTTGTGTCTAAAAAAACACACATTCTGCCAAAAAAAAATTTTTACCATTTAGTGTGAGTATTGTACTGTATTTATATTTAGGATATCGCTTTTCTTGGGATATCGCAGTAAATGTTCAAAAATCGCTGGAGGACTTCTTTAAGCTTATTTACAATGTACTGATTTTGTACGTTTGCCCACTGACAAAGAAATGATCAGTCTATAATTTTAATGGTAGGTTTATTTGAACATTGAGAGACAGAATAACAAACAAAAAAATCCAGGAAAACACATGTCAAAAATTTTATAAATTGATTTGCATTTTTATGAGGGAAATAAGTATTTGACCCCCTCTCAATCAGAAAGATTTGTCTTTTATACAGGTAACTCTTAAAGGGAGTGCTCCTAATCTCAGCTTGTTACCTGTATAAAAGACACCTGTCCACAGAAGCAATCAATCAATCAGATTCCAAACTCTCCACCATGGCCAAGACCAAAGAGCTCTCCAAGGATGTCAGGGACAAGATTGTAGACCTACACAAGGCTGGAATGGGCTACAAGACCATCGCCAAGCAGCTTGGTGAGAAGGTGACAACAGTTGGTGCGATTATTCGCAAATGGAAGAAACACAAAAGACCTGTCAATCTCCCTCGGCCTGGGGCTCCATGCAAGATCTCACCTCGTGGAGTTGCAATGATCATGAGAACGGTGAGGAATCAGCCCAGAACTGCATGGGAGGATCTTGTCAATGATCTCAAGGCAGCTGGGACCATAGTCACCAAGAAAACAATTGGTAACACACTACGCCGTGAAGGACTGAAATCCTGCAGCGCCCGCAAGGTCCCCCTGCTCAAGAAAGCACATATACATGCCCGTCTGAAGTTTGCCAATGAACATCTGAATGATTCAGAGGAGAACTGGGTGAAAGTGTTGTGGTCAGATGAGACCAACATGGAGCTCTTTGGCATCAACTCAACTCGCCGTGTTTGGAGGAGGAGGAATGCTGCCTATGACCCCAAGAACACCATCCCTCCGTCAAACATGGAGGTGGAAACATTATGCTTTGGGGGTGTTTTTTTGCTAAGGGGACCTGACAACTTCACTGCATCAAAGGGATGATGGACAGGGCCATATACCGTCAAATCTTGGGTGAGAACCTCCTTCCCTCAGCCAGGGCATTGAAAATGGGTCGTGGATGGGTATTCCAGCATGAAAATGACCCAAAACACACGGCCAAGGCAACAAAGGAGTGGTTCAAGAAGAAGCACATTAAGGTCCTGTAGTGGTCTAGCCAGTCTCCAGACCTTAATCCCATAGAAAATCTGTGGAGGGAGCTGAAGGTTTGAGTTGCCAAACGTCAGCCTCGAAACTTTAATGACTTGGAGAAGATCTGCAAAGAGGAGTGGGACAAAATCCCTCCTGAGATGTGTACAAACCTGGTGGCCAACTACAAGAAACATCTGACCTCTGTGATTGCCAACAAGGGTTTTGCCACCAAGTACTAAGTCATGTTTTGCAGAGGGGTCAAATACTTATTTCCCTCATTAAAATGCAAATCAATTTATAACATTTTTGACATGCGTTTTTTTCTGGATTTTGTTGTTGTTATTCTGTCTCTCACTGTTCAAATAAACCTACCATTAAAACTATAGACTGATCATTTCTTTGTCAGTGGGCAAACATACAAAATCAGCAGGGGATCAAATACTTTTTTTCCCTCACTGTAAGTTAGTTGCACTAACATGATGTACAAAATTATCTTTCTCTGTGTTTCTGTGGAATAGGAAACTCTGGTGCTGGGAACAACTGGGCCAAGGGCCACTATACAGAGGGGGCTGAGCTTGTGGACACCGTGATTGACAGGGTGCGTCAGGAGAGCGAGGGATGCGACTGCCTTCAGGGCTTCCAGTTCGTCCACTCCCTGGGTGGTGGGACGGGCTCCGGCATGGGCACCCTCATCATCAACAAGATCCGCGAGGAGTACCCCGACCGCATCATGACCAGCTTCAGTGTCATGCCCTCTCCCAAGGTGTCAGACGTCGTGGTGGAGCCTTACAACGCCACGCTGTCCATCCACCAGCTCCTAGAGAACACGGACGAGACCTTCTGCATTGACAACGAGGCTCTCTACGACATCTGCTTCCGTACATTGAAGCTCACCACCCCGACCTACGGTGACCTGAACCACCTGGTGTGTATGACCATGAGCGGGGTCACGACCTCCCTGAGGTTCCCCGGCCAACTTAATGCCGACTTGAGGAAGTTAGCTGTCAACATGGTGCCCTTTCCCCGTCTCCACTTCTTCATGTCGGGCTTCGCACCGCTCACAGCTCGCGGCAGCCAGAAGTACCGCACCCTCTCCGTGCCCGAGCTCACCCAGCAGATGTTTGATGCCCGTAATATGATGACCGCCTGCGATCCCCGAAGAGGGCGCTATCTGACTGTGGCTGGGATGTTCCGTGGCAAGATGTCCACCAAGGAAGTGGACGAGCAGATGCTGATGATGCAACAGAGGAACAGCAACTACTTTGTGGACTGGATCCCTCACAACTGTAAAGTAGCCGTATGTGACATCCCACCTCGGGGGCTCACAATGGCTTCCACCTTCATTGGCAACAACACGGCCATTCAGGAGATCTTTCGTCGCGTGGGAGACCAGTTCTCGCTCATGTTCAGGCGCAAGGCCTTCCTGCACTGGTACACTGGGGAGGGCATGGACGAGATGGAGTTCACCGAGGCAGAGAACAACCTGAATGACCTGGTGTCAGAGTACCAGCAGTACCAGGATGCCACGGCTGACGTGGAGGGGTGGGGGCCCGAGGAGGTGGCTGGGGAAGAGTCGGCGTCACCGGCTGCAACGAGAGTTCAGAGTACGGAAGTTACGACGATGGAGACTGTGACAGAGACTCTTGAAACCATTGAGACTATAGCTGAGTAGATGTGGCATCATATGTTGTGTGGAAGAATCATGTTGTCACCGTTTTCTCGGTTCTGACCAGGCTGTGTCTGGAAGCTTCAACAACAGTTTTTCCTGATAGTTTATAAGAAGGGCCCAGGGTTTTCCAGGTCAGGTCATGAGGTCAGGAAGTCAGGAAAAACTGCTGGCCCTACTCTAGTATATGAGTCATAGTGTTCAAAGGAGATATCAGGATAATTGCCTGTTTAATTAAATGTACAGTGTAGTAGTAGAGAGCTGTAATGCAGTGTCAATTGTCCGCAGTTGTATACTGACGTAGGCCTATTTTATGTTTTTTTTAATGAAACTGAATAGATCAGGAAAGAATCTGTCTTACAAATATAGATAACAAATTCTGTCAATGTTGTAATGTAGACTACCAGATTTCCCAAGCTTGATTGAGATCATATGCAAAAAAAACAAAGCTGTATTTAAAAAGGGGAGTTCACCATATTAATGTGCTCTTTGCTAATTATTGGGCGCCTCAGCAATTTTAGCAATGTACGAAAACCAGATGCAGTGTGATATTGTGAACAATTTTTATTATATTATTAAAAAATACTTTGTGTGTTTATTTTGTGTGGTTCTTCAAGTTCAAGCATTATTGTCAATGAACAATGTCATAGGTCTGGTTATAAAGCCCAATAATGCTCCAACAACATACAGTAGTTCCAGCTCAGTCAGTGGGTACACTTGGCACATACTTCCCTCCCACTCCTCCCATCTGACAGAGAGAGATTACTAGTAACTGTCTCTGTCCAGATTGATAAGACCATTCAACATGGCAGCAGAATGCCCCCTTTTGTACAGTCATAATATGCTCAGATCAGGCCTAAAGACCCATAAACTGTGGCACCTGAAGACAGAGACTAAGCT
The DNA here is from genome assembly GCF_964263955.1 of Coregonus lavaretus. Lineage (NCBI taxonomy): Eukaryota > Metazoa > Chordata > Actinopteri > Salmoniformes > Salmonidae > Coregonus > Coregonus lavaretus. Next base: position 7,911,221 of record NC_139999.1, on the reverse strand, counting down.
ATGGACTAAAGGCCATGTAGCCTATATGGGAATGTAGGTTAGAAGGAGATTATATAATCCATAATCCTTACAAGAGGATAATTACGTAGCATTCAGTCATCTCTGCAATAGCTCTATACTCGGAGGAGATGTTTAACCAATCAAAAGGTTGGGCAATGATCACCTCCAAGACCGTATTTATTCAGGATCAAGGTTGGACCCGCTCTACGTGATGAGTTACATAACCTCACTGAAGGGGATAAATATAAACACTGCCCAGTTGTTTTCACAGGCCAAATACTGTGATCCTATGTGGAAGGTGTAATAGTGATAGGCTAGAGCTCGTGTCAAACACATTCCACGGAGGGCCGAGTGTCTGCGGGTTTTCGCTCCTCCCTTGTACTTGATCGATGAATTAAGGACACTCATTAGTAAATAACTCCCCTCGCCTGGTTGTCTAGGTCTTAATTGAAAGAGAAAACCAAAAACCCGCAGACACTAGGCCCTCCATGGAATGAGTTTGACACCCCTGGGCTAGAGGATAGAGATTCTAGTTAGGAGAGAAAGCAAATCATTGTTGAAAACATTACTATTAATATGTGTTTTATAGTTGTAATTATTCAATGAATAAAAATGGATTCAACAGTAAGTCTACCTCATAGGTAGCTATTCAGATTTGCATTTGGTATAACGAACATACACACGCCAATATGCCAATTATATAATATAACTTGTGCCTGCCAGAGGAAGAACGTCCTCTCTATTAGGCGCGTGTTTTTTTTTCCTCTATGTCATTGCGTTGTCGACCGCTGTCAATCAACGCTGGGGAATGCGGCGGAAGTGCGCCACACAACTTTATGTCCCATGACTGCGCGTCGTAGGTGGGAGGGGATTTGCGCTGGGTCTTTTCTGAATGCGGGCGGCTTTCCCAACAGTGTGACTGCAATCACAGGCTGATTCACTCCTAAACTCACCGACCATGAAGATCTGGACATCGGAACACATTTTCAAGTGAGTAGCCAGCTTTCTATATATTCATTGATTTGTGTGTGTTGTTTCGCGTAGTATCGGGTTTGGCTTGAATTAACTGACTGAACTCAACTTCACGATCTATAACTTGCATCCCATGCGGAGTTGCGTTTAGTCAGCAAACGTCAGCTAGCTGGTTCGTGTTTTTCTTTTCAATGACTGTGAGAATCCTGACCATTGCAGTTTGTATCAGTTGAACAGCATCTGCTATTTAAATCAACAGCTTCTAGCGGTCAGTGTCAGGTTGCAGTGAAATTGCGTAACCAGTTAGCTCGTAGTAGCAACGGCAACCTTTCCCCTACTTCTTGACGCGCCTCCGAGATGCGTCACACCGCAACCGCATGGCTTCTGTCTCCTCCATGGCAACCTAGATTCTTCATCGAGAAAGAATCAATCCGTGGATACATTTTGGCGATTACAAGTCAAATCACCAGTTTTTAAAAAAATGATGACGCTCAGTTACTATGTAGACAGCTGAATTAAACCAGTGAGGATTTAGACTTACATATCTGTTCTCAGAACATTATGTCCTGTCCTGCTCACTATAATAATGAACACTCTTAGAGGCTGTTGCATATAAATGGATGATAATGTTCTAAGTGTCATAGCGCTAAACGGCACCTGTTTCTTCCACACAAGTGTGTAAATATACATATTGTCATGAATTGCACTTGTAATTTCAACTTCAATGTTTTATTGTGTGTGTTGTATTATCCATGTATTTCAGTGGCTGACTGCCATGTGGATATCAGCAAAAACTTGAACTTGTGTAAATAAATTGCACGCTGATAAACTCCTCCTCCCCTTCACAGCCATCCTTGGGAGACTGTCACCAAGGCTGCTATGCAGAAGTACCCCAACCCCATGAACCCCAGTGTGTTTGGGGTGGATGTGTTGGACCGTAGCGTGGACACGCGGGGACGCCTGCACAGCAACAGACTGCTCAGCGCTGAGTGGGGCCTGCCCTCCATCGTCAAATCAGTAAGTGTTTTTTTTTTTTTTCTTTCAGTAGAAATACAAAACGTAGGCCTATTAGAGGTTCTATATATGTCTGGACGAAAGACAGGATCTATCACAGTAGATTCTACTTTAGCAACATAGTAGTAAGCAGTGAGTGTCATACTAGCCTTTTCGTTCAGTGTTGGGCATTTTCTGTGCAATAGCCTTAGAAATAGAAAATTAAATGGTTGTCATGCAAATGTGTCACGCTTCATAAAATGAAAGTACTGCTAGACAGTTTCTTAGACTGGACAACAAACTGCTGTTTCAAACCTTTCAACTGCTGTGTCACAAACAAAACAAAAGTGGGGTGTCATGGTTTGAGACTCCTCCTGGTAGACTTCTCCTCTAGTAGCCTCAGTCAGTGTTATTTGAGTTCATAGCCTCACAGCCATAGATCTCAGTTACACAATTCTCACACTCTCTGCTTCTTCCATTATGCAGTACTTGACCTTACCCCATTGGCCCCCAGTACTCCCAGTCGTAGGGTGCTATTCCTGGGTGGGGGGGGGGGGGGGGGGGTAAGAGCAATAGGCACTGCCCGTGGCACGAGACTGTATTGCTCTACGTCTGGCACATGCTGTCCTGAACAAGCTGGTGCCATTCCTGTTCCTAGTGTCCTGGCAGTACAGAGCTACCCCTATAAAACATAATCCTGTCTGCTCGGTACAGAACTGTCCCTATAAAACACAACCCTCTTATCGTTGATGTAACAGGCAGACCTCTAACTATGCTGCCAGGGGCCTACTCAGAGGTTGCTTTGAATGGTTTCCAGTCTCATCACGATGTTCTTGTCTGGGGTAGCTATTAAACACTGTCCGTAATTAGTTTGCTCTTTGCTGCACATGCAAATTGCCTACGATTACAGTTATGACTATGAAGGCATGCAAATTGCCACGATTACAGTTATGACTATGAAGGCATTGTAAAAGATTCAGTGATTAGATTAATTTAATCTTGATTTATTGACAGTATTAAATGACAGTTCATACATCTCATTCCTCCGTTTTTTGAATAATCTTCCTATTATTCATCCTTTTGAAATGAGGTCATCTCCAGAGCTCTGATCTGACCCATAGTCCAGTTCTATGGAAGCATTAACCACTGTCCTTTCATCTCAGAACCAGGGCTGTCGCGAGAGACTACTCAACTCTGCCTTTGGTTTAGCTCCTGGGAGGGAAGGTCGGCAGACTGCTACTAATATCACGGCTAAGTCCTTTGACAGTCTTGCTCCTCCACCGACCAAATCATGGACGGGACACAGTCTCCTGGGCTCCGATTCAAAAAGCTTCTCAGAGTAGGATTGCTGCTCTAGGATCAGGTTCCCCTTGTCCATGTAAATCTAATTTTATTATGATCTGAAAGGGAAAAGTGATACTAGACGAAGCACTACTGCTCAGACGTTTGGTGACCACCGTGCCCTGATCTACACAATTGCTATTAATATCACTGCTAAGTCCTTTTTTTTAAAAGTCTAGCACAAAAACCGTCCAAAATCACTGACGGGGCATAGATGTCGTCGGGTAATCTCTGAGACTGCCAATAAACTGAGACAGCAAATATGACCTTCAGAAAAGAACAAGATTATAAGTGAGTGGACGGTTAAATTAACACCCTTTGAACTTGTGAAGGTTCCCTGTTGGAGTGAAGGAGGCCAAGTCTACAGTAGATTACAGAGAAACCAGATTAACCAATCTGTTAGATCCAGCACTGTCTGACCTGTCCATAGACGTGTCCCATATACCTAGCTAGTACACACAGGAAACTGTCTGATACATGTGTTGAGATCAGTACAGTATGAATACTGTGTCTTGGGGACACTCTGTACTCCGTCAGGACATTTGAATGACACTAAACAGGCCGGGCCTGGTGCTTTGATCATGTGGGTTCTATTGTATTGTTTCTCTCTCCAGATCATTGGCAGAACACAGACGTGCACGTACATCCAGGAGCATTCTGTAGTGGACCCCGTTGAAAGGACATTCGAGCTTCAATCTTCAAATGTGAGTTCTAAACGTTTTATGATTTCAGCATAATGTTGTATATAATCCTTGTTGACATTGAGACATACACCGAGTGTACTAAACATTAAGAACACCTGCTCTTTCCATGACACAGACTGACCGGGTGAATCCAGGTGAAAGCTGTGATCCCTTATTGATGTCACTTGTTAAATCCACTTCAATCAGTGTAGATGGAGGAGACAGGTTGAAGAAGGATTTTTAAGCCTTGAGACATGGATTGTGTATGTGTGCCATTCAGAGGGTGAATGGGCAAGGCAAAATATTTAAATGCCTTTTGAACGTGGTATGGTAGTAGGTGCCAGGCGCACCGGTTTGTGTCAAGAACTGCTACACTGCTGAGTTTTTCCCGCTCAGCACTTTCCCGTGTGTATCGAGAATAGTCCACCACCCAAAGGACATCCTGTCAACTTGACACAACTGGTAAAAATTGGAGTCAACATGGGCCAGCATCCCTGTGGGATGCTTTGTTCATGTGTCGACGAATTGAGGCTGTTCTGATGTCTCCATAACCTCAGGAAGTAGAGGGCATTCTGCTGCCATGTCTCCCTGTCTCCATTACCTCAGGAAGTAGAGGGCATTCTGCTGCCATGTCTCCCTGTCTCCATTACCTCAGGAAGTAGAGGGCATTCTGCTGCCATGTCTCCCTGTCTCCATAACCTCAGGAAGTAGAGGGCATTCTGCTGCCATGTCTCCCTGTCTCCATAACCTCAGGAAGTAGAGGGCATTCTGCTGCCATGTCTCCATAACCTCAGGAAGTAGAGGGCATTCTGCTGCCATGTCTCCATAACCTCAGGAAGTAGAGGGCATTCTGCTGCCATGTCTCCCTGTCTCCATAACCTCAGGAAGTAGAGGGCATTCTGCTGCCATGTCTCCATAGCCTCAGGAAGTAGAGGGCATTCTGCTGCCATGTCTCCCTGTCTCCATAACCTCAGGAAGTAGAGGGCATTCTGCTGCCATGTCTCCCTGTCTCCATAACCTCAGGAAGTAGAGGGCATTCTGCTGCCATGTCTCCCTGTCTCCATGACCTCAGGAAGTAGAGGGCATTCTGCTGCCATGTCTCCATAACCTCAGGAAGTAGAGGGCATTCTGCTGCCATGTCTCCATAACCTCAGGAAGTAGAGGGCATTCTGCTGCCATGTCTCCCTGTCTCCATAACCTCAGGAAGTAGAGGGCATTCTGCTGCCATGTCTCCCTGTCTCCATAGCCTCAGGAAGTAGAGGGCATTCTGCTGCCATGTCTCCCTGTCTCCATAGCCTCAGGAAGTAGAGGGCATTCTGCTGCCATGTCTCCATAGCCTCAGGAAGTAGAGGGCATTCTGCTGCCATGTCTCCATAGCCTCAGGAAGTAGAGGGCATTCTGCCGCCATGTCTCCATAGCCTCAGGAAGTAGAGGGCATTCTGCTGCCATGTCTCCATAACCTCAGGAAGTAGAGGGCATTCTGCTGCCATGTCTCCATAGCCTCAGGAAGTAGAGGGCATTCTGCTGCCATGTCTCCCTGTCTCCATAGCCTCAGGAAGTAGAGGGCATTCTGCTGCCATGTCTCCATAGCCTCAGGAAGTAGAGGGCATTCTGCTGCCATGTCTCCATAACCTCAGGAAGTAGAGGGCATTCTGCTGCCATGTCTCCCTGTCTCCATAGCCTCAGGAAGTAGAGGGCATTCTGCTGCCATGTCTCCCTGTCTCCATAGCCTCAGGAAGTAGAGGGCATTCTGCTGCCATGTCTCCATAGCCTCAGGAAGTAGAGGGTATTCTGCTGCCATGTCTCCATAGCCTCAGGAAGTAGAGGGCATTCTGCTGCCATGTCTCCCTGTCTCCATAGCCTCAGGAAGTAGAGGGCATTCTGCTGCCATGTCTCCCTGTCTCCATAACCTCAGGAAGTAGAGGGCATTCTGCTGCCATGTCTCCCTGTCTCCATAACCTCAGGAAGTAGAGGGCATTCTGCTGCCATGTCTCCCTGTCTCCATAACCTCAGGAAGTAGAGGGCATTCTGCTGCCATGTCTCCCTGTCTCCATAACCTCAGGAAGTAGAAGGCATTCTGCTGCCATGTCTCCATAACCTCGGGAAGTAGAGGGCATTCTGCTGCCATGTCTCCCTGTCTCCATAACCTCAGGAAGTAGAGGGCATTCTGCTGCCATGTCTCCATAGCCTCAGGAAGTAGAGGGTATTCTGCTGCCATGTCTCCATAACCTCAGGAAGTAGAGGGCATTCTGCTGCCATGTCTCCCTGTCTCCATAACCTCAGGAAGTAGAGGGCATTCTGCTGCCATGTCTCCCTGTCTCCATAACCTCAGGAAGTAGAAGGCATTCTGCTGCCATGTCTCCATAACCTCGGGAAGTAGAGGGCATTCTGCTGCCATGTCTCCCTGTCTCCATAACCTCAGGAAGTAGAGGGCATTTTGCTGCCATGTCTCCATAGCCTCAGGAAGTAGAGGGTATTCTGCTGCCATGTCTCCATAACCTCAGGAAGTAGAGGAAATTCTGCTGCCATGTCTCGCTGTCGCCATAACCTCAGGAAGTAGAGGGCATTCTGCTGCCATGTCTCCATAACCTCGGGAAGTAGAGGGCATTCTGCTGCCATGTCTCCCTGTCTCCATAACCTCAGGAAGTAGAGGGCATTCTGCTGCCATGTCTCCATAGCCTCAGGAAGTAGAGGGTATTCTGCTGCCATGTCTCCATAACCTCAGGAAGTAGAGGAAATTCTGCTGCCATGTCTCGCTGTCTCCATAACCTCAGGAAGTAGAGGGCATTCTGCTGCCATGTCTCCATAACCTCGGGAAGTAGAGGGCATTCTGCTGCCATGTCTCCCTGTCTCCATAGCCTCAGGAAGTAGAGGGCATTCTGCTGCCATGTCTCCCTGTCTCCATAGCCTCAGGAAGTAGAGGGCATTCTGCTGCCATGTCTCCCTGTCTCCATAGCCTCAGGAAGTAGAGGGCATTCTGCTGCCATGTCTCCATAGCCTCAGGAAGTAGAGGGCATTCTGCTGCCATGTCTCCATAGCCTCAGGAAGTAGAGGGTATTCTGCTGCCATGTCTCCATAACCTCAGGAAGTAGAGGAAATTCTGCTGCCATGTCTCGCTGTCTCCATAACCTCAGGAAGTAGAGGGCATTCTGCTGCCATGTCTCCATAACCTCGGGAAGTAGAGGGCATTCTGCTGCCATGTCTCCCTGTCTCCATAGCCTCAGGAAGTAGAGGGCATTCTGCTGCCATGTCTCCCTGTCTCCATAGCCTCAGGAAGTAGAGGGCATTCTGCTGCCATGTCTCCATAGCCTCAGGAAGTAGAGGGCATTCTGCTGCCATGTCTCCATAGCCTCAGGAAGTAGAGGGCATTCTGCTGCCATGTCTCCATAACCTCAGGAAGTAGAGGGCATTCTGCTGCCATGTCTCCATAACCTCAGGAAGTAGAGGGCATTCTGCTGCCATGTCTCCATAACCTCAGGAAGTAGAGGGCATTCTGCTGCCATGTCTCCATAGCCTCAGGAAGTAGAGGGCATTCTGCTGCCATGTCTCCATAACCTCAGGAAGTAGAGGGCATTCTGCTGCCATGTCTCCATAACTTCAGGAAGTAGAGGGCATTCTGCTGCCATGTCTCCCTGTCTCCATAGCCTCAGGAAGTAGAGGGCATTCTGCTGCCATGTCTCCCTGTCTCCATAGCCTCAGGAAGTAGAGGGCATTCTGCTGCCATGTCTCCCTGTCTCCATAACCTCAGGAAGTAGAGGGCATTCTGCTGCCATGTCTCCCTGTCTCCATAGCCTCAGGAAGTACATTTACATTTTAGTCATTTAGCAGACGCTCTTATCCAGAGCGACTTACAGTTAGTGAGTGCATACATTTTTCATACAGGCCCCCCGTGGGAATCGAACCCACAATCCTGGCGTTGCAAGCGCCATGCTCTACCAACTGAGCTACAGGAGGCATTCTGCTGCCATGTCTCCATAGCCTCATGAAGTATGGGTGCTGAGGGTGCTGCAGCACCGTCCGAAAAATCGGAAAAAATAAATATTTTTTTTTTAAAAGATATAGATTTTTAGAAACAAATATTTTTTCACAAAAGTAGTGCACATATAAAGTGGGCAAATAGTATGTAAACATTAAAGTTACCAGTCTTCAATGACTATGTACATAGGGCAGCAGTCTCTAAGGTTCAGGGCAGGCTACTGGGTCGAGGCCGGCTAGTGGTGACTGTTTTAACAGTCTGATGGCCTCGATAGAAGCTGTTTCTCAGTCTCTCGGCCCCAGGGGGGTGCAACTCAATATTAGGAAGGTGTTCTTAATGTTTTGTACACTCAGTGTTTATCTGTTTCATAGGTGACATGTTGTAGACCTATAGCCTAGCTGTTCCATTAGAATATATATATATATATATATATATTTTTTTTTTTACAAGACTAGACCTGTAACCATTTACAAAACATGCTCTGTTTTGAAGAATCTGAAACTCTGGAAGCTGTCTTGATCTAATTTCCAATAGCAGATGAGTGTGTCTCAGAACTGAGGAACCCTTAATGCAATGAGTCAAGTGGTAAAACATTTCTGGAAGGAGGTTTACCTTGTTCTATACTAACCAAAAATATAAAAGAAACATGCAACAATTTCAATGGTTTTACTGAGTTACAGTTCAGATAAGGAAATTAGTCAATTGAAATAAATAAATTAGGCCCTAATCTATGGATTTCAAATGACTGGGCAGGTGTGGCCCACCCACTTGGGAGCCAGGCCCACCCACTGGGGAGCCAGGCCCAGCCAATCAGAATGAGTTCTTCCCCACAAAAGGGCTTTATTACAGACAGAAATACTCCTCAGTTTCATCAGCTGGTCTGACGATCCCGCAGGTGAAGAAGACTGATGTGGAGGTCCTGGGCTGGCGTGGTTACACATGGTCTGCGGTTGTGAAGCCGGTTGGATGTACTGCCAAATTCTCTAAAACGACGCTGGAGGTGGCTTATGGTAGAGAAATGAACATTCAATTCTCTGACAACAGCTCTGGTGGACATTCCTGCAGTTAGCATACCAATTGCATGCTTGCTCAACTTGGGACATCTTTGGCATTGTGTTGTGTGACCAAAACTGCACATTTTAGTGGCCTTTTATTGTCCCCAGCACAAGGTGCACCTGTGTAATGATCATGCTGTTTAATCAGCTTCTTGATATGCCACATCTGTCAGGTGGATGGATGTAATTATCTTGGCAAAGGAGAAATGCTCACTAACAGGGATGTAAACACATTTGTGCACAGAATTTGAGAGAAATAAGCTTTTTTTGCATATGGAAAATGACTATTTTATTTCAGCTCATATTTTTGTTCAGTATAGTTCAGTAATTTAGTGTAAATGTGTATATTACATTGAACCCTGAACATGTCTAATGCTGTCTGCCTTTATGATTCTCTCTCTCTGCAGATCACATTCACTAACATGGTGTCAGTGGATGAGAAGCTTACATACAGACCACACCCTGATGACCCAGAGAAGTAAGTACAGTCAGACAAGTAAGGCTTTACTAACTTTGTGCCATGCTTACAGTGTATCGGGCTACTTGAAATGGGAGATGAAGGATGAAGGTTAAATGAAGGATAAATGCATTACATAAATATATTTTAATATCTAATTCTCCACTCTTGTCTGTGCAGGACGATATTGACCCAAGAAGCTCTCATCTCAGTCAAAGGGGTCAGTCTGAGTAGCTACCTTGAGGGAGTTTTGGCTAGCACCATCTCTGCAAACGCAGGCAAGGTACGTGATCTCGGTCTTCTCCTCACCTACCCAGATGGCTGGTTAGAGAAACACTTGTATCTGCATGTAGTTTGAAAAATGAATTGTATGATGTCCATGATAGCTTGGTCTCAGATCTCTTTGCACTGTATAGCCTACACCTATGCTCATGTTTGGCATGAAAACTACCATAGACGCTATACAACACAACCAGATCTGGCACCAGGCTATGTCCTTTAGAACTCCGAGATCATTTATACCGTTATTTTATTATTATTATTATTATTTTTTTTCCCCTTCTAATTTGACTCCTCTCCTCTTCCTCCATCAGGGTCGTGAGGCGATGGAGTGGGTGATCAGGAAGCTAAATGCAGAGATCGAAGAGTTGGCAGCTGCAGCCCGCGGCACCATGAGGACGCCCATGGCTGCTGCTATGACTGCAGAGAAATGAAACATCCTCCACCCTCTGCATTCCCAGTCTGGGGACATTGTTCTTCTGTGCCAGAACAGACTCCACCTCCCGTTGAACTGCTCTGATTCTCATTAACTGGCCAGCCAGGCATCACATCTCCAAGTTTGATTACAATTCAAGTACTGTATTTATTATTAATATTTATTATTATTATTTAAGTACTAACTGAAATGAAGGGAACAACGGTAATCCTAATATATCTATTTTTGAACATTTTTATAGAAAAAATAAACTCCTAGAGGACCATCTCAAATGCAGTGTCTGTTGGAGTAGAATCTAAATATGCTCAGTTGCTCTGTGCCCAAGATGGAGACTAGAGCAGGGTCATGCTATGTTATGCCATATTATTAGAATGCACTAGTACTAGGTAATAGCCTCAGGGACAGTGTAAAATATAGAGGACGGTTCAGAGAGTAACAACTTGGTTCTGTACCGAACTTGATGGACAGTGCTAGCCTGGTCCCAGAGTTGGCAAGAGAGCACAAACAGATCTGGGACCAGGCTAAGACCGCAGCAGAGGTTATTGAATAATAAATCCTGGGTGACCTGTCCCTTTTAACAGACAGAACAAGAACAGTTTCAACATGCTGCATTTGAGGCTGTTTTCCTGCGGAAAGTTGCACCTACATTTAAGAATGGTAAGGCGTGGTCTGGGTTTTTCATACTGTTATCATTTTACAGTGACATTTGAGTGAAATCATTGACACGGGGGAGTGAAATGTAACTTTGGGAAGAATTAACAGATAAGAAACATATGGTTGCATGAGTCCTCACTGAATGTTTCCAATGTTCTTGGGTGCCTCAGAAGTTTGACCCTCTGCCAGCACAACATGTCTGTGTTCGCAGAGTATTATGGCCCCAACAATGAATGCATTTTCTAATGCACATACTGTACAGAAGAGATGGGTTGTGCTCTGGCTCCTCCAGTAATGTTCTGCATTCTCTCCCAAGAGTCCAAATATTTAAATAATATAAAATAACTGTTTTGGCTAAATGTGCCATACTGCTATAGCCTCAGTATGTTATGGAAATGTCTGCTATGTTTGACGTATGGAGAGAATATTTATTTTATTTATATAGAGGGATGAATGTGTTTTAATTTGGTTGTAACCAATGGTACTTATTGTCAGTGTTACTTACTGACTGGGATGTCAAGTATATATTCTAGATCATAACGATGTTGAGGCGATCAAATACCTCTGCTACCAACTGTCTAAGGGCCGGTTTCCCGTACGCAGATCAAGTTTAGCACTGGACTATTGAAATAGCTTTTTAATCCAGGACTAGGCGTAATCTGGGCAAACCGGCCCATAATGTTTTGTCTTGGGTCTATGGTGAAAACTTGTGTTGTCGAGGGAGATACGTCAAGGAAAGAATGATGCTACATGTGATGTATGCATTCCAAAAACCATGCCAGTTTGCATTGTCAATACAAATGGTTTATTTTCTGTTGCCAGAGCCAAAGTTCTAATTTGCTTTAAAGTGGTAATGTCAAATAGTCTAGGTTGGTTATTTGTCAATGAATGTTCTGTTCTGACATTACCTGATGTGAGAATGAAGGGACATGTTGATCGTTATAACGTTCAGATGTGTAAGGAGTAATTTGTGGGTGTTTTTAACCCATATTTAGAATAAAATGACAACTTAACTCCACACCTGCACAACAATACAACTTAGTTGGTGCTGAAGTGATAATGGATTGAAATGATTCTGTAAACTCAAGTTCCAAACGGTCAAACAGAAATGAAGACCAGGCGTGTTGGTTTACATGAAAAAAAAATAAAGTCCTCTGAAATATCTGTGTTTTGCTTTTACATTATTGTTACATACAGTATTGCTCTATTTTGACAGAGATTTGTGGAATAGGGTTTTATGGCAAAGCTGTCTGCACTTTTCCTTGACCTGTGTATTTAGAGCAGGGGTATTCAACAAAATTTAAAAAAGGTCCAGTTAGAGAAAATGTTTTGAAGCAAAGGTCCAGAAGATCATAATGTCTAACAATTTAGTGGTATATATATTTAAGTAGCCTAGTAGTTCTGAATGTAATCAATAACTGACCGTCTAATCAAATTAATTCAGTACAATTCAAAAACTTGTTGACAATATTTATTATCACGAAACATAGAACTGAACATTAGGGTTGTCCTCGACTAAAGAAATTCTTAGTCGACTAACACTTATATGAGTTTGTCGACTAATCGATTAGTTGATTTAATCGACAGAGCTGTGCAAGACTAGAAAAGCGCAATATAAATGTAGTTAATTAACCATCTGTAAAACTGAGTTTCTCCGAAATTAATCCTGCAAAAGCACCACTTTAAATCTCGTGTTCACCAGAAATGTTCTCATAAGTTACTTGGAAATGAGTAATTAAGCATGAATAAGCATAAAAAATGACTTATCGACTAAAGAAATCTTAGTCGACTAAGACCAAAACGACCGATTAGTCGACTAATCGACTAAGAGGGGCAGCCCTACTGAACATATATGTATGACTGTAGATATGTACAATGTGCTCTCATTAATTAACTAAATAAAACTAGGGCTGCATGTCAAAATAAGAGAAAATAAATAAAATGTGAAAATTGTGCATTTTCAAAAAAGTGCTTAACTTCAGAAAAATAATATAAAGGGAGGAAAAGTTTGAATTTCCCCTTTTCTGTTTCACATCTTGACTCAACAGTCTCAACCAATTTTACAAATAATAAATCTCAACAGATCTTAACAATTGAACAGTTTTAGAGTATCACTTTCTTCCCCTCATATCCCACTCCACCATGTTTTTGCTCAGTGAGAGAATTGAGCTTTAGCCTGTCTTGCCAGAATTTTAAACCTGGGCTTGAATGGAGTCAGGGCCATTCTCATACACATGTGAAGGTGCTCATTGGTGAGCCTGGAACGATATTTAGTTTTAATTATGTTCATTGTGGAGAAAGCTGCCTCGCAGTTGTATGTGGAGCCAAACATGGTCAAGATGTATAGGGCTACTTTCCTCAGACCCGGGAAAGCAGTCTCAGGGACCATTTGGAACCAGAAAGTGGAAGGGTCAGTTCTTACAAACTGCTCTTTCAGGGCCACATCTGCTTGGAGATCAACCAATTGCATCTGGAGAGACCCAGCATTTACCCATTTAAAGTGCTGTGTGACTTCCTTTGAGAACCCCCTGACATCTGTGATCAGAAATGGGTTCTGAATGAACATGGTGAGCTGCTCTCCAAAGCTGAAGCTGTCAAAACGGTTGCTGAAGTTTACAATCAGCTTATCAATAAAATCAACAAAAGAAGACAAATCTCTCTGTCCCTGAACCTGTTCCTGCACTGCTGGGAAGTGTACACAGTCTCCCTGCAGGTCTTCCTTGAACACTTCAAGTTTCCTCTGAAAGGAGCGAACAGCTGTCATCAGTTCACAAATTGAATTGTCCTTGCCCTGTAGCCTCAAATTCAGTTCATTCAGATGTGACGTGATGTCAACCAAAAAGGCCACATTATCCATCCATTTCTCATTTTCTAAAAAGAGAGAAAACTGTGTTGCCTTCTGACTGCTTAGCTCTGCCAAAAAAGATGCTAATTCCCTCCTGATGGACCAAAAGCGCTCTAGCACCCTGCCTTTGCTGAGCCATCTCACATTGTTGTGCAGCAAAAGATCATCAGCATTGGCATCAACTTCTCTGAGGAATTCCCTAAGCATGCGATGCTGGTAGGAAGAGGATGCCCTGAGAAAATTTATCATTTTCATCATTGTATTCATCACCTCAGCATGCTCATCTGACAGGGAGGCACAGAGGACAGATTGATGAATGATGCAATGGTAAGATAAAAGCTCAGGATTGTCCCCTTTCAGTCTTGCTACAGCTCCTTTTTCTTTCCCTATCATAGAAGGGGCTCCATCTGTGGTTATTGAAACCACTTGTTTTGGCTCTATTCCTCTTTTTGTTAACATCTCCTTAATGGCCAGGTAGATATCCTCTCCTCTTGTACTGGTCTGAAGGGGAGTGACACCTAACATGTCTTCACAGAATGTTTTCTGGGCTGTGTTGAAAAACCTGGCAAACACTAACAGCTGAGCATTGTCACATATGTCAGTGGACTCATCCACAGCTAAGCCTACACATGGTGCCTTATGCATGGCTTCATCTAGCTGGGTTAGCACATCCTGAGTTAATATTTCACTTTTCTTTGTGGCAGATGATGCTGACATGGGAATTTGCTTTATTTTATCACAAAGCTCATTTTTTTGTTTTCCCTCAAGTAGTGTTTCAGCTACTGCACTCATGCATTCTTTGACAACCCCTCCATCTGTAAATGGCTTTTTGTGTTTACCCAAAATCCAAGAAACTCTGAGGGAACACTCAAGAGCACGTTGTTGGGCAGTGAATGTGTTGCTCAGGATCCTGGTGGAGTCTGTCCATTCTGGATTAAATGCTCTGTTTTCATTGTCCACTTTTCTTTTTTTGGAGAGTGCCATTTGTTCCTTATTTTCTCTAACTGTTACCCTTTTTCTGCCTCACTCGTCTGTTTCGCTCCCTTTCTCCGTCTCACTCATATTTTCGTCAACTTTCTCCGTCTCACTCGTATTTTCCTCAGCTTTCTCCGGCACACTCGTCTGTATCTCTCCCTTTCTCCGTCTCATTCGTCTGTTTCTCACTCGTCTGTTTCGTTCCCTTTCTCCGTCTCATTCGTCTGTTTTCGCTCCCTTTGTTTTCTACATATATCGCTATCTTTTTAATCCGACTTTCTTTTCCTTGGTAACTTGCCTCTAAAACTCTCATCTGTCTGCACTGTAGAGTCCCAATGTTTACCGCCAGGAATGCAAAGACTTCATTGACTGAGTGGTATCACGTGGGATCGCTTAACTCACATGCAATTGGTCGGTGAGTTTCCTCATTCACAAAACGAGTACCGTAAAGACTACAAAAGCTGTGCATATTAAAATAGAAGCGCCCCGTCAGGTTTTAATTCATAATCTTTTGTTTTGGTCCGGGTCCGTATGGGACGGCTTCTGGGTCCGGATCCGGACCGCGGTCCGCCTGTTAGTGACCTATGATTTAGAGCAAGCTCTTTGCCTGCATTTCCATTTTTATTATTGAGGTTGAGATGCCGGCAGAAGATGCCCTACAATAGATCTAGGATCAGATTACCCAACGTCAGAATCCTAACCTTGAGATAATTTGTTATTTTCTAAATTGCAAAATGTGGTTAGTAACTCAAATACGGTTTTCTATCGCCCCCTTGTGTACTAAAGGTCAAGTCTAGATGGGATATAGCTTTGTTCCAAATAGTGTCCGATGTTTTTTGTTGCATTTTAGCTAACCCTAACCCTTTTTCTAACATTAACCTACTCCTAATAACCTGCTGCGTTAATTGTCCTAACCTGCGTAAATGCTAACCAGCTTCTACGAAAAGTACATTTTTGACAAAAGCTGTATCCCTTCTAGGCAGCATGTGGGACATTTGGGCTAGAGTTGTAATGAGGGAAGATGGCGGAAACAGATGTTCTGTTCGAAACTGATAGTGAAGATGAGTGAGTACGAGTGGGCTGCAGTCGTGAAACAAAATAAGTAAAGTTGTGATGTAAACTAAGAAATCCCTTGGTTCATCTATAGTCGGAGTGTGGGATTTGGATCAATGTTATCGCTTGTAACGCCAGGGTAGTTGGTCCGATCCCCGGGACCACCCATACGTAAAAATGTATGCACACATGACTGTAAGTCGCTTTGGATAAAAGCGTCTGCTAAATGGCATATTATATTATTATTATCTGGGTGATCGGTTCGAAGTCACGAAGAGTATCATGGAGGCGTTGGGTGAGGTGGCGTCTGTGAGAGTCACAGCAGCTGGTCTTATTCAGATTTGTTTGTGTGTCCGCGGAACAGAAGAAGCGTGCTTTGCACTTCAAAAATATATTTGAATGGAATGTTTTTTATATGGATTTCCGAAGCAGGGCACCTGTCAAGGGGGTTATTTCTGGGGTTGCGCATGAAGTGGATGAAGTCATTGGTGCACGTCGACTGACCTATATGGTTGATGGAGTAAGGAAACCCACTTAATTGTTTTTTAACGAGCCCTCCCTTCTCATGTGAAGATAGGCTTTATGAGATACCCTGTAAGAGCTTTTGTGCGCAAGCCCCTCTAGTGTTATACAGTGGCTTGCGAAAGTATTCACCCCCTTGGCATTTTTCCTATTTTGTAGAGCCACCTTTTGCAGCAATTACAGCTGCACGTCTCTTGGGGTATGTCTCTATAAGCTTGGCACATCTAGCCACTACGATTTTTCCCATTCTTCAAGGCAAAACTGCTCCAGCTCCTTGAAGTTCGATGGGTTCCGCTGGTGTACAGCAATCTTTAAGTCATACCACAGATTCTCAGTCTCAATTCTCTGGAAGACTGAAACAGGTTTCCCTCAAGAATTTCCCTGTATTTAGTGCCATCCACCATTCCTTCAATTCTGACCAGTTTCCCAGTCCCTGCCGATGAAAAACATTGGTGTTCTCGGGGTGATGAGAGGTGTTGGGTTTGCGCCAGACATAGCGTTTTCCTTGATGGCCAAAAAGCTCTTCCATATGTTTGGGGAGTCTCCCACATGCCTTTTGGCGAACACCAAACATGTTTGCTTATTTTGTTCTTTAAGCAATGGCTTTTTTCTGGCCACTCTTCCATAAAGCCCAGCTTTGTGGAGTGTACGGCTTAAAGTGGTCCTATGGACAGGAACTCCAATCTCCACTGTGGAGCTTTGCAGCTCCTTCAGGGTTATCTTTGGTATCTTTGTTGCCTCTCTGATTAATGCCCTCCTTGCCTGGTCTGTGAGTTTTGGTGGGCGGCCCTCTCTTGGCAGGTTTGTTGTGGTGCCATATTTTTTCCATTTCTTAATAATGGATTTAATGGTGCTCCATGGGATGTTCAAAGTTTCTGATATTTTTTTATAACCCAACCCTGATCTGTACTTCTCCACAACTTTGTCCCTGACCTGTTTGGAGAGCTCCTTGGTCTTCATGGTGCCGCTTGCCTGGTGGTGCCCCTTGCTTAGTGGTGTTGCAGACTCTGGGGCCTTTCAGAACAGGTGTATATATCCTGAGATCATGTGACAGATCATGTGACACTTAGATTGCACACAGGTGGACTTTATTTAACTAATTATGTGACTTCTGGAGGTAATTGGTTGCACTAGATCTTATTTAGGGGCTTCATAGCAAAGGGGGTGAATACATATGCACGCACCACTTTTCCATTATTTATTTTTTCGAATTTTTCGTAACAAGTAATTTTTTTTATTTCACTTAACCAATTTGGATTATTTTGTGTATGTCATATTACATGAGATCCAAATAAAAATCAATTTAAATTACAGGTTGTAATGCAACAAAATAGGAAAAACGCCAAGGGGGATGAATACTTTTGCAAGACACTGTAAATGCTAAAGATTTGGGGATGTATCAAGTGTATGCAGACGGGAAGAATATCGTATGCCAGCTGAGGTTATGCTGCAACTGTGATGGCGAACATGCACTCGAGTCCCCGGATTGCCCTGTTAGGGTGAAGGAGACAGAGGTGGCGAGAATAAGGGATGTCCGGCGTGTCTCCTTTTTTTGTGATCAACTGTTTTTTATTTAGTAATAATAATTGTCAGCAAACATGAATACATACACACAAAATGAAGAATGCGCTTCTGACAGAGAGATAAATGAAGTAAAGAGAAATCATTAAAAGTAAAACAAAAGGGAGACGGAGGGATATTTTCTGACAAATCACTGAGCTGTCTGTTCAAACGACTAGCACACAGCTCAAGCACCCATGCATACCCCACAAGACTTGCCACCAGGGGTCTCTTCACAGTCCCAAAGTCCAAAACAAACCATGGGAGGTGCAAAGTACTACACAGAGCCACGACTACATGGAACTCTATTCCACATCAAGTAATTCATTCAAGCAGTAAAATCAGATTTTTAAAAACAGATAAAACTACACCTTATGGAACAACATGGACTGTGAAGAGACACACTGGAACACACACGAATACGCACACACACGCTAGCACACGCACTCCACCCACATGCATTGTAATATTGTTGTATGGTGGGATTATAAATGTTGTATTGTAGATATGTAGTGGTGTAATAATGTTATATGACGCACCGTTTGTGTGTGTGTGTGATGTGCCTTAATGTGTTTGAACCCCAGGTAGAGTAGCTGCTAATGGGGATCCCTAATAACATACAAAAATGTAATGTCATTAATATGATTGTGGGCTACGTATCACTACATTTCATATCAGGCTTTACTGTAATATGAGTAGTATTTTTATTTCAATTTCAATTTTCTTACATTAATATATGAAGAATGTTTAATATATATATATATACAGTGAGGGGGAAAAGTATTTGATCCCCTGCTGATGTGGTACGTTTGCCCACTGACAAAGAAATGATCAGTCTATAATTTTAATTAGGTTTATAAGTAGGTTTATTTGAACACTGAGAGACAGAATAACAACAACAAAAATCCAGAAAAACGCATGTAAAAAATGTTATGAATTGATTTGCATTTTAATGAGGGAAATAAGTATTTGACCCCTCTGCAAAACATGACTTAGTGGCAAAACCCTTGTTGGCAATCACAGAGGTCAGACGTTTCTTGTAGTTGGCCACCAGGTTTGCACACATCTCAGGAGGGATTTTGTCCCACTCCTCTTTGCAGATCTCAAACCTTCAGCTCCCTCAACATATTTTCTATGGGATTAAGGTATGGAGACTGGCTAGGCCACTCCAGGACCTTAATGTGCTTCTTCTTGAGCCACTCCTTTGTTGCCTTGGCCGTGTGTTTTGGGTCATTGTCATGCTGGAATACCCATCCACGACCCATTTTCAATGCCCTGGCTGAGGGAAGGAGGTTCTCACCCAAGATTTGACGGTACATGGCCCCATCCATCGTCCCTTTGATGCAGTGAAGTTGTCCTGTCCCCTTAGCAGAAAAACACCCCCAAAGCATAATGTTTCCACCTCCATGTTTGACGGTGGGGATGGTGTTCTTGGGGTCATAGGCAGCATTCCTCCTCCTCCAAACACGGCGAGTTGAGTTGATGCCAAAGAGTTCCATTTTGGTCTCATCTGACCACAACACTTTCACCCAGTTCTCCTCTGAATCATTCAGATGTTCATTGGCAAACTTCAGACGGGCATGTATATGTGCTTTCTGTAGCTCAACTGGTAGAGCACGGCGCTTGAAACGCCAAGGTAGTGGGTTCGAGCCCCGGGACCACCCATACACAAAAATGTATGCACGCATGACTGTAAGTCGCTTTGGATAAAAGCGTCTGCTAAATGGCATATTATTATTATTATTATATTATTTGAGCAGGGGGACCTTGCGGGCGCTGCAGGATTTCAGTCCTTCACGTCGTAGTGTGTTACCAATTGTTTTCTTGGTGACTATGGTCCCAGCTGCCTTGAGATCATTGACAAGATCCTCCCATGTAGTTCTGGGCTGATTCCTCACCGTTCTCATGATCATTGCAACTCCACGAGGTGAGATCTTGCATGGAGCCCCAGGCCGAGGGAGATTGACAGGTCTTTTGTGTTTCTTCCATTTGCGAATAATCGCACCAACTGTTGTCACCTTCTCACCAAGCTGCTTGGCGATGGTCTTGTAGCCCATTCCAGCCTTGTGTAGGTCTACAATCTTGTCCCTGACATCCTTGGAGAGCTCTTTGGTCTTGGCCATGGTGGAGAGTTTGGAATCTGATTGATTGATTGCTTCTGTGGACAGGTGTCTTTTATACAGGTAACAAGCTGAGATTAGGAGCAATTAAGAGTGTGCTCCTAATCTCAGCTCGTTATCTGTATAAAAGACACCTGGGAGCCAGAAATCTTTCTGATTGAGAGGGGGTCAAATACTTATTTCCCTCATTAAAATGCAAATCAATTTATAACATTTTTGACATGCGTTTTTCTGGATTTTTTTGTTGTTATTCTGTCTCTCTCTGTTCAAATAAACCTACCATTAAAATTATAGACTGATAATTTCTTTGTCAGTGGGTAAACGTACAAAATCAGCAGGGGATCAAATACTTTTTTTCCCCTCACTGTATATATACAGTACCAGTCAAAAGTTCGGACACACCTACTCATTCAAGGGTTTTTCTTTATTTGTACTATTTTCTACATTGTAGAATACTAGTGAACACATCAAAACTATGAAATAACACATATGGAATCATGTAGTAATCAAAGCCCTGCGGTTGTGGGCGGTGCAGTTGCCATACCAGGTGGTGATATAGCCTGACAGGATGCTCTCAATTGTGCATCTGTAAAAGTTTGTGAGGGTTTTAGATGCCAAGCCAAATTTCTTCAGCCTCCTGAGGTTGAAGAGGCTCTGTTGCGCCTTCTTCACCACACTGTCTGTGTGGGTGGACCATTTCAGTTTGTCTGTGATGTGTATGCCAAGGAACTTGAAGCTTTCCACCTTCTCCACTGCGGTCCCGTCGATGTGGATAGGGGGGTGCACCCTCTGCTGTTTCCTGAAGTCCACGATCATCTCCTTTGTTTTATTGACGTTGAGTGAGAGGTTATTTTCCTGGCACCACACTCCCAGAGCCCTCACCTCCTCCCTGTTGGCGGTCTCATCATTGTTGGTAATCAAGCCTACTACTGTTGTGTCGTCTACAAACTTCATGATTGAGTTGGAGGCGTGCTTGGCCACGCAGTCATGGGTGAACAGGGAGTACAGTAGGGGGCTGAGCATGCACCCTTGTGGGGCCCCAGTGTTGAGGATCAGCGAAGTGGAGATGTTGTTTCCTACCTTCACCACCTGGGGGCGGCCCGTCAGGAAGTCCAGGACCCAGTTGCACAGGGCGGGGTTCAGACCCAGGGCTTCGAGCTTGATGATGGGTACTATGGTGTTGAATGCTGAGCTATAGTCAATGAACAGCATTCTTACATAGGTATTCCTCTTGTCCTGATGGGATAGGGCAGTGTGCAGTGTGATGGCGATTGCATCGTCTGTGGATCAATTGGGGCGGTAAGCAAATTGAAGTGGGTCTAGGGTGACAAGTAAGGTAGAGGTGATATGATCCTTGACTAGTCTCTCAAAGCACTTCATGATGACAGAGGTGAGTGCTACAGTGCGATAGTCATTTAGTTCAGTTACCTTTGCTTTCTTGGGTACAGGAACAATGGTCTTTCTTGAAGCATGTGGGAACAGCAGACTGGGAAAGGGAGAGATTGAATATGTCCATAAACACACCAGCCAGCTGGTCTGCGCATGCTCTGAGGACGCGGCTAGGGATGCCGTCTGGACCGGCAGCCTTGCGGGGTTAACATGCTTAAATGTCTTAATCACGTCGGCCACAGAGAAGGAGAGGCCACAGTCCTTGGTAGTGGGCCTCGTCAGTGGCACTGTGTTATCCTCAAAGCGGGCGAAGAAGGTGTTTAGCTTGTCTGGAAG
Source organism: Coregonus lavaretus (assembly GCF_964263955.1). Taxonomy (NCBI): domain Eukaryota; kingdom Metazoa; phylum Chordata; class Actinopteri; order Salmoniformes; family Salmonidae; genus Coregonus; species Coregonus lavaretus. Next base: position 7,889,575 of record NC_139999.1, on the reverse strand, counting down.
CGAGACGTCGGCGTCGGCGACGTGGCTGGTTTTCCTTTTGTAGTCCGTGATTGTCTGTAGACCCTGCCACTTACGTCTCGTGTGTGAGCCGTTGAATTGCGACTCCACTTTGTCTCTATACTGATGTTTTGCCGGTTTAATTGCCTTGCGTAGTGAGTAGCTACACTGTTTGTATTCTGCCATATTCCCAGTCACCTTGCCATGGTTGAATGCGGTGGTTCGTGCTTTCAGATTGGCGTGAATGCTGCCATCTATCCATGGTTTCTGGTTAGGGTAAGTTTTAATAGTCACAGTGGGCACAACATCACCTATACACTTCCTGATAAACTCAGTCACCGTTTCAGTGTATTCGGCAAAATTATTTTCAGAAGCTACCCGGAACATATCCCAGTCCGCGTGATCAAAACAATCTTGAAGCGTGGATTCCGATTGGTCAGACCTGCGTTGAATAGTCCTTAGCATGGGTATTTCCTGTTTAAGTTTCTGCCTATAGGAAGGGAGGAGCAAAATTGAGTCGTGGTCAGATTTGCTGAAAGAAGGGCGGGGGAGGGCCTTATAACCATCTCGGAAGTTCAAATAGCAATGGTCGAGGATTTTGGCAGCACGAGTACAACAGTTGTTATGTTGATAGAACTTCGGCAGCCTAGTCCTCAAATTTGCTTTGTTAAAATCCCCGGCTACAATAAATGCAGCCTCAGGATATGTGGTTTCCAGTTTGCATAAAGTCCAGTGAAGTTCTTTGAGGGCCGTCGTGGTATCGGCTTGAGGGGGGATATACAAGGCTGTGACTATAACCGAATAAAATTATCTTGGGAGATAATACGGTCGGCATTTGATTGTGAGGTCGGGTGAACAAAAGGACTCGAGTTCCTGTATGTTACTACAATTACACCATGAGTTGTTAATCATGAAACAAACACCTCCGCCCTTCTGCTTCCCGGAGAGATATTTATTCCTGTCTGCGCGATGAACTGAAAACCCCTCTGGCTGGACCGATTTCGACAGAATATCCCAAGAGAGCCATGTTTCCGTGAAACAAAGTATGTTACAGGCCTTGATGTCTCTCTGGAAATAAATCCTTGCCCGGAGTTTGTCGATCTTGTTAACCAAAGACCTTGTTAACCATCACACCACCTCCTCCATGCTTCAAGGTGGGAACCACACTTGCGGAGATCATCTGTTCACCTACTATGCGTCTCACAAAGACACGGTGGTTGGAACCAAAAATCTCACATTTGGACTCATCAGACCAAAGGACAGATTTCCACCGGTCTAATGTCCATTGCTCGTGTTTCTTGGCCCAAGCAAGTCTCTTCTTCTTATTGGTGTCCTTTAGTAGTGGTTTCTTTGCAGCAATTCGACCATGAAGGCCTGATTCATGCAGTCTCCTCTGAACAGTTGATGTTGAGATGTGTCTGTTACTTGAACTCTGTGAAGCATTTATCTGGGCTGCAATTTCTGAGGCTGGTAACTCTAATGAACTTATCATCTGCAGCAGAGGTAACTCTGGGTCTTCCATTCCTGTGGCGGTCCTCATGAGAGCCAGTTTCATCATAACGTTTGATGGTTTTTGCGACTGCACTTGAAGAAACGTTCAAAGTTCTTGAAATGTTCCGTATTTACTGACCTTCATGTCTTAAAGTAATGATGGACTGTCGTTTCTCTTTGCTTATTTGAGCTGTTCTTGCCATAATATGGACTTGGTCTTTTACTTGGTCTAGAATGCCAAGAGTGTGCAAAGCTGTCATCAAGGCGAAGGGTGGTTACTACACGATTCCATATGTGTTATTTCACAGTTTTGATGTCTTCACTATTATTCTACAATGTAGAAAAACCATATAATGAGTAGGTGTGTCCAAACCTTTGACTGGTACTGTATATACAGTGAGGGAAAAAAGTATTTGATCCCCTGCTGATTTTGTACGTTTGCCCACTGACAAAGAAATGATCAGTCTATAATTTTAATGGTAGGTTTATTTGAACAAAGAGAGACAGAATAACAACAAAGAAATCCAGAAAAACGCATGTCAAAAATGTTATATATTGATTTGCATTTTAATGAGGGAAATAAGTATTTGACCCCCTCTCAATCAGAAAGATTTCTGGCTCCCATGTGTCTTTTATACAGGTAACTAGCTGAGATTAGGAGCACACTCTTAAAGGGAGTGCTCCTAATCTCAGCTTGTTACCTGTATAAAAGACACCTGTCCACAGAAGCAATCAATCAATCAGATTCCAAACTCTCCACCATGGCCAAGACCAAAGAGCTCTCCAAGGATGTCAGGGACAAGATTGTAGACCTACACAAGGCTGGAATGGGCTACAAGACCATCGCCAAGCAGCTTGGTGAGAAGGTGACAACAATTGGTGCGATTATTCGCAAATAGAAGAAACACAAAAGAACTGTCAATCTCCCTCGGCCTGGGGCTCCATGCAAGATCTCACCTCGTGGAGTTGTAATGATCATGAGAATGGTGAGGAATCAGCCCAGAACTACACAGGAGGATCTTGTCAATGATCTCAAGGCAGCTGGGACCATAGTCACCAAGAAAACAATTGGTAACACACTACGCCGTGAAGGACTGAAATCCTGCAGCGTCCGCAAGGTCCCCCTGCTCAAGATAGCACATATACATGCCCGTCTGAAGTTTGCCAATGAACATCTGAATGATTCAGAGGAGAACTGGGTGAAAGTGTTGTGGTCAGATGAGACCAAAATTGAGCTCTTTGGCATCAACTCAACTCGCCGTGTTTGGAGGAGGAGGAATGCTGCCTATGACCCCAAGAACACCATCCCCACCGTCAAACATGGAGGTGGAAACATTATACTTTGGGGGTGTTTTTCTGCTAAGGGGACAGGACAACTTCACCACATCAAAGGGACGATGGACGGGGCCATGTACCGTCAAATCTTGGGTGAGAACCTCCTTCCCTCAGCCAGGGCATTGAAAATGGGTCGTGGATGGGTTTTCCAGCATGACAATGACCCAAAGCACACGGCCAAGGCAACAAAGGAGTGGCTCAAGAAGAAGCACATTAAGGTCCTGGAGTGGCCTAGCCAGTCTCCAGACCTTAATCCCATAGAACATATGTGGAGGGAGCTGAAGGTTTGAGTTGCCAAACGTCAGCCTCGAAACCTTAATGACTTGGAGAAGATCTGCAAAGAGGAGTGGGACAAAATCCCTCCTGAGATGTGTGCAAACCTGGTGGCCAACTACAAGAAACGTCTGACCTCTGTGATTGCCAACAAGGGTTTTGCCACCAAGTACTAAGTCATGTTTTGCAGAGGGGTCAAATAATTATTTCCCTCATTAAAATGCAAATCAATTTATAACATTTCTGACATGCGTTTTTCTGGATTTTTTTGTTGTTATTCTGTCTCTCACTGTTCAAATAAACCTACCATTAAAATTATAGACTGATCATGTCTTTGTCAGTGGGCAAACGTACAAAATAAGCTGGGGATCAAATACTTTTTTCCCTCACTGTATATGTAATTTTTTTTATATATTGTTGAACATAATTTACTCTACAGGCATATCAAAATTCCAGAGTTGGATCTCTGCTAGTTTTAAAGTTATGGCCCATTTTATAGAGAGACATGAGCATAGTAGGCAATGAAAGCCCTCCTTTTACGTACCATTGCACATCCTGCAATTTATCAGCAGAGGGCGCAAAACACTATAGGCCTGTACATGTTGAATGACTAATAACAACAAAGAAACAAACTATTGATAACTATGTCTACTTGAAGGGGAAATATATTTTTTTAAGGATATGTAAATATGAGTATGTATATGTATTTAAATGTATGTATGTGTATATGTATGTGTATATATATATATATATATATATATATATATATATTTGCGAGAATAAAAATATATGGGGATTGGAAGTGATGCAGACAATTACATTGATGGAAGTTACAATCTATCTGCAATATTAAAGCTGTTCTACCCCCTAAAAAATATATATACAGTGGGGAGAACAAGTATTTGATACACTGCCGATTTTGCAGGTTTTCCTACTTACAAAGCATGTAGAGGTCTGTAATTTTTATCATAGGTACACTTCAACTGTGAGAGACGGAATCTAAAACAAAAATCCAGAAAATCACATTGTATGATCTTTAAGTAATTCATTTGCATTTTATTGCATGACATAAGTATTTGATACTTCAGAAAAGCAGAACTTAATATTTGGTATAGAAACCTTTGTTTGCAATTACAGAGATCATACGTTTCCTGTAGGTCTTGACCAGGTTTGCACACACTGCAGCAGGGATTTTGGCCCACTCCTCCATACAGACCTTCTCCAGATCCTTCAGGTTTCGGGGCTGTCGCTGGGCAATACGGACTTTCAGCTCCCTCCAAAGATTTTCTATTGGGTTCAGGTCTGGAGACTGGCTAGGCCACTCCAGGACCTTGAGATGCTTCTTACGTAGCCACTCCTTAGTTGCCCTGGCTGTGGACCTTGAGATGCTTCTTACGGAGCCACTCCTTAGTTGCCCTGGCTGTGTGTTTCGGGTCGTTGTCATGCTGGAAGACCCAGCCACGACCCATCTTCAATGCTCTTACTGAGGGAAGGAGGTTGTTGGTCAAGATCTCGCGATACATGGCCCCATCCATCCTCCCCTCAATACGGTGCAGTCGTCCTGTCCCCTTTGCAGAAAAGCATCCCCAAAGAATGATGTTTCCACCTCCATGCTTCACGGTTGTGATGGTGTTCTTGGGGTTGTACTCATCCTTCTTCTTCCTCCAAACACGGCGAGTGGAGTTTAGACCAAAAAGCTCTATTTTTGTCTCATCAGACCACATGACCTTCTCCCATTCCTCCTCTGGATCATCCAGATGGTCATTGGCAAACTTCAGACGGGCCTGGACATGCGCTGGCTTGAGCAGGGGGACCTTGCGTGCGCTGCAGGATTTTAATCCATGACGGCATAGTGCGTTACTAATGGTTTTCTTTGAGACTGTGGTCCCAGCTCTCTTCAGGTCATTGACCAGGTCCTGCAGTGTAGTTCTGGGCTGATCCCTCACCTTCCTCATGATCATTGATGCCCCACGAGGTGAGATCTTGCATGGAGCCCCAGACCGAGGGTGATTGACGTCATCTTGAACTTCTTCCATTTTCTAATAATTGCGCCAACAGTTGTTGCCTTCTCACCAAGCTGCTTGCCTATTGTCCTGTAGCCCATCCCAGCCTTGTGCAGGTCTACAATTTTATCCCTGATGTCCTTACACAGCTCTCTGGTCTTGGCCATTGTGGAGAGGTTGGAGTCTGTTTGATTGAGTGTGTGGACAGGTGTCTTTTATACAGGTAACGAGTTCAAACAGGTGCAGTTAATACATGTAATGAGTGGAGAACAGGAGGGCTTCTTAAAGAAAAACTAACAGGTCTGTGAGAGCCGGAATTCTTACTGGTTGGTAGGTGATCAAATACTTATGTCATGCAATAAAATGAAAATTAATTACTTAAAAATCATACAATGTGATTTTCTGGATTTTTATTTTAAATTCCGTCTCTCACAGTTGAAGTGTACCTATGATAAAAAATTACAGACCTCTACATGCTTTGTAAGTAGGAAAACCTGCAAAATCGGCAGTGTATGAAATACTTGTTCTCCCCACTGTATATTCATACAAAATATATTTAATTAAAAAAAGAAATGAACGTGAATTGGATAGCCTATGGAACCGAATCATAATGCATTGAGTGCAGTGGGATCCTCAATTTCATTTAAGTGTTGGATTTAGGCATCAGGGTAGGGGTCAATTTGAAATAAATGATATTCCAATGCAATAATTGAAAATAAAACTAATTTTGTTACCCTTTAGTGTGTGTACTTTACTGTATTTATACGTATTATTTGTTGACCTGATGCATTTTCTGGCACGTCAAGGCAGGCCTTGGGCTGATTTAAATGTGTAAAGGTGCATCACCATTAGGACAATATTGGTCGTTAAAAGCTATGCCAGCCAGTCCATCATTGTTTACATTGTGTTTTTGAAGCAGTTGGCTTCTCAACTAAAGTATAGTATGGAATGGCATTTTATTTCACAATGGAAGCAAACAGGGTAAGCAAAAAAAAGTGTTATGGTGTTTTGTTTTTCCAACTGATATTCAACAAAACAGATGCTAAGATGCTAATATTTATGTAAACTCTACACAGTGTTCTGTGAGTATCACTGAGTAGGCTGATAACCCATTTCAAGGGTCCACAATACATAGGTTAGGCTGTACAGTGCATATATTGTAAGTTTGACCCTAATGCAATTCTAAAGTCTAATCCACAGTGCGATTTCAACTGATTTTGACTTTTTTTGTGTCAAGTTAACTAATTATTGTCTTTTGTTGAATTTATATAACAACATTCCGACCTTGTTTAGCACTAGTTCACTAAAGTAGAGGCTATCAATGAGTAGGCTGAGCTACTCTACACGCAACAGACCGACGACCAAACACACACTAGCGTTGTTCATAGCGAAGAGAAAGAGGATCCGGCAGGGGAGAGAGAGGATCCGGGCAGGCAGAGAGACAGTTAGAACCGTGCGCATATCTTGGTAATATGTATCTAGCAATGCCTCGTAAATTTACCAAAAGTATATTAAAGTATATTAGGCTATCAATGAGTATGGTTAAACTATTATTCATAGTGCCAGTGAATTGAAGTTGAACATCGCCAAATGCATCAGTTTAATTAGGCCTAACTATGCAATAAAAAGTATTGCCTATAGTTTATTTAATGAAACCCTGGCTGTTGATGTCCTAGGTCAGGGCTCTCCAACCCTGTTCCTGGAGAGCTACCTTCCTGTAGGATTTCGCTCCAACTCCAGTTGCAACTAACCGGATTCAGTTTATCAACCAGCTAATTATTGAATCAAATGCGCTAGATTAGGATTGGAGTGAAAACCTACAGGATGGTACGAACACGAAGAGGGTTGGAGAGCCCTGTCCTAGGCAATAGATCGCAAAGCAGCATCCCCACCAGTGGCATTTTTAGCATGAACATCTTGGTGGGGCAAACTCCCCAAAACACTAAACAATACATTAATTGCACTCTAATGGTGACAAACGGTGCCCACAAACTGTTAGGGCCTACATAAAGCAGTCCCAACAGCAGAGCTTTCTTTTCAGCACCATGGAGTGAATCCTTACCACTGCTACACCTGGCTATCAGCGGAGCCTTGTCTGGCATCGAAACTGTTCATTCAGTCTCATTTATGGCCTTTAAAAAAAAACATAGCTGATATGGCTGACTTGCTTAAACAAATGTGGTTTCTACTGACAATTGAGATGTACAAACTATGGCATAAGGGGATGATGAGTAGATAAGAGACAATCTGTAATTTTGATTAAGACATTAATGAGCGAGCTAGGACAGACGTAGTCAATATAACTATTTGTTCAGCACTTTTGAAATGTACAGTGACATAATTCAGAACATGGGCCGTTCTTACAGTATTCTCCCTGTACACCAAGTCATAACTGTAGGATACATAAAGGGGGCATATAAGCAGACAATTAAAGCTCTTACAATATTAAATGGTTACATTCCTCTAAAACAGGCTATAGGCTACATGTGCACCACCAAGTCAAAACAGTAGGCTAAGTTATGAGGGGGAAAGGGACCAAATTATTAGGGTGAGGCATATGGGCTACTAACAGCTTACTACACAACATACACTTAGTATTACTTTCTTAGCTACAGTATACATATCTCCCTGGCATAATACATAATTTATGCAGCAGCATACAATACATTTTTGGACTCACCTTGTTGTGCTGTGCTCACTTGAACAGGAAGGTGTCGCGGCGGTCCTTGTGGGCAAATTTTGTCATCAAACTTTGCCATCAAAGTCTGGAATGCTCTGGATTTATGGTGCTTTCAACACAACTCGGAACTCTGAAAAAAGCAAGGTTGAATCATGACGTCAGTGAACTTCAGATCGGAGCTCTAGAAAGAGGCCCTAGTTCCCGACTTGGAGTTCCCAGTTGTCTTGAACTCACTGAAGTCTGAGATTTCCCAGTTCTGAGTGTCCAGTTGTTGAACACGGCAGAAGTCATGCTGGATTGACAGCATAGCCAATGTATTCAACCTTTTCTGGCCCATAATGTTGAATGTTTATCATTTTAAGCTTGGAAAAGAGACCCTTAAACCCAGACTTCCAAAACACTCATTGTTGAATTTGCAATTTCCAACTTGTTGTGTAATGTTTATGAGCACCAATACGTTTTAACTATAATTTCTCTTCATATGACAAGGATTGAAATGGATTTGCCAGTAGATTGACTACGTGACTCACGATGATGACTACTTGTCTAGCTTGCTAGCTAAGATTTTGAAAGTATGATGTTGACATGATCAGTCCAATCAAAGCTACGGTAGATATAACGTGATTTGACGTCATTGACCTTGAGCCTTCTTGGATGGGCACTTCTAATGTAACTCTATGGCAGCACCCAAGGGGCTTGCATTTTTTAGCTCTCCCCGTAGATTTTGAGGTGAAGTTGTGTCCCCATGAGTGACAGAACACTGAGCCAATCACTGCGCAACTAGAGAACATTACCAACCCCTACACTCCGTATTTTCTGCTGGCTGCCCCACCATCACAGAAAGCACTGAGCTAGGCTGAAACACCTGCATTTTGGAGCTGCCTTACTCAAGAAAGTTCTGCCCCACCAGCCCTGAATTGTCGCCCCTGGTCCCTGCTAAACTTTTTGGAAATGGAAAGTTCACTTTCTCATCCATAAACACAGTCAAGTGCAAATATGGTTCAGTAGCGCAAATCGGCAGGATAGTGGGCATTGTTATTAGGAAGGATGTCTACCATGGATGGATCACTAAAATAATGATTATGATCACACTTCATCAATTTGAATATTATGGGGAGACCTATATATTTGGCGGCCAAGCACGAGTTATCAGTGTAGCTTATCATCGTATTGACAATCTTCACGCCTACAATGAAAATTACAGGGGGCAGTTTGTAAAAACAGCCTGTGTGAATCGTCCTCTGGAATAACCCCACTCTAAATTCCAAGCATCTGCCTCTAACCCTAGGAAGCTCTTTGCCACCTTCTCCTCCCTGCTGAATCCTCCTCCCCCTTCCCCCCCCCTCCTCCCTCTCTGTGGATGACTTCGTCAACCATTTTGAAAAGAAGGTTGACGACATCCGATCCTCGTTTGTTAAGTCAAATGACACTGCTGGTCCTGCTCACACTGCCCTACCCTATGCTTTGACTTCTTTCTCCCCTCTCTCTCCAGATAAAATCTTGCGACTTGTGACGGCCGGCCGCCCAACAACCTGCCCGCTTGACCCTATCCCCTCCTCTCTTCTCCAGACCATCTCCGGTGACCTTCTCCCTTACCTCACCTTGCTCATCAACTCATCCTTGACCGCTGGCTATGTCCCCTCCGTCTTCAAGAGAGCGAGAGTTGCACCCCTTCTCAAAAAACCAACACTCTGATGTCAACAACTACAGACCAGTATCCCTTCTTTCTTTTCTCTCCAAAACTCTTGAGCGTGCCGTCTTTAGCCAACTCTCTTGCTATCTCTCTCAGAATGACCTTCTTGATCCAAACCAGTCAGGTTTCAAGACTGGTCATTCAACTGAGACTGCTCTTCTCTGTGTCACGGAGGTTCTCCGCACTGCTAAAGCTAACTATCTCTCCTCTGCTCTTGTCCTTCTAGACCTGTCTGCTGCCTTTGATACTGTGAACCATCAGATCCTCCTCTCCACCCTCTCCGAGCTGGGCATCTCCGGCGCGGCTCACTCTTGGATTGCGTCCTACCTGACCGGTCGCTCCTACCAAGTGGCGTGGCGAGAATCTGTCTCCGCACCACGTGCTCTCACCACTGGTGTCCCCCAGGGCTCAGTTCTAGGCCCTCTCCTATTCTCGCTATACACCAAGTCACTTGGCTCTGTCATATCATTGCTACGCAGACGACACACAACTAATCTTCTCCTTTCCCCCTTCTGATAATCAGGTGGCAAATCGCATCTCTGCATGTCTGGCAGACAAATCAGTGTGGATGACGGATCACCACCTCAAGCTGAACCTCGGCAAGACGGAGCTGCTCTTCCTCCCGGGGAAGGACTGCCCGTTCCATGATCTCGCCATCACGGTTGACAACTCCATTATGTCCTCCTCCCAGAGTGCGAAGAGCCTTGGCGTGACCCTGGACAACACCCTGTCGTTCTCCGCTAACATCAAGGCGGTGACCCGATCCTGTAGGTTCATGCTCTACAACATTCGGAGAGTACGACCCTGCCTTACACAGGAAGCGGCACAGGTCCTAAACCAGGCACTTGTCATCTCCCGTCTGGATTACTGCAACTCGCTGTTGGCTGGGCTCCCTGCCTGTGCCATTAAACCCCTACAACTCATCCAGAATGCCGCAGCCCGTCTGGTATTCAACCTTCCCAAGTTCTCTCATGTCACCCCACTCCTCCGCACACTCCACTGGCTTCCAGTTGAAGCTCGCATCTGCTACAAGACCATGGTGCTTGCCTACGGAGCTGTGAGGGGAACGGCACCTCCTACCTTCAGGCTCTGATCAGTCCCTACACCCAAACGAGGGCATTGCGTTCATCCACCTCTGGCCTGCTGGCTCCCCTACCTCTGCGGAAGCACAGTTCCCGCTCAGCCCAGTCAAAACTGTTCACTGCTCTAGCACCCCAATGGTGGAACAAGCTCCCTCACGACGCCAGGACAGCGGAGTCACTCAACACCTTCCGGAGACACTTGAAACCCCACCTCTTTAAGGAATAACTGGGATAGGATAAAGTATTCCTTCTACCCCCCCTTAAAAATAAATAAAAATAAAAAATAAAAAATACATATTGTAAAGTGGTTATCCCACTGGCTATAAGGTGAATGCACCAATTTGTAAGTCACTCTGGATAAGAGCGTCTGCTAAATGACCTAAATGTAAAATGTAAATGTAATAACGCACATGCTTGGATAATAATAACAAAACCAACATCTCTAGTAATACCCGTCAGAATAGGGCTATAACATGGCAAATAATAGGCTTATCAGTTTAGAGTGTGGAGCATCATCCCATGGGATCCGTGAAGGCTGCACACAGCATAAATATCACCGAAATATTATAGTTCCTACACATCACTTTCTGAGTCGACTCCAAAAATCCTGGAGTCGTGCACCACTAGTGGTAACTAGTAGAAACCCATCCCATTATTGCCATTGAAATTCCCAGATTGCATTTCGAGTACTACGTTATGACCAAACCTGTGTTAGCCAATGGTTATTGGGAAGGAGTCGCCCGTCAACCAATCACAGGCCGTAGCGTTTTTAAAGGTATTTAAAAGAGGGCTGTTTGAAATTAAACAAGACGCAGTTAGCGAGCGAATGTGTGATAGGCTGGCGTGCAATGTGCAGTTTAGTTAAACGCTAGCTATCGTTGTCCAGATGAAATATTACTATAGCTAATAAACTCGTGGTCTGATAGCAAGTATCGAAATACTATAGAGCTAACGTTTGCTAGACGACTTTTCTTTCGCTTGGAATTGAAATATCTGTTTTGGCTCGCTTGTTAGCTAACGATACCGAGTTGGCTAACCCGTGCATCAGTGGGCAAAACAGAGAGCCGAGTTGCTAGATTGGGGTTTGGCATCAACTTGACCAATATTCAGCAATACACGACGTGGGAGAAGTCATTGCTAGTTTTTTAACCGTCGTAACTAAGAATTTGGTGAGTTTAGACACCATAATCAAATATGGTTTAGTAATCATGTATGCTAACGGTATAGGCCTACTGTAGCTAGCTAGCTAGCTAGCGGAATAGCTACAGTAACTAGTTAGCTATCAAGGTTAGCTAGTCTGCTACTTGTCCTTTTGGCTAGCTTGCTAACTTAGCTAAAGGCGCTAACCACATTTAAATCTTTCTACAGAATATGGATGCTGCCAGACTAAAGTTGGCAAAGGACTCGAAGCTTCAAAGGCCGGTGTCTGAAAACAAGGTCAGTTCTACATTCTAGTTAACACTGTTCCAACTGTTTGTCATGGAAATCTACAGGATGTAGCTAGCTATGAAGACAATCCTTACCCCGTTCTTATCACACATGATTCAACTAACTAATAATAGGCAGCGTTGGGGAAGCTACTCTTTGAAAATATAGCTAGCTACAGTTTACCAAACTACAGTACCAATTAACTTCTTCAAGTGAAGTAAGATGCACTAAAGCTACCCTTAATAAAACATCTCGTTTACTTAACTAACGAAAGTTACTTGATAGAAGTAGCTAGTTTACTAGCTACATCCAAACTACTTCGTGAGAAATTATCACGTTAATTTGAAATGTCATAGACTACGAATTGCAAGACAGATCACTTTGGAGTCACATTTTAAGTGTAATTTGGCCTATTAAACACAATGTTTCAAGTGAGAATTGGGCAGGTTTGATGCCGAAAAATAAAGGTAGTTATTGCGTACTTCACCTATGAATCTTTTGCTAAAAAGTAGTGTGTAGATCCAGTAAACAACACTGCTACATTGCAAAGTATTTAGGGTAGGTAAGTGTACCTATTTAAGGAAAGGGGGATACCTAGTCAGTTGTACAACTGAAATGTGTGTTGTGCATTTAACCCAACCCCTCAATCAGAGCTTAATCTATTATGTGACGTTTTTACATTACTTACACCATTTTATTTTTATGCGAGATAAAAAGGTTTGGTAAAATATGAGAACTCAGGACTGGGCTTAAAGGATACCGAATGTACTATTAAAGCCTGTGGGTTTTCCAAATAAGCCCACCTCCATAAATCCATTTTTATTAATTTCCAAATGTTGAGTAAAACTGAAATTTCTTATGTAAGCTTAATTATAATATTCTCCCCTAAAGTTAAATTACTATTCATCATGGAAGTTACTCATAACAGGGGTGTCCAATCGTATCCATAGGCTTGATTAGTTGAATCAGGTGTTACTGCTTGGTTAGAACAAAATTCCTGCACCCGCACTGTCCCTCTGTGGATAAGACGCCATCTTTTAATACTTTTTTTAAAAAGTGGGTTCACATTTGCTGTACTCTTCTTGTTAGTTACATTTTGTCTTCCTACAGCCTACTGTTTGAATTGTACACGTGGTGGACCAAAAAACAGAATCACCTGGATGAATGAAGGACAACAATATCACAATGCCCTAACCGCATGAGTAGTCGTCCAATAGTCAGCTTGTCCCTTATTTCTGATATTAATCACTACCTGTAGGTATTCTATCCCTGATCTTAATCTTGCTAAGGGCACCATGCATAACTGTAGTTTGAGTATTTTAATCAATTTAACCTCCATGGGATCGGTGTCCCATGTACGGGACGGTTGAGCTAATGTGATTAGCATGACTGTAAGTAACAGCAAACTTTCTAGGACATAGACATGTCTTATATGGGCAGGAAGCTTAAATTATTGTTAGTCTAACTGCACTGTCCAATGTATCACGTCAACTGGTTTGATACATTCACCTCTGAAAGTAAATAATGTACTTGCATTACAATCAAATGTTATTTGTCACATACGTGTATAGCAGATGTTATTGCGGGTGTAGCGAAATGCTTGTGCTTCTAGCTCCGACAGTGCAGTAATATCTAACACTTTCACAACACACACACATCTAAGTAAGGAATGGCATTTAAGACTATATATACAGTGAGGGAAAGAAATATTTGATCCCCTGCTGATTATGTACGTTTGCCTACTGACAAAGAAATGATCAGTCTATAATTTTAATGGAAGGTTTATTTGAACAGTGAGAGACAGAATAACAAAAAATAAAGAAACGCATGTCAAAAATGTTATGTATTGATTTGCATTTTAATGAGGGAAATAAGTATTTGACCCCCTCTCAATCAGAAAGATTTCTGGCTCCCAGGTGTCTTTTATACAGGTAACGAGCTGAGATTAGGAGCACACTCTTAAAGGGAGTGCTCCAAATCTCAGCTTGTTACCTGTATAAAAGACAACTGTCCACAGAAGCAATCAATCAATCAGATTCCAAACTCTCCACCATGGCCAAGACCAAAGAGCTCTCCAAGGATGTCAGGGACAAGATTGTAGACCTACATAAGGCTGGAATGGGCTACAAGACCATCGCCAAGCAGCTTGGTGAGAAGGTGACAACAGTTGGTGCGGTTATTTGCAAATGGAAGAAACACAAAATAACTGTCAATCTCCCTCGGCCTGGGGCTCCATGCAAGATCTCACCTCGTGGAGTTGCAATGATCATGAGAACGGTGAGGAATCAACCCAGAACTACATGGGAGGATCTTGTCAATGATCTCAAGGCAGCTGGTACCATAGTCACCAAGAAAACAATTGGTAACACACTATGCCGTGAAGGACTGAAATCCTGCAGCGCCCGCAAGGTCCCCCTGCTCAAGAAAGCACTTATTCATGCCCGTCTGAAGTTTGCCAATGAACATCTGAATGATTCAGAGGAGAACTGGATGTAAGTGTTGTGGTCAGATGAGACCAAAATGGAGCTCTTTGGCATCAACTCAACTCGCTGTGTTTGGAGGAGGAATGCTGCCTATGACCCCAAGAACACCATCCCCACCATCAAACATGGAGGTGGAAACATTATGCTTTGGGTGTTTTTCTGCTAAGGGGACAGGACAACTTCACCGCATCAAAGGGACGATGGACGGGGCCATGTACCGTCAAGTCTTGGGTGAGAACCTCCTTCCCTCAGCCAGGGCATTGCAAATGGGTCGTGGATGGGTATTCCAGCATGACAATGACCCAAAACACATGGCCAAGGCAACAAAGGAGTGGCTCAAGAAGAAGCACATTAAAGGTCATGGAGTGGCCTAGCCAGTCTCCAGACCTTAATCCCATAGAAAATCTGTAGAGGGAGCTGAAGGTTCGAGTTGCCAAACGTCAGCCTCAACCTTAATGACTTGGAGAAGATCTGCAAAGAGGAGTGGGACAAAATCCCTCCTGAGATGTGTGCAAACCTGGTGGCCAACTACAAGAAACGTCTGACCTCTGTTTGCCAACAAGGGTTTTGCCACCAAGTACTAAGTCATGTTTTGCAGAGGGGTCAAACACTTATTTCCCTCATTAAAATGCAAATCAATTTATAACATTTTTGACGTGTTTTTGTGGGGGGTTTTTTTGTTCTGTCTCTCTGTTCAAATAAACCTACCATTAAAATTAGACTGATCATTTCTTTGTCAGTGGGCTAACGTACAAAATCAGCAGGGGCTCCAATACTTTTTTCCCTCACTGTATATGGACAAGCAATGACAGAGCGGCATGGACTAAGATGCAGTAGAAATATTAGAATACAGTATATACATGAGATGAGTAATTATTAGTGACTAGTGTTGCATTTCTTAGTGGCCAGTGATTTCAATAGGCGGCAGCAGCCTCTAATGTGCTAGTCATGGATGTTTAACAGTCTGATGGCCTTGAGATAGAAGCTGTTTTTCATTCTCTCTGTCCCAGCTTTGATACACCTGTAATGACCTCGCCTTCTGGATGATAGTGGGGTGAACAGGCAGTGGCTTGGGTGGTTGATGTCCTTGATGATCTTTTTGGCCTTCCTGTGACATCTGGTGCTGTAGGTGTCCTGGAGGGCGGGTAGTCGGTAATCTTGCTCTGATTTGTCATCCTAAGGGTTCCAGAAAAAATATAGCATCGTTTTGTTTGATAAAATACACTTTTATATTCAAATGTATGACATTCCTGGGCGTGTGTAAACTTACATTTTGTATAACCATATCATTTTTGTATTCTCTATAGTTATGTACTTAAATGTATCAATTGACCAATTCGGCACATTTGGGAAGACTTGATACAAAATTGTCCAGTAATGCAATGCTTCACTGGATCAATCTTTAATTTTGCACACTGCTGCTTTTTAGTGGCCAAAATCTAAATTGCGCATAAACTCTAATATTATATTGTGGCCTCTCTTGCATTTCAAAGATGGAGGGGAAAAGAACAAGTTTTTTTTTTTGTGGCTCTTTTACCAGGTCTGTGTTATGTTCTCCTACATTAATTTCACATTTCCACAAACTTCAGTGTTTCCTTTCAAATGGTATCAAGAATATGCATGTCATTTTAGGGAAATTGAAGAAAAAAAGGGTCTGATCCTTAAGAGGTTAGATCTTAAGAAAATGTATGCTCAGGTTCAGTGACTATTAGGCAGTGTAAAAATACTTTAAAGTACTACATAAGTACTTTTTGGGGGGTATCTGTACTTTACTATACTATTATTTTTGACAACTTTTACTTCACTACATTCCTAAAGAAAATATTGTACTTTTTACTCCATACATTTTCCATGACAACCCAAAGTACTTACATTTTGAATGCTTAGCAGGATGGTAACAATTTGAAATTCACACACTTATCAAGAGAACACGTGGTCATCCCTACTGCCTATGGTCTGGCGGACTCACTAAACACATGCATATTTTGTAAATAATGTCTGAGTGTTGGAGTGTCCCTGGCTATCCGTAAATTTAAAAAACAAGAATGGTGCCATCTGCTTTGCTTAATATAAGGAATTTGAAATTATTTCTACTTTTGATACTTAAATATATTTAAAACCAAATACTTTTACTCAAGTAGTATTTTACTGGGTGACTTTTACTTGAGTAACTTTCTACTAAGTTAAATTTGCTACATGTGTCGGTGCTGGGCTTGTACAAAAGCCTGCACCATCCCGTGGGACTCATTGGCCAGGCTACAATAACACTGCTGTAACTAAAACAGGAAACCATCATCCTCCAAATAGGACATGTCGTCATGGCTTGACCCAAACAATTGACTGCAATATCTAGTATGCAACTGAAACCAATTGTTTGCATAAAGCAGTGTGCTGGTATCCTTTCTGCATTATCTTGCTGTAATAGTAGTCCTAAATGACTTCTCTCCCATATTTAGCGTACCAGTGATGGGCCAAAGCGTGTTCCAGTGTCCCAGTCGTCCAGTGGTCACAAGCCTGTGGCCTACGCCACGCCAGCCCAGCGCGTTCTAGGGCCGTCAAATGGACCACAGCGTATCCAGCGACCCATGACCCAACAGAAGCCGGAGACCACAGTCCTACGCACCATCAAGACCACAGAACCGCAAGCTGGTGACCAGAACGTGAATGCTGTTCAACCCCAGCCTAAACCTCAGTCTCAAATCCAGAGCCTCAAATCTGTTAAAGGTCCACCTCAAACCCAGACCCCCAAACCTGTTCAGACCCCCAGCCAGTCAAGGGTTCAGACCCTAACCCAGAGCCAGCCAAAGAACCAGACCAATGCTTCGACTCCTGCAAGTTCTGAGCCAGCCAGAGCCACCGACCAATCCAAGCAGGAAAAGCCACAAAGTAAGAGGCAAAACGTTTTATAATAGTCAGATTGGATGGGAGTAATGCTTTGGTCCACTCTTACACTTGTGTTTTGTTTGTTCAGATAAACCTACCAAGACTGAATCCTCAACTGCTTCTTCAAAGTAAGTGCAGGTGGTTGAATGAACGTTGATTCTGACCTCCGCAGACCAGATGTTATGATTCTGTTAAAATGTAACTGCTGTAGAAAATAGGTACAATACAGTTCTTCCTCGTTACTGTGACGGTTAAACGTTTCAAAATGACGTAACTGACTTGGCCAATCTTCCTATTGTAGGAAACGCTGGGCCCTGGAGAACTTTGACATCGGTCGTCCCTTGGGGAAGGGTAAGTTTGGCAACGTGTACCTGGCCAGGGAGCGCCAGACCATGTTCATCCTGGCTCTCAAGGTGCTCTTCAAGAAGCAGCTGGAGAAGGCCGGAGTGGAGCACCAACTACGGAGGGAAGTGGAGATCCAGTCACATCTCAGGTTGGTACTGATCATGCGGTCCTAACTGGCATTCATTCAAATAGATGTGGACTGACTGGTGGTTGACAATGTCAGGTCTGTTTTTAGTGATTTAGCCAACTCCTTTTGTTGGGGCATAAAAAGGAACAGTCAAATTAATAAAGCTCTTTTTACATCAGCAATTGACAGTGTTTTTTACAGTAATCGGTCCTAGAGACCTGACAAGTCAGTGAGTGTAGTTGGCTAGTAGGATCAAACCTTTTCTGGCCATCAGGCTAGTCCTAGGACTGTCCTTGTGGATGAGCACCGCGTCAGCTGTATTGTAGAACATGATGACAATGCACCAATTAATTATTCAGCCTCTCTCTCCCACAGGCACCCCAATATCCTGCGTCTCTATGGTTACTTCCACGACACGGCTCGCGTTTACCTCATCCTGGAGTTTGCTCCTAAAGGAGAGTTGTACAGTGAGCTCCAACGATGTGGAAGCTTTACTGAACAAAGGAGTGCCACAGTAAGAGGATTTTTTTTTTTTCATTTTGCTGACTTTGAGAATAGTTTTGAAAAGGCCCGTGACTGTAGTTTATAGAATTATTTGAAACGTGGCCCGCGACAGGAAAGATGGCAACAACACATGTGGCACCAGTAATATCATAACTGATCTATGCCATTTGAACGGTTTAGGCTAGCCATGGGCAGTTTTCTGCGCAGTAATGATTCAGCCATTTAAGCTGTGTAACTGTGGCTGTTCTGTTCGTCTGTAGGACACTCGGGGACTGAGTTCCAGCGATCTAAAATATCAAAATGAAAGATGAGCTCAAGTGTCTGCTCTTATCTCTGCATTCCTGATCAATCAGTACCTTTGACACATGTCAATCACTTCAAAGCCTACAATCCTTTGAACTGAAATTGGCCTGGACCTGATTTGCCAGATCTTCGTAGTCTTAAGTGCCCTTATTTAGAATTTTTTTATTTTTTTATATTAAGATATCATCACAAAAACAAGTTGTTAAGGGAGAGAAAATAGGAAACCTCCATTTAATTTGAATTCACGTGCTGCAATTCCTAAGTCTTCCTTATGTGGCTCAGAAGTTTGGACACCCCCGGCCTAAATGGAAGCCATTCTCTTTCTCCAGTACATTATGGAGCTGGCAGATGCCCTGAACTACTGCCACTCTAAGAAAGTGATCCACCGGGACATCAAGCCTGAGAACCTGCTGTTGGGGGCCAACGGGGAGCTGAAGATAGCAGACTTTGGCTGGTCGGTGCACACACCCTCCTCAAGGTAACCACTCAATCCATCAGTCTCCCTTGTTGGCAATTTATTTGCAACTTTAGATTGTGTGGGCAAGGACATTGATGTAAAATGGGAGTTTGCTTTTGCAGCCAGATAAACATTGTCATGGGCAATAGTTTCTCTGTTACTTTTCTATTTGCCATGTTCCCAATGTTTCACCTCCCTGAATATACCCCTGATGCACTTCTTCCGCCCTCTGTCCAGGAGGTCGACTCTGTGTGGGACTCTGGACTACCTGCCTCCAGAGATGATTGAGGGCAGAACCCACGATGAGAAGGTGGATCTGTGGAGCCTGGGGGTGCTCTGCTATGAGTTCCTGGTGGGACGCCCTCCCTTTGAGACCAAGAACAATGAGGACACCTACCGCAAGATCTCACGGGTAAGAACTGAAGTTATTTTCTGTAGAGCTGTTGGTATTGCTTTACAACTTGGCAAAACCCACTTACTGCAGTGTACACATTATTGATTCAGCTTTGAGCTTACTAGTTTACATTTAGATCAAATTGTATTTGTCACATGCTTTGTAAACTAACGGTGAAATGCATACTTAAAACCATGCTTAGATAAAACTGTTCATGTGGTGCTCAGTTGGTAAGAGCTTAGAACTGGCTGACTGTGAATTGATCTCTTATTTAGCTGTTTGGTGTTGGTTTACAATAGGAAAATCTCCCATTTATTACTGCACAAACTATTGATTCAACTTGAACGGTATTGGTTCACATTTTGATAAAACTAGTCTGGTGTTACCCAGTTTACCTTGGCGTTGCTAGCACCACGGTTTTAAAGTGTCAATTTCCTGCATGGATCACGTACACATACTCAAATGTATTGGTAGATGTTTAGGATAAACTGAACAAATGTCATATTATATATTCCTGTAACACAACTCTGAATCCCCTCTTGTTCTTGCAGGTGGAGTTCACTTACCCGGCCCACGTCAGCGCCGGCAGCAGAGACCTGATAGACACGCTGCTCAAGCACAACCCCCTCCACAGGCTCCCTATCCAGGGTGTCCTGACCCACCCCTGGGTGGTGGGGAACTCTACCAAGACACCCACCGCCATGTCTCACAGCCCAGAGCAAAGCAAATGAGGACCGTTGCCAGGTGTTTCAGAAATCCTGGTTGGCGGTTTCCCAGCTCCTACACAATCCTGAGGCCATGGTCGCGTTCATTAAAAGGCACGTAACGAAAGTGATCCTTATTGGACTGCTTCAGTCCATTTTATTTTATTTAGTTTGTCTAATGAACACGACACATGCTTAATGCTTGACTATACTGCTCACTATGCTATGGATTACTTGGCTCTCTTCTCTGCTATGAATGTGTTGTCATCTGGCATCTTGATGCCCTTCTGTAATTTGTGGCATTTTGACTATTCTATGGCATTTTATATTTGTAAATATTTCACTGTTTTGTTAGTAAAATTATGAATTTTATGGAATGCACTGTCATTACTTGAATAAATATGTTGGATTGAAATGTTGTAGCAGTGTTTATGAGGGATAGGAAGTTGTCATTCTGAACTTGTGACAAAGCCTCTATCAAAATGTGCAACGTTTTTATTTTTTTACTTTAAGGTAGCCTTATCTAATGCACAGGTTATCTGGATGACTACAGTACATATTTAAGTTTACTTCTCAAATAATCATTCAATAAAAGTACAGTAGCCAGGGTGCTTTTCACCGGTTATGGAAACGCCCTTCATTGCAACTAGATGGCGTACCTCTCATTCTAATGAAGCAGCGATTCATCAACATGTTGACTGATCCGGAGAAATAAAGAATTTGATTAAACTTCATGAGACTACTTGGTCTGTACATTTGATTCACATAATTTAAATGTACTATTAACCCTGTAATTGTGTGTTTCATCACAAAGGCGTAATAAGTTTACTTCCATCTCTGTAGGCTATACATTCTTACGATTGTAGGCGACGCAATAGACACATTCACTGTGCCTCGTCGCTCTAAACTCTACATTCAGGTGTCAATATCGTGTTAAAATGGTTGCTCATTCAACAACTTGACTCCCTACAATCCAGCTGGTTGAGCGTTTGCGTCACGAGAATTTAGTGTTTGAATGGCTTTAATGAAGTCTTTATACCAGTTAAGCCGTTAATGAACGATTTGATTGTACCTAGGGACTATCAACCATATCGCCACTGTGAATTTGAAAAGTCAACTGTAAGCATAAAGGCTGTTTTAAATATTTGTCTTTAACCAAATTGCCTTCATTTAGTCAATAGATATCTGTGTGAATATAATTTCGATTCTCACAAAGCTCAAATACATTATATACAAAAGTATGTGGACACCCCTTCAAATTAGTGGATTCGGCTATTTCAGCACCACCCGTTGCTGACAGGTGTATAAAATCGAGCACACAGTCCTACAATCTCTATAGACAAACATTGGCACTAGAAAGGCCTTACTGAAGAGCTCAGTGACATTCAACGTGGCACCGTCATAGGATGCCACCTTTCCAACATGTCAGTTCGTCAAATTCCTGCCCTGCTAGAGCTGTCCAGGTCAACTGTAAGTGCTGTTATTGTGAAGTGGAAACATCTAGGAGCAACAAAGGCTCATCCACGAAGTAGTAGGCCACACAAGCTCACAATGGGACCGCCAAGTCCTGAAGTGGATAACGCGTAAAAATCGTCTGTCCTCGAATGCAACACTCCCGAGTTTCAAACTGCCTCGAAGTTCAGCATAATTGTTCGTCGGAAGCTTCATGAAATGCCTTTCCATGGCGGAGCATCCGCACACAAGCCTAAAATCACACAATGCCAAGCGTCGGCTGGAGTGGTGTAAAGCTCGCCGCCATTGGACTGGAGCAGTGGAAACGCATTCTCTGGAGTGATGAGTCACGCTTCACCATCTGGCAGTCCGATGGACGAATCTGGGTTTGGCTGAAGCCAGGAGAACGCTACCTGCCCGAATGCATAGTGCCAAATATAGTTTTAGGTAGGAGGAATAATGGTCTGTGGCTGTTTTTCATGGTTCAGGCCCCTTAGTTCCAGTGAAGGGACATCTTAACACTACAGCATACAATGACATTCTAGACGATTCTGTGTTTCCAACTTTGTAGTAACAGTTTGGGGAAGGCCCTTTCCTGTTTCAGCATGGCAATGTCCCTGTGCACAATTTCTATTTTTTTATTTTATTTTACCTTTATTTAATTAGGCAAGTCAGTTAAGAACAAATTCTTAGTTACAATGACTGCCTACACCGGCCAAACCCGGATGACGTTGGACCAATTGTGCGCCACCCTGGGACTCCCAATCACGGCCGGTTGTGATACAGCCTGCAATCAGGGTGTCTGTAGTGACGCCTCAAGCACTGAGATGCAGTGCCTTAGACGGCTGCGCCACTCGGGAGCACAAAGCGAGGTCCATACAGAAATGGTTTGTTGAGATCGGTGTGGAAGGACTTGACTGGCCTGCATCGAGCCCTGACTTCAACCCCATCGGGATGAATTGGAGTCCACGCACGCAGCAATGTTCCAACATCTAGTGGAAAGCCTTCCCTGAAGAGTGGAGGCTGATATAGCTGCAAAGGGGGGACCAACTCCATATTAATGCCCATGATTTTGGAATGAGACGTTTGACGAGCAGGTGTCCACATACTTTTGGTCATGTAGTGTCAGACGTCTCTTTTCGTCTCATCTTTTCCATTTTCTAATCTCATCCTCTTTAGTAGCCTAATTTTAGCTATAGAGTGTGCAGATTGGGCTGAGGTAGGCATTTACATTTTAGTAATTTAGCAGACGCTCTTATCCAGAGCGACTTACAGTTAGTGAGTGCATACATTTTCATACTGGCCCCCCGTGGGAAACGAACCCACAACCCTGGCGTTGCAAGCGCCATGCTCTACCAACTGAGCTACAGGGGACTGTAGACCTCTGACAGCGCCCATGTATGCATTTACATCAACAGATTGTAAACCTTATGGAGATGGACTGTGCACAATATGCAGGTCCTCCCAAATAGGCATGCGGTCCAGGTCCTCCCAAATAGGCATGCGGTCCAGGTCCTCCCAAATAGGCATGCGGTCCAGGTCCTCCCAAATAGGCATGCGGTCCAGGTCCTCCCAAACAGGCATGCGGTCCAGGTCCTCCCAAATAGGCATGCGGTCCAGGTCCTCCCAAATAGGCATGCGGTCCAGGTCCTCCCAAATAGGCATGCGGTCCAGGTCCTCCCAAATAGGCATGCGGTCCAGGTCCTCCCAAATAGGCATGCGGTCCAGGTCCTCCCAAATAGGCATGCGGTCCAGATGCTATTTCTTAACACAAAATCCACATGTGCGATGAACAGACAGGCCTATCTGCTTGTGCCCCACAGCAAAAATCTGGCAAATAGCAAACCGTCTGTTCTAACTTCATTCCGCTAAATGTATACAAGCATGATGAACCAAAGTGGACTAAACTACAAGCTGCACATACCTTAAACTATTAACCTTTAGGCTACCATTTTCTTTATGCTATGCGGCGTTTTATGAAAATAGGGCTAGACTATTCCAAGCAATAGCAAAAGCTACAGTCATTACGATTATAGACAATTACTGGCTAAAATGTCCCATTATCGAAGCAAATGGTAACAATTATGGCACGTGACTTGTGCACCTGCATTCACTGTTCGCAGTGCTCGCGGGACCTCTTTCTCTCTCTCTCTCTCTCGCATAAAAACACACACATTTAATTAACTCAAACATTACCTTTTTGGTCTTGAATGTAATTGCATAATTCCTGTAATTTAGAGTGGCTATTACACAGGAATAACACTCATAAAACGTTAATCATTAAACAAAACCATGCATGTATTTTTATTATTAATCGGATATCTGCAAAAAATCTCAAAGTATTCAACATTTTTTTTCCATATTTTATTCTATTTATAGAGAAAAAATACATGTTTCTCACGGTTTTCGTTTTCATCACATAAAACCACACACATTTATACAATATAATTTCACTTATTTCTTTATTCTTTAATATTCATTTTCACGATATATGATAACGATTTATGAGATATAGGCTACATTCCATCTTTTTGAAACCACAATAACACTACACATACGGTTTTATAACATTTCCACATGACCCGTTGGATTGCACAGAATGAAAAATGTATTTATGCACATGTTCTTCTTTGTATGATGTCTTCTACATTCAGACACTTGATTCCGGACCTCGAATTATTCAAATTCATCTCGCAGGAATAGTTTACAATTGAAATGCATAATGTGAAACAGGGGATAAATTCGAATTGAGTGTGACAGAATTCCATGGGGGTTGGGGGTTCTTAACGGCGGGACAGTATTTTCCTCTGTCTGGGGTGAATATGGGTCAAATTACTTTGAGACTTCTGGTTCTAAAACGCCGTTCTCCGAACGCTAACGACATAGCCTTTTACTTCACGGGCATTTGCCGTTTTTTTTTCTCACAATTTCATAACTTGTGCGATAGGTATGTGTAGGCCTAACGATATGTTGTAGGCTAATGGTTATTCATTCAAATATCCAAAACACGTCTTTCCTTACTCTGGTTATAACCGTTTTCTTTTCCACCTCCCAATTCCAGAATTATTTTCTTATCTGTCTGAATATCATACATTCAATGCATAGTTAAAGTAGCTGTGTATGTAATTAGACTACTATAATCATACTGTTTCAATTATAGCGCTTGGAGAGAATAATTACTTCTCAATAAATATATTTGGGATATTCCTAGTATTCAGTAACAAATTATATGGGCATCATCCATGATATGTATTCTATTTATTTTGTCTTGCTGATATACTTTATTGCCATTATGTTAGTTGTCATCATAATAGGTCCACATTCCAATATGCCAATGTGTTAATTAATAATCACATTCATTGCCCATTTGAAACATTGCAAATAATTTAGAAGAAGAAAATGGCATCATATCAAAACGCACAGCTTCGTTTATACCATTTAGTCACATTATGCCGTGAAACTGTCAAAGTCCAAAACCACACGCACTCTTAGAATAAAAGGTTCTGGATAGAACCAAAAAGGGTTCTATTGCTTGCTTCATATATGGCACCCCTAAAGGTTCTATATAGAACCCTTTTGTAGGGTTCTTCTCTACTGAACCAACAGTGGTTCCATATAGAACCGTTGGGTTCCATATAGCGTTCTATATGGAACCAACGCCGGTTCTATATAGCACCTTAAGTTGTGCCATACATGAAGCAAGCATAGAACCCTTTTTGGTTCTATCCATAACCTTGTTTTCTAAGAATGCAGGCTTGAATGTGAAATGAAATGGCTCTCAAGGTGGCAATAAACCTCCACAGAGATGAAAAGACACATTGCTCATTTAGCCATTTTGTTTAGGTCGATTGAGCTATTGTAAACCTTCACTCCACTGAAAAATATGGATATGCATTTAGTGATATTTATACATTACATTACAAGTTGAATTGTCCATATCGTGTGTCATGTTTTGTGATGTTTGTGTCTTTCTCTCCGCGCGCGTGTGTGTCAATGCAAGGGTGTAATGAGCACGCGCAAATGTGTGCGTGAACTGCATTCTGTGCGAGCATTTATTTCGCATGAATTCTGTAAGCATGGGCTGACTGCGCTCAGTGGGGATTTCAGTTATTCACTTTAAGATGGATGTGTGGTAACATCTATATCCAGCAGACAGAGGCTTGGCTAATCTTCTATGCCATATTTGTAAGCTTCTATGAGTCCCTCCATTGAGTGGATGAAACCGGAGATAGCGCATATACCTCCTATTACAAATATGGCGACATCAAAGAATACGTGGTGCCATAGAAGCTTTCTCCATAGCAGCTTGAGGTGGAAGAGGCTGGGAAGCAGAAAGCACAACCCTGCCCCCGTCAGGCTGCCGGTCAGACCCATGAGAAGGGCAAAATGCGGTACATAAATGGCCATGAGCAACGTGAACACCACAAGGCTGCATCTGAGAGTGAGGCCCCAAGCTTTCAGGCGTCCATCGCCCCCGTAGCAATTTGGGAACCACGTGCGTTCTTGTTCATTAAAAAATGATTTCTCCAAAACCTCGACTGCAGCGAAGAATGGCAATGGGTATGACAGTAAGGCTTTGGAAACTAAGAATAGGTTTACGACAGCCCTGATGGTTGACGGCAGGTTGTCTGTGATGACCTCCTTGGTGGCATCCGCCCAGGTCAGGTAGGCCACGAGGGCGAACAGGCCTTTGAGGACGCACGCGGCAATGTGGGTCCAGTTCATCATGCAGTGGAACTCGCTGGGCTTCTGCATGTTCCCCTCGAGCGACGGAAGGAAAATCTGAGAGGTGTAACTGAACACGATGATTCCAATAGAAATGGGGAACTTCTTTACATCGATGTAGAATTTGACTTTATCCCAGGCCCAATCGCGCGCTCTGGAGAGGCAGTAGGCAATTACCAGGATGTTGATTACGAAGTGCGCGATAGTGCACAGCAAGCTGAACTTTGACACGGACTTGAGGTTCTTGAGGAAGGCGCAGGGTAGCAGGGCGGCGGTGGCCACTATGGCCCAGGCCTTCTGAGAGATGGGGAGGGTGGGAAAGCTATTGTACATCAGGTTCCCGCTCACAACCACGTACAGGATACACGTCATCACCAGCTCAATGATCTGGGCTACATTCACGATATGACCACCTAAAGATGGAAACCTCGGCTGACAACACGCGTTGGCTATGTCCACGTATGTGTCCCTCACACGGACCAGTTGGCCGTCTTCGTCCTCCTCGTACAGGCAGGCGATGAGAATTTTCCCCGTGTAGCAACACACCACGGCGGCGAAAATAATGAGAAACAGTCCGAGGTAGCCCCCGTGGAGAATGGCGTATGGTAAACCCAGAACGAACATCCCCTGAAAATACACAAAAATACACAATATGGAGATGGCTTGGCCTATGGGAACAACGCATAACCAGTCCACAATATAGGAAATTCTATACAATAGATAATAACTAATGCATTGTAATAAAGCCTAAATATATGCTATATATGCATGACAATATATCCTAAAGCCATTCAATGGTTGACATGGGTATGGACATAATAAACACAAAATGGTCAAATCCAGATTATTATTATTTATTAATTTTTAACAAAATGTAGTATTTGTTGATCATAACGTCATGCATTATAATATATCCTATGTGTAACATGATTCAATGGGGGACATGCTTGCTTGTATGTGTGGGTTCTCGTGGGCATTCCATTTCGCTGTGAGCGTGCCCATTCCAGCTAATTGTGTTAACGTCATTAAGGGCTTCTAAAGGAGACACGTCCTGACGTAATGGTGACTGCCATGACGATGACCATAGCCTGAATAACGTATGATGGGACGGCGCTTGTCTTGGGGACTTTTTGCCTCATTTTAGTATTTATTAGGATCCCAATTAGCTCTTTCTGGGGTCCAAACAGGAACAAAGCAACACATCATATGAAATACACTGTCGAGTAAATGTTAACACTTCAACCGTCACCATTTATTACGTCGTTGTAGGTGATGGACACGCATTGCCTGTGCGTAATGTAATGGTGAAGTGCGTTATAAAATGATTATAACGTATCGGATAGGCCATCGAGAAAAACACAGAGCGGCATAGCTTAGGCTATATCTTCATGACTTGATGAGATGTTTATCTAGAAGGTCACCTTTTGATCTGAAGGTTAGATGCTTTCAAATATTAGAGCTTTTACTTGAATGCGCGCCGGATCGACAGAGTCAAACTCGTGCGTAAAACCGCATCAACGGATCAGTACGTCATTTTCTTTTGTCAAATGAAAGTCTATGGGTCTCCTCCATGAATTTGACTATTTCAATATCCTTTATCATTATTCTCTAGGTTATGTGTATGGCTTCATATAATGAAATAGAACAAAACATTACGTTTCACGCCCTGGTTTCCTTCTTATTCTAACAGCATGCATGCTATTCCGTTTCCCCGCTCATTATGAACCTATCCAAACCACATACATGATCGGTGTGTTTAAATAGCCCAATTCATCTCTAAATCCTAAATCAAAACGAAATGTCCTGTCAGATGGGCTTGCTCTTCTTTATATTTCATAAGGAACTATTGGTAGTCTAATTGGTTGGTTATATCGACTGCCGTAGCCTATCTCCATTTGCCGTTTTTCACAGGTATTGATTTCATGGTTGCAATCAGTTTGGCGATGACTGAAAGAAAAGCTATGTATATGTCTTTACATTTGGCTATGGCAGGTAACACGAAATAATGAATGAATGAAGGAGTAAATGAGTGGAAGAGGACACTTGCAAAAACCCATGAAGTTTCAACTGGTTATCTGAATGCGTCTTTACCTGGATTGCATTCGTGACGTTCCAGCCCGCTTCCCAAGCGGTGATTTTTGGTGATTTCTCTTCTTCGCCCAGACCTGAGGCTTTAGAACCGGAGGGCGGGGGGCCGGTGCCATCTCTCTGGTAGTGGCTGTCCCCAGCCGCCATACCGTCTTCTCCTCCACCCATCCCACCCTCTCCACTCCCTTCTCCAGCGTCTCCACCACCCATTTCATCCGATTTCATGATGTCCATCTGCAGTCCTTGCCGGTGGTCGTAATCCAAATCATCGCAGGCGGCGAATCCCAGTCCCTCCTCGTCTGTGGCGGCCTGGAAGCCCATCCTGGCCATCATCCCGCTCACCTTCGCAGTGGATTTATTCGACATGGAAGTTGCCGCATTTGACAGTTTATTTTGAAACTTGCTTCGGATTAAATGTGCCATTGTTGCTTCCTCTGTCTGTTGTACCGGTCGGTGACGGTTCTTTTCTAATTCAAATACAATAAATAGCCAACAACTTTATTTTGCAGATCTGTTTCTGTACATGAATAAAACGAGGCTATGGTACAAACGGTGGTTTTATAAAGCCCTGATGGTTGTTCAGTTGCTATCTCCACTGCTTGATCATCCCCAGGTTCATGTCACCTTCAGACGTTGGCGCTTCGTCTCTGCATCTTGTTAACTCACTCTCTTCTTTAGCTCGACGAAAACGTCCGATCTTGATTCACGATTTTTCTGAAGGAAAACAATTTATTACGCAGAGGATTACTCTAAATTGCGCGTTGCAATTTCTAATATTGAGTTGGTTTATTGATAATGACGGTTGCAGCAGCGCTTCCACAGTTGGTTTTCCTTGGTCGTTACTGATGCCAATGCGGTACGCTTGAGCCTGGGGGTGGCAAAGAGGAGGCACGTGTCATCATCAGCCTGCCAATGCAAGGACTCTGCTTCGTGAAACACGTCTCCAGCCCCAAGCGGGCGCAGCCACACCATAGAAGAAAACGGGAGCTATTTGCTGCATTTCTGGGGGAGGTGCTTACGGTACCCCGTCCCCTCCCTACCCCCATATTCTACAAAACTTCATTCTAACATCCAATGGCATTCTGGGGGCTTCGAGTCTTAAATAACTTTACGTGTGGCCTATAAAAGGAGATAGGCGGAAACTGAAGGCAGAAACCCATCAACTCTTTGGACCTGGTTATGTAACTTTCAGACTAGAATTTGACCACCTTTTGTTGTGACCATGAGTTTAATTTTGAATGACAAGAGGACGTGCGTGTCTTCAGTGGTAAAGATAGTTGGATGTGCCTACTGGAATTATATGGATCGAATTTCATATGTTTTTTTCGTTTATTCGTGAAGAAAATGCTTGTTTTCTTGTTTCGTCGTTTAAAATAGGCTATCGATGGTAAGGTAGAAGTTAACTCCATGTAGCCAATCGAGAAAGAAAAACGTTTTTTTCTATTGATTTAAATGCTGCGTTATTTCTGAGGCTTGCATTTTACGCACCAGAACTCCTTTATTTGTTAGAAGAACACAATGTTTTAATATCCCTACCTTACATCTAAATAGAAAAATAATATAACCTTGGTTTTGTTTCTAAAACGCAGCCAATAATTCATTTCGAAATTAGGATAAAAATGCTGTATTTTCAGTATAAATGCGTTGGCCATAGCAAGTTTTATTGTGTCTGCAACGAACCTCATCAAGATAATATTTTGGATGAGGCTTTCTCCTTAATGTGTTTTTAATTCACCCTTTGATTGGAAGAACTATAGCTTTTAATAGCAAACTATTTATTTGAGCTCGATATGAGTTGTGAGTAAAAAAAAAAAGAGTGTAACGTGATTGCAGGCCTAAATATGGGATCATCTCCAGAATAGGTTTATTGTTACGCGTGGATGTGGAGTTTCCTTTTAACTATACATATTCAATACAAATATTTACTCTTGCATGCAGCACGAGTCCAAAACGTTTTTATTGTTTTACAAAAAAAAGAAATATTCTCAAATAGCCTACCACACCTATTTAATTACAATAAATAACAATAGGAAGGCCTAGTTTGTATTAGTCTTAATAATAATAATGTATAATAAACTAACGGGCGGCAGGTAGCTTAGTGGGTAAGAGCGTTGTGCCAGTAACCGAAAGGTCGCTGGTTCTAATCCCCGAGCCGACTAGGTGAAAAATCTGTCGATGTGCCCTTAAGCAAGGCACTTAACCCTAATTGCTCCTGTAAATCGCTCTGGATAAGAGCGTCTGCTAAATGACAAAAATGTAAAAAAAAATAAAAAAATCTAACAACGTGCCAATAATAATTCGAAGTTAATTTAAAAGTTAAAAAATAATCAAAGAATAGTTTGATATAACTGCCAGTGCTAACCCGTGCTAGATGTTTACATGTTTTACTACAGCAAGTCACCCCAACAGCTTTTCCTTTCTCTTGTCACTGATCGTTTGCGTGTGCCGCTTTCCAGTGTTTCCCCGAGTAAAAATAAAGACTTAATGTAAGAGCGCGACACTCTAATGCCTCGGATGAGTTACATTTCCTTGACCTCTAATACTATTCTTCATTCAACCTATTTGGTGCTGAATTAAATGTACATTTTAATTCAAAAAATGCTTTACAAATTAGGTGAACTGTATTTTTCTTTTTGGAAGCTCTTTTTGCGGTTGGAACATAGAATGAGGTTATAGGCCTATGTCTTTTTTATCCTTAGAAATGTTTTATTTTCAACCGAGTAACTATTGATATTTTGATGTTTCAAACCTCATGTTATGGGGAATTCATTAATCAGTTAGAGATTAATTGGTGATCTTAATTGGTCCTTTGTTTATTTCCTGATTCAGGTTCAGCACCATGCGCAGAAGAACAGCGACAAACCAACCAGACGTTGCTGCTTGGCTTGTTTGAGTGCTGACGAAAAGCATGGGTTTTTCCTATTTTTGTTGTCGGTCTGCTGGACTAGGCTATATCCAGTGCAATACTAACCCACTGAAGGATCCATGCAGCGGCTTACCATAATATGTTCACATTTCAAATAGGCGATTTGCATTTTAGCCTACAGTCACCACGCACGTGTATCTGACAGGTTCCTGGAAAATTAGGGGACACTAAAAAATCAAACATCACCAGGAATTAACTGGAAAAATACACATGAAAAACACATTTAAAAAATACCACCAGTGATTGACAATGATATCTAGGCTATTTAAAATCTTACGATATATCACAATTCCCACAATTAAGTTTAAAATACGATGTTCCCTAAAATACCAGAGAAATGGGGGTTTAGCCTACACATTGCACGACCAAACATAAACGGTCTTTTCTGAGAGAGAAGACCGAGTCAGAGATACAATAGACGCGGTCCCCAGAGTGAGTGAAGGGGTTAATCACAGGCGGCGTTATCAGCCTCGTCCAGACCTCCTCTGATCTGTACGACTGTCTGATTGAATGTGCTGAAGAATGAAAAGAACAGCCATGACACCAGAAGAGAGGGGGTTACAGTGCTGAATCCACGGTAGATTCCCACCGCAAGACTTGCTTACAGATAATAATCGGCATTGTTTATTAGCCAATTCTTTATTAACGATAGGCCTACTACTTTTTTATTTACGTTTTAGGGAATTCGCAGACACTCTTTTTTATTATTTATTATCAAGAACATAAATGAAATTGTCAAAACAAAAATGTTTACACACATGTTTACATCTGCATTAAAGGAAAAGCCCAAAAGATTGATTATACAAAAAAATAGCTTATTTGACTGGCTGTCAGTCTTCAACTCCCTCCCTTTGCCATAAATCATTAATATTTTGTCGAGTGCGCATGATCTAGTGTTCCATGAACACATTAATAACTTGGTATTGACGTTTTGTGTGATGGCAGGCCATATGCAGGTGCAAAACCTCATAAAATCATCAGTTAATGTTGATGGAATTCGCAAATGGAGAGCGAGCGAGTCTGAGAGAGGCGTCGTTCGACTCGTTCCACTGTGCGTATAATCTGTCAGATTACTACCGTTCGGACTTTAGATATGGCTCTGGTCAGTTATTTAGCAGCTATAACAACCTCTCAAGTACATACATTATATTTTAATCTTGATTAATATAATCAGTAAATCAATGTGATTCCGTGTGAGTGTGTGTGTGTGTGGTTTGCTCACCATCTTTTGTTTTATTCGAATACAAGAGCTGTAGCCTATAGTGAACAGATTCATGGTCTGGGTGCGGTTGAATTGCATGGAGGTGAAAGTGATTTTATCTAGTCAATGCTCAGTTTATCACCTATCATTGAAGGCAACGAGGGGTCAAGATGTCGGGTCCCAGGGGGATTCTCAACGAATAGTTGTCATCTTGAGAATACAGATTAAGGGAAGATAGCCAATAAACGCTTGTTTTATATCGCACGTAGCCAATCCGGTTTGAGGCTCTATTGTTTTTGAGACACCCATGTATTGTATAGACCTAACAGGGGCAGAGGAAACATATTCAAAGGCCGTGTTTTTTTGTATGATGTGGAGTCAATCGAAAGCTCACCCATTGTGCTTTTGCTGTCTCTTCTCTCCTCACCTCACGTCCATACATCCGTGGGTCTCTAGACTCCATCCCACCTCCGGCTCTGCAGCAGTCTGCTCGGTTCTTTTCCCTATTACACACTTGGCTGAGCAGGCACATGTCCCCTCCTCCTCCCCCAACCACAAAATGATTAATTAGCACAGTATGAGCCACTGAAGAGAAAATATGTTTGTAAAATATTCTTAGATTGAAATTCTACCCAACCAAACCAATACATGTAGGCTATGATCGCAAGCAATGCCACTAATAATATTATAAAATAAAATAACATTCGTATAATGCCCATAAATAAGATATTTCAAGTGCATGAGAGAGAGAGAGAGAGAAGAGAGAGAGAGAGAGAGAGAGAGAGAGAGAGAAAGAGAGAAAGAGAGAGAGAGAGAGAGAGAGAGAGAGAGAAAGAGAGAGAGAGAGAGAGAGAGCGAAAGAAAGAGAGAGAGAGAGAGAGAAGAGAGAGAGAGAGAGAGAGAGAGAGAGAGAGAGAGAGAGAGAGAGAGAGAGAGAGATTCTACAAGAAAGAGTGTGTGAAGTGAACCACCCGTGTCTGTGCGCGCGGGTACGTTCAGTATATGGTGTAGGGAGATGTCTTAAAGAGAGAGAATTGAGAACACTCACTGTCACTGTAGCCATGATAATGGTAATGATCGGAGAGATCACTCAGAACATTGCACTGTGCTGTGTACTTGAGAGAGGCTGAAAGTCACAGCACACAAAGCCTGAGCTTTTCGATCATGCGCAGTACAGGCTGGAACATGCGCTCGCTCATGCTTTGCCTAAAACAATTGGTTAAAGGGAACAGGGGACTTGATAATGGTGACAGATGTAAGAAATCACACGCGCTTAATAACATAGGCTACTGTTACAGTAGACCTATGCCTGTGTTTGATGTCAGCTGTGTCCATGTTACATATGTAGGTTACCCCTGTCACGTCAACTTTGTATGATCTGACATCCATAACAAGAACAACATTTAAGTTTAACATCACTATGTAGAAATATGATCCAATTATTACATTAAAAGCTAGGCCTATTTTTTATATCCTGTAAGAAAAACGTCGCACATAGTCCACCAGACCAGAGCCTCTGAAAGAAAATCCATTACCTTATCCTATTCCCCTTTCATTTAACCCTTGGCTGACTGACTGACTGATGTTGTCGCGTCATAGACAGCTCAGTGAGGCAGAAAATAACACATAACACTTCAATTAATAAGGAACCCTGAAAAGACACTCGGTCTCTCTGGGGACCGCGCACAGCGCAGGGGAATTAGCCTATCCAGAGAGCTTTTCTCTTTCCGGAATCCATTAACATTAGCATCACAATCATCGCATTATCGCCCTGATTAGCCAATATTGAGCCAAATTACATTGCCAACTTCAATTAAATGCATATACCACCCCCTAGAACCATAGAATTCGGAATTAGAATACTAGAATGTACATGAACGTTCTTATGATGGGATAAAGGTCAGCCATTTTGGTCAGGGAGTTGGTAGACCATGGTCAGGCAGTACTGTGATAAGATATTGTTTAAAACAATTAATTAGAAGATTATCTGTGTTGTATGTTAGCTAGCTAGCCAGCCAGTTTTAAAGGAATGATTCCATAAATGTTTTTAAATAACTGCCAATATGCCAACATTCCATTCAAACAATGCAGTCAATTCACAGCCATACACTGGCTGAAATCAGTTGATGATAGGACCGACAAGTTGTAAATGCAACAAGTACTGATATTGTATCATATAATAACACACAGCTTTCCTAGAAAACTTAAATGTAGACATTGATGGTCAGTTTACATATATTTGAGGCTATTTATACAGAACATTTGTATAAAACCCGTATACACTGTATTTATAATGATATGACAATATTTTAGGTTGACAATAATTCTATTAGGCCTACACAAATTCTGATTTATCACATGCCTTTTATTTTCCTGCATAAGTAAAAGCAGGAAATGCATCAACTATGTCTCTACTGCCATTCATTCCATCTGCTTGGATTTCTCCCTGACCATAATAGGTGCCATTTTCGGACCATTCTGGAACATTTTGTTATTTCCATGCAACAATATAACATGTTAGCTATATAATCTTGACTTAATGAATACCAGCCTCAAAAAAGGACAAGGCTACTGATTGAAAAATAGGCCAAATCTTTTAAGGAAAAATGTGTATCTATCTGTCTCTGTAAGGAAAACCAACCACAAGCTCTTTTTCCTCTTCTCCCCACAGAGATGCATCCAGGTGGCGCGGTGGTAATCGCTAAGAGCCTTTTCATTATGGTCTTAGTGCGCCTGTTTAATGGCTTATTATGAGGCCCCGAGAGGGCTACCGGGAGATGTGGTTTATATTAGCCATGCTGGGCCGGTGAGCTCTTTGCCACTCGAGGAATAGCTTTCTGGTGAAAGAAATAACACACTTTTGGTTAAGTTAGGCTTCTGTGGTTTTAACCAAATAATATTTTCAAAAAAGAGTATCCAATGTCAATAATTATAATTGCATTTTCATTGTCCTAATTTACATTATTTTAGGCCTATTCATTTGTTAATTTTTCATAAAGCAGCTATCCAGTATTTTCTCATCATCAGGGCATGTGTGGTCGGTGGTGTCTCTGTCTCGCGGTGCCTGTTGTTTTCCCTCCCAGTTAAGTGGCTTTGTTGTTCCTGGGGTTCCGCGTGCTCCCCAGACGCCATTTGTTGTTAAACTGGAGTGACTCCGCTCACTCCATCACCTTTGACGTTCGTCTTTTCACTCTAGCCAGGTTTTCACCTCCCCGCTGCGACACAATGACATTGTAATTGCCTTTTAGCCCACACTTTGAACACAATAAACTCAGCCGGTCCGTTGGGACTAGCTGCTATGGCCCGGGGCTGGCACAATGAGCTATGCCATCGATTTATCACACTAGCTGCGGAGAAAGGACCACCATCATAACGCAACCACCTTTAACTAGGAGTTAGGCTATACATGGTTGGCTACTACATGGTTGGCTACTATGCATTGCAGTGCTAGAGGCGTCACTACAGACCCGGGTTCGATCCCGGGCTGTATCACAACCGGCCGTGATCGCGAGTCCCATAGGGCGGCGCACAATTGGCCCTGCATCGTTCGGGTTAGTGGAGGGTTTGCCAGTAGCCCGTCATTATAAATAATAATTTGTTCTTAACTGACTTGCCTAGTTAAATAAAGGTTAAATATATATATATATATATATATGAAAATACTAGCCTAGTTTCCTCCCCTTGAAGTCTACGTTCAGAATACGTTCAGATATAAATACGTAATGTAGAACAAACATGTCTCTCCGACATGTAGACCAATGAATCATGTTGGGCTCTATTCGTGGCATTTCTATCTGCAACGTTTGACAACTGAAAGTGGCCCAGATGTTTCGACCTTCATCACCCCAGAGCAGTGGACAGCGACCGACTGTTAACTCAGGCACTACTGAAAACACAGTCCCCACTGAGGGAATCCCTGAGAGTGAGCTGGGAAGGCCTAGTAACAGCAATAAGCATGAATGGGCAGGGAAGACTCACTCCCACACAAACTGTTTGAGAGACTGTTTAGACATATTTGAATCCAAACGTTTGCATTTAGAATGGTACAAAATAGGGAATTAATCTGCAGATGATTGAAATAGACAAAGAGATAGTAACATACATAACATGGTTTAATCTCTATGGAAATATAGACTTCTCCAGTGATTACTTTAACTAAAAGTCAGTCTGTGAACTGTTCATGAAACAATTGATCGTCATGTTAGTGGCAACGGGAAATAATCAATGGATATCACACTTCACTAAATCCAGCACTGGAGCTCTAGAGCCTGGGGATGTGGGTGTGTGTGGCTCATGGCTAATATCTCCTTGTAGTGAGTACAGCAGTGAGTCAATAGCCAGTCACAGATACAGTAGATCATGTACAGCCGTTTTGTTCTCATTAAACTTGAATGTGTGTGTGAGAAACGCTGCCATATCAGCTCTCCCTGGGCCCCAATCACTGCTGCCTTGGGTCATATTCAGTAGGGAGAAAACATTTTGAAACAGAGTGAAACAGGGAGGTATATCCTGAACTTTGACTAATAAGATCACAGATTTCTGCTATGGTGTGCCCTACTGAACACAACCCTGGTGTGTATAACTAGGAGAGTGTAGCTGCCTGCCTGCTTACACCCAATCTATTTAAATGACTGTAATCATTCTGAAGAGGCAAGTCACTCCAAGTCATGATTCAACGTTTCTGTCAAAGTCAAAATTTGACATAGGACAGACATTAAATAATGCAGCAAGTTGATGAGTACACGTTGCATGTTTTCTTTCCCATCACAGGCCATTGCTGTCTGTAACCATAGTGGTGTTTCCCCCCCCCCCCCCCCCCCCCCCATTAAATACCTTATTTTAGCGTCTAATATTAGCCGCCATACCAGCATTATATCTACCTGGTTTCAATTAGCATAAGCTCTGTTTTTATTAGCATAGCACTCACCATCCTCTCATCACTGGCTGCATTCCAAATGGCATCCTACCCACAGAGCTCTGGTCAAATGTAGTGCTGCATTATATAGGGAATAGGGTGCTATTTGGGACACATTCACTATGAATGATTCATTGAAATGCACCATCTTGTCTCCAAATTGACTACATTCAGAAACCCTGAATGGTTTTTTGTTCAGTGCTCAGTCACTGTGATGTTCTCTGGATGGATACAACCAGGAAACCCTTTGATTTAATTGAAGCTAGCAGAGCTCTGGGCTGGAGAGTGCTTGTAGTCTACCCTACCTCAGTAGAGCATCAGTCAGGTTGAATTACTAAAAAAACGCTGTTTGCCTTAGAAAACAGTTGATTGTGTGTGTGTTGTGTATGGTGTGTGTGTGTGCGCGCGAGCATATGTGTGTGTGTCTCTCTCTCTGTCGGTGTGCGAGTGTGTTGTGCCCCATCCCCCGAGCAGCTAGCCACAGCCACTCCTGGATGTCATTAACGTCTATTGTGGACACTCAGTAAAACTCAAGCACTTATCATCAGCCACCAGACACACTATAATAGCCACAGTCACACATCCCCTAGTAGAACAGACACAACTAATGATTCCTGGACTGATGAGCCACACACGCACGCACGCACGCACGCACGCACGCACGCACGCACGCACGCACGCACGCACACACACACACACACAGACACACACCCACACACACACACACACTCACACTCACTCCAAGAGAACAGGCTCTCTATCTATATTCAAGGATTGGTTTGTCTCTCCAGGAACAATGTATGGTGTCATGTTCCAGTAACAATATCTGCACCTGTCCTGCTTGTCTTTGGACATATCCTACTCTATGAAGTCTACCAATATATGCCATTTAGCAGATGCTTTTATCCAAAGCGACTTAGTCATGCGTCATACATTTTACTTACACCCCATGCTCTCCTCTAAGCTACATGGGACAACGTACAACAAGTCACTGAATTAGCTTGGTTAATTATAACTATGTAGTTACTTGTCTTTGACAGAAACCCTCAATGCAGGACTACTACTACCGTTTCTTCATAAATACCAGATCCACCCTCCCTCCATCTCTCCCTGCTCACCCCAGGGCCTCCCTGTGTCACCGTAGCTCACCACTGATTGCTTTCTGATCTCACTCGTGTTCTGTTTAAACATCACTGGTCTCTGGTGGCGGGGCAATGGAACACAAGTACAGCCCCCGGGTGCAATGCAGCTGCTAGCAGCCAGACCTGGGTTCAAATCCTATTTGAAATCATTTCAAATACTTCAACTGCGCTTGATTATTATGTTAAATTTTTATTTTTATTATTTTATATGTTTATTTTTTAAACTTTAGTTTATTTAGTAAATATTTTCTTAACTCTATTTTCTTAAAACTGCATTGTTGGTTAAGGGCTTGTAAGTAAGCATTTCGCGGTAAGGTTGTTGTATTCCTGTTGAATACCTGTTGTATTCGGCGCATGTGACAAATACCATTTTATTTTATTTTATCGAGTTTGCCTGTTGCCAAAAGTCTGAAAAGTGCAAACCGCAAACCCTGCCCATCTGGCAGCTCCAGGCATGCTAAAACAAACACGAACAAGTATCTGAAAAATATTAAATACTATTTGAACCCAGGTCGGGCGAGCAGCAGCTGCCTGTGTGTCTGCGGGGCTGCAGTCTAGGAAGGTAGACACAGGGACCTGACCTACTGGTACAGTATCCCTCTCCCACTCCCCAGGAGTCCCCGGGTACAGAGGGGAGGCCCCATCTAAAGGGAGGCCCCATCTAAAGAGAGGCCCCAGGTACGGAGGGGAGGCCCCATCTAAAGGGAGGCCCCGGGTACGGAGGGGATGCCCCATCTAAAGGGAGGCCCCATCTAAAGGTGAGTGTTTTAACACATGTAATGTTAGTTTAGACTGGTTCATGTAATCCAAGAGACACCAGAGGGACAAGGTGCAGTTTAGACTGGTTCAGGTAATCCAAGAGACACCAGAGGGAAAAGGTGCAGTTTAGACTGGTTCAGGTAATCCAAGAGACACCAGAGGGACAAGGTGCAGTTTAGACTGGTTCAGGTAATCCAAGAGACACCAGAGGGACAAGGTGCAGTTTAGACTGGTTCATGTAATCCAAGAGACACCAGAGGGGCAATGTGCAGTTTAGACTGGTTCATGTAATCCAAGAGACACCAGAGGGACAAGGTGCAGTTTAGACTGGTTCAGGTAATCCAAGAGACACCAGAGGGACAAGGTGCAGTTTAGACTGGTTCATGTAATCCAAGAGACACCAGAGGGGCAATGTGCAGTTTAGACTGGTTCATGTAATCCAAGAGACACCAGAGGGACAAGGTGCAGTTTAGACTGGTTCAGGTAATCCAAGAGACACCAGAGGGACAAGGTGCAGTTTAGACTGGTTCATGTAATCCAAGAGACACCAGAGGGACAAGGTGCAGTTTAGACTGGTTCGTGTAATCCAAGAGACACCAGAGGGACAAGGTGCAGTTTAGACTGGTTCATGTAATCCAAGAGACATCAGAGGGACAAGGTGCAGTTTAGACTGGTTCAGTTAATCCAAGAGACACCAGAGGGACAAGGTGCAGTTTAGACTGGTTCAGGTAATCCAAGAGACACCAGAGGGACAAGGTGCAGTTTAGACTGGTTCAGGTAATCCAAGAGACAACAGAGGGACAAGGTGCAGTTTAGACTGGTTCAGGTAATCCAAGAGACACCAGAGGGACAAGGTGCAGTTTAGACTGGTTCAGGTAATCCAAGAGACACCAGAGGGACAAGGTGCAGTTTAGACTGGTTCAGGTAATCCAAGAGACACCAGAGGGACAAGGTGCAGTTTAGACTGGTTCAGGTAATCCAAGAGACACCAGAGGGACAAGGTGCAGTTTAGACTGGTTCATGTAATCCAAGAGACACCAGAGGGGCAATGTGCAGTTTAGACTGGTTCATGTAATCCAAGAGACACCAGAGGGACAAGGTGCAGTTTAGACTGGTTCAGGTAATCCAAGAGACACCAGAGGGACAAGGTGCAGTTTAGACTGGTTCATGTAATCCAAGAGACACCAGAGGGGCAATGTGCAGTTTAGACTGGTTCATGTAATCCAAGAGACACCAGAGGGACAAGGTGCAGTTTAGACTGGTTCAGGTAATCCAAGAGACACCAGAGGGACAAGGTGCAGTTTAGACTGGTTCGTGTAATCCAAGAGACACCAGAGGGACAAGGTGCAGTTTAGACTGGTTCGTGTAATCCAAGAGACACCAGAGGGACAAGGTGCAGTTTAGACTGGTTCATGTAATCCAAGAGACATCAGAGGGACAAGGTGCAGTTTAGACTGGTTCAGTTAATCCAAGAGACACCAGAGGGACAAGGTGCAGTTTAGACTGGTTCAGGTAATCCAAGAGACACCAGGGGGACAAGGTGCAGTTTAGACTGGTTCAGGTAATCCACGAGACAACAGAGGGACAAGGTGCAGTTTAGACTGGTTCAGGTAATCCAAGAGACACCAGAGGGACAAGGTGCAGTTTAGACTGGTTCAGGTAATCCAAGAGACACCAGAGGGACAAGGTGCAGTTTAGACTAGTTCATGTAATCCAAGAGACACCAGAGGGACAAGGTGCAGTTTAGACTGGTTCATGTAATCCAAGAGACACCAGAGGGACAAGGTGCAGTTTAGACTGGTTCAGGTAATCCAAGAGACACCAGAAGGACAAGGTGCAGTTTAGACTGGTTCAGGTAATCCAAGAAAAACCAGAAGGACAAGGTGCAGTTTAGACTGGTTCAGGTAATCCAAGAGACACCAGAGGGACAAGATGGCAGTTTAGACTGGTTAATGTAATCCAAGAGACACCAGAGGGACAAGGTGCAGTTTAGACTGGTTCAGGTAATCCAAGAGACACCAGAGGGACAAGGTGCAGTTTAGACTGGTTCATGTAATCCAAGAGACACCAGAGGGACAAGGTGCAGTTTAGATTGGTTCAGGTAATCCAAGAGACACCAGAGGGACAAGGTGCAGTTTAGACTGTTTCAGGTAATCCAAGAGACACCAGAGGGACAAGGAGCATTTTAGACTGGTTCAGGTAATCCAAGAGACACCAGAGGGACAAGGTGCAGTTTAGACTGGTTCATGTATAGGAACTAGAGGACATAGGTAGAGGTCTAGAGGACATAGGTAGAGGAACTAGAGGATATAGGTAGAGGACTAGAGGATATATAGGTAGAGGTACTAGAGGATATAGGTAGAGGACTAGAGGATATATAGGTAGAGGACCTAGAGGATATAGGTAGAGGAACTAGAGGATATAGGTAGATGACTAGAGGATATAGGTAGAGGACTAGAGGATATAGGTAGAGGAACTACAGGATATAGGTAGAGGACCTAGAGGATATAGGTAGAGGACCTAGAAGATATCGGTAGAGGAACTAGAGGTTATAGGTAGAGGACCTAGAAGATATAGATAGAGGAACTAGAGGATATACGTAGAGGACTAGAGTATATAGGTAGAGGACCTAGAAGTTATAGGTAGAGGACCTAAGGGATATAAGTAGAGGACCTAGAAGATATAGGTAGAGGACCTACAGGATATAGGTAGAGGGCCTAGAGGATATAGGTAGAGGAACTAGAGGATATTGGTATAGGACCTAGAGGATATAGGTAGAGGACCTAGAGGATATAAGTAGAGGACCTAGAAGATATAGGTAGAGGATCTAGAGGATATAGGTAGAGGAACTACAGGATATAGGTAGAGGACCTAGAGGATATAGGTAGAGGACCTAGAAGATATAGGTAGAGGACTAGAGGATATAGGTAGAGGACCTAGAAGATATAGGTAGAGGAACTAGAGGATATACGTAGAGGACTAGAGTATATAGGTAGAGGAACTAGAGGATATAGGTAGAGGACCTAGAGGATATAAGTAGAGGACCTAGAAGATATAGGTAGAGGACCTAGAGGATATAGGTAGAGGACCTAGAGGCTATAGGTAGAGGACCTAGAAGATATAGGCAGAGGAACTAGAGGATATACGTAGAGGACTAGAGTATATAGGTAGAGGACCTAGAAGATATAGGTAGAGGACCTAGAGAATATAGGTAGAGGACCTAGAAGATATAGGTAGAGGAACTAGAGGATATACGTAGAGGACTAGAGTATATAGGTAGAGGATCTAAAGGTTATAGGTAGAGGCACTAGAGGATACAGGAAGAGGAACTACAGGATATAGATAAAGGAACTAGAGGATATAGGTAGAGGAACTAGAGGATATAGGTAGAGGACTAGAGGATATAGGTAGAGGGCCTAGAGGACATAGGTAGAGGACTAGAGGATATAGGTAGAGGAACTACAGGATATAGGTAGAGGACCTAGAGGATATAGGTAGAGGACCTAGAGGATATAAGTAGAGGACCTAGAAGATATAGGTAGAGGAACTACAGGATATAGGTAGAGGACCTAGAGGATATAGGTAGAGGACCTAGAAGATATAGGTAGAGGAACTAGAGGATATAGGTAGAGGACCTAGAAGATATAGGTAGAGGAACTAGAGGATATACGTAGAGGACTAGAGTATATAGGTAGATGAACTAGAGGATATAGGTAGAGGACCTAGAGGATATAGGTAGAGGACCTAGAAGATATAGGTAGAGGAACTAGAGGATATAGGTAGAGGACCTAGAGGCTATAGGTAGAGGACTAGAAGATATAGGCAGAGGAACTAGAGGATATACGTAGAGGACTAGAGTATATAGGTAGAGGACCTAGAAGATATAGGTAGAGGACCTAGAGAATATAGGTAGAGGACCTAGAAGATATAGGTAGAGGACCTAGAAGATATAGGCAGAGGAACTAGAGGATATACGTAGAGGACTAGAGTATATAGGTAGAGGACCTAGAAGATATAGGTAGAGGACCTAGAGAATATAGGTAGAGGACCTAGAAGATATAGGTAGAGGAACTAGAGGATATACGTAGAGGACTAGAGTATATAGGTAGAGGATCTAAAGGTTATAGGTAGAGGAACTAGAGGATACAGGAAGAGGAACTACAGGATATAGATAAAGGAACTAGAGGATATAGGTAGAGGAACTAGAGGATATAGGTAGAGGACTAGAGGATATAGGTAGAGGGCCTAGAGGATATAGGTAGAGGACTAGAGGATATAGGTAGAGGTACTACAGGATATAGGTAGAGGACCTAGAGGATATAGGTAGAGGACCTAGAGGATATAAGTAGAGGACCTAGAAGATATAGGTAGAGGAACTACAGGATATAGGTAGAGGACCTAGAGGATATAGGTAGAGGACAAAGAAGATATAGGTAGAGGAACTAGAGGATATAGGTAGAGGACCTAGAAGATATAGGTAGAGGAACTAGAGGATATACGTAGAGGACTAGAGTATATAGGTAGATGAACTAGAGGATATAGGTAGAGGACCTAGAGGATATAGGTAGAGGACCTAGAAGATATAGGTAGAGGAACTAGAGGATATAGGTAGAGGACTAGAGGTTATAGGTAGAGGACTAGAAGATATAGGCAGAGGAACTAGAGGATATACGTAGAGGACTAGAGTATATAGGTAGAGGACCTAGAAGATATAGGTAGAGGACCTAGAGAATATAGGTAGAGGACCTAGAAGATATAGGTAGAGGAACTAGAGGATATACGTAGAGGACTAGAGTATATAGGTAGAGGATCTAAAGGTTATAGGTAGAGGAACTAGAGGATACAGGAAGAGGAACTACAGGATATAGATAAAGGAACTAGAGGATATAGGTAGAGGAACTAGAGGATATAGGTAGAGGACTAGAGGATATAGGTAGAGGGCCTAGAGGATATAGGTAGAGGACTAGAGGATATAGGTAGAGGAACTACAGGATATAGGTAGAGGACCTAGAGGATATAGGTAGAGGACCTAGAAGATATAGG
Source organism: Coregonus lavaretus (assembly GCF_964263955.1). Lineage (NCBI taxonomy): Eukaryota > Metazoa > Chordata > Actinopteri > Salmoniformes > Salmonidae > Coregonus > Coregonus lavaretus. The sequence continues at coordinate 7,845,142 of NC_139999.1, read as the reverse complement.
TAGAGGAACTAGAGGATATAGGTAGAGGACCTAGAAGATATAGGTAGAGGAACTAGAGGATATACGTAGAGGACTAGAGTATATAGGTAGATGAACTAGAGGATATAGGTAGAGGACCTAGAGGATATAGGTAGAGGACCTAGAAGATATAGGTAGAGGAACTAGAGGATATAGGTAGAGGACCTAGAGGCTATAGGTAGAGGACTAGAAGATATAGGCAGAGGAACTAGAGGATATACGTAGAGGACTAGAGTATATAGGTAGAGGACCTAGAAGATATAGGTAGAGGACCTAGAGAATATAGGTAGAGGACCTAGAAGATATAGGTAGAGGACCTAGAAGATATAGGCAGAGGAACTAGAGGATATACGTAGAGGACTAGAGTATATAGGTAGAGGACCTAGAAGATATAGGTAGAGGACCTAGAGAATATAGGTAGAGGACCTAGAAGATATAGGTAGAGGAACTAGAGGATATACGTAGAGGACTAGAGTATATAGGTAGAGGATCTAAAGGTTATAGGTAGAGGAACTAGAGGATACAGGAAGAGGAACTACAGGATATAGATAAAGGAACTAGAGGATATAGGTAGAGGAACTAGAGGATATAGGTAGAGGACTAGAGGATATAGGTAGAGGGCCTAGAGGATATAGGTAGAGGACTAGAGGATATAGGTAGAGGTACTACAGGATATAGGTAGAGGACCTAGAGGATATAGGTAGAGGACCTAGAGGATATAAGTAGAGGACCTAGAAGATATAGGTAGAGGAACTACAGGATATAGGTAGAGGACCTAGAGGATATAGGTAGAGGACAAAGAAGATATAGGTAGAGGAACTAGAGGATATAGGTAGAGGACCTAGAAGATATAGGTAGAGGAACTAGAGGATATACGTAGAGGACTAGAGTATATAGGTAGATGAACTAGAGGATATAGGTAGAGGACCTAGAGGATATAGGTAGAGGACCTAGAAGATATAGGTAGAGGAACTAGAGGATATAGGTAGAGGACTAGAGGTTATAGGTAGAGGACTAGAAGATATAGGCAGAGGAACTAGAGGATATACGTAGAGGACTAGAGTATATAGGTAGAGGACCTAGAAGATATAGGTAGAGGACCTAGAGAATATAGGTAGAGGACCTAGAAGATATAGGTAGAGGAACTAGAGGATATACGTAGAGGACTAGAGTATATAGGTAGAGGATCTAAAGGTTATAGGTAGAGGAACTAGAGGATACAGGAAGAGGAACTACAGGATATAGATAAAGGAACTAGAGGATATAGGTAGAGGAACTAGAGGATATAGGTAGAGGACTAGAGGATATAGGTAGAGGGCCTAGAGGATATAGGTAGAGGACTAGAGGATATAGGTAGAGGAACTACAGGATATAGGTAGAGGACCTAGAGGATATAGGTAGAGGACCTAGAGGATATAAGTAGAGGACCTAGAAGATATAGGTAGAGGAACTACAGGATATAGGTAGAGGACCTAGAGGATATAGGTAGAGGACCTAGAAGATATAGGTAGAGGAACTAGAGGATATAGGTAGAGGACCTAGAAGATATAGGTAGAGGACCTAGATGATATACGTAGAGGACTAGAGTATATAGGTAGAGGACTAGAGTATATAGGTAGAGGACCTAGAAGATATAGGTAGAGGACCTAGAGAATATAGGTAGAGGACCTAGAAGATATAGGTAGAGGAACTAGAGGATATACGTAGAGGACTAGAGTATATAGGTAGAGGATCTAAAGGTTATAGGTAGAGGAACTAGAGGATACAGGAAGAGGAACTACAGGATATAGGTAGAGGAACTAGAGGATATAGGTAGAGGACCTAGAGGCTATAGGTAGAGGACCTAGAAGATATAGGCAGAGGAACTAGAGGATATACGTAGAGGACTAGAGTATATAGGTAGAGGACCTAGAAGATATAGGTAGAGGACCTAGAGAATATAGGTAGAGGACCTAGAAGATATAGGTAGAGGAACTAGAGGATATACGTAGAGGACTAGAGTATATAGGTAGAGGATCTAAAGGTTATAGGTAGAGGAACTAGAGGATACAGGAAGAGGAACTACAGGATATAGATAAAGGAACTAGAGGATATAGGTAGAGGAACTAGAGGATATAGGTAGAGGACTAGAGGATATAGGTAGAGGGCCTAGAGGATATAGGTAGAGGACTAGAGGATATAGGTAGAGGAACTACAGGATATAGGTAGAGGACCTAGAGGATATAGGTAGAGGACCTAGAGGCTATAGGTAGAGGACCTAGAAGATATAGGCAGAGGAACTAGAGGATATACGTAGAGGACTAGAGTATATAGGTAGAGGATCTAAAGGTTATAGGTAGAGGAACTAGAGGATACAGGAAGAGGAACTACAGGATATAGGTAGAGGACCTAGAGGCTATAGGTAGAGGACCTAGAAGATATAGGCAGAGGAACTAGAGGATATACGTAGAGGACTAGAGTATATAGGTAGAGGACCTAGAAGATATAGGTAGAGGACCTAGAGAATATAGGTAGAGGACCTAGAAGATATAGGTAGAGGAACTAGAGGATATACGTAGAGGACTAGAGTATATAGGTAGAGGATCTAAAGGTTATAGGTAGAGGAACTAGAGGATACAGGAAGAGGAACTACAGGATATAGATAAAGGAACTAGAGGATATAGGTAGAGGAACTAGAGGATATAGGTAGAGGACTAGAGGATATAGGTAGAGGGCCTAGAGGATATAGGTAGAGGACTAGAGGATATAGGTAGAGGAACTACAGGATATAGGTAGAGGACCTAGAGGATATAGGTAGAGGACCTAGAGGATATAAGTAGAGGACCTAGAAGATATAGGTAGAGGAACTACAGGATATAGGTAGAGGACCTAGAGGATATAGGTAGAGGACCTAGAAGATATAGGTAGAGGAACTAGAGGATATAGGTAGAGGACCTAGAAGATATAGGTAGAGGACCTAGAGGATATACGTAGAGGACTAGAGTATATATGTAGATGAACTAGAGGATATAGGTAGAGGACCTAGAGGATATAGGTAGAGGACCTAGAAGATATAGGTAGAGGAACTAGAGGATATAGGTAGAGGACCTAGAGGCTATAGGTAGAGGACTAGAAGATATAGGCAGAGGAACTAGAGGATATACATAGAGGACTAGAGTATATAGGTAGAGGACCTAGAAGATATAGGTAGAGGACTAGAGAATATAGGTAGAGGTCCTAGAAGATATAGGTAGAGGAACTAGAGGATATACGTAGAGGACTAGAGTATATAGGTAGAGGATCTAAAGGTTATAGGTAGAGGAACTAGAGGATACAGGAAGAGGAACTACAGGATATAGATTAAGGAACTAGAGGATATAGGTAGAGGAACTAGAGGATATAGGTAGAGGACTAGAGGATATAGGTAGAGGATTAGATGATATAGGTAGATGACCTACAGGATATAGGTAGAGGACTAGAGGATATAGGTAGAGGAACTAGAGGATATAGGTAGAGGACCTACAGGATATAGGTAGAGGACTAGAGGATATAGGTAGAGGACCTACAGGATATAGTAGAGGACCTACAGGATATAGTAGAGGACCTAGAAGAATGGTCATGGGAATTTGTCTCTGCCACCTTCAGGTTTTACATTACGATATGTAGAAAAGGAATTTCCTCTGCCTATAGGCGTCATTTCACCATCTTTAGTTTTCTTCACAATCCTTGTCTTCCTTCCAGCCTTTCACCCCACCCTAGATCTGTGAAAGCCCTCCGAAGGCTTGTCATTTGGGGCTAGATATTTGTGGCTGTACCCTTGTCTCTCTGTCTATGAAACGACTCTCCTCCTCCACTAACTCACTGCCAATTCAACTCTTTGTTTCTGTCCATAAGTACACCAGGCTGGCTGGGGGATTGCTTTCATTGCTATCATCACACTTCTCTCCCTCTGTGTGTTTAGAAGTCCCCCCCCCCCCTTTAGTCACTCTTTCATGTCCCCCACTGCCATCCTCCGTCATTAACTGTTTATATGTCTCTCACGTCATTTCACATCATTCACTGCTCTCCTCTCCTTCCTTCTTCACTCTGTACCTCCATCCAGACTCCTACCAGTTCAGACAGTCTCTCCTCTCCTCTCCTCTCCTCTCCTCTCCTCTCCTCTCCTCTCCTCTCCTCTCCTCTCCTCTCCTCTCCTCTCTTTTTTAATTTTTATTTTTTTTATTTCACCTTTATTTAACCAGGTAAGCCAGTTGAGAACAAGTTCTCATTTACAACTGCGACCTGGCCAAGATAAAGCAAAGCAGTGCGATAAAAACAACAACACAGAGTTACATATGGGGTAAAAAAAACACAAAGTCCAAAAAAAAAAAAATACTACAGAAAATATATATACAGTGTGTGCAAATGTAGCAAGTTATGGAGGTAGGGCAATAAATAGGCTATAGTGCAAAATAATTACAATTAGTATTAACACTGGAATGCTAGATGTGCAAGAGATGATGTGCAAATAGAGATACTGGGGTGCAAAAGAGCAAAATAAATAACAATATGGGGATGAGGTAGTTGGGTGGGCTAATTTCAGAATGGCTGTGTACAGGTGCAGTGATCGGTAAGGTGCTCTGACAACTGATGCTTAAAGTTAGTGAGGGAGATAAGCGTCTCCAGCTTCAGAGATTTTTGCAATTCGTTCCAGTCAGTGGCAGCAGAGAACTGGAAGGAATAGCGGCCAAAAGAGGTGTTGGCTTTGGGGATGACCAGTGAGAATATACCTGCTGGAGCGCAGACTACGGGTGGGTGCTGCTATGGTGACCAATGAGCTAAGATAAAGGCGGGGATTTGCCTAGCAGTGATTTATAGATGGCCTGGAGCCAGTGGGTTTGACGACGAACATGTAGTGAGGACCAGCCAACAAGAGCGTACAGGTCACAGTGGTGGGTAGTGTATGGGACTTTGGAAACAAAACAGATGGCACTGTGATAGACTACATCCAATTTGCTGAGTAGAGTGTTGGAGGCTATTTTGTAAATGACATCACTGAAGTCAAGGATCGGTAGGATAGTCAGTTTTACGAGGGCATGTTTGGCAGCATGAGTGAAGGAGGCTTTATTGCGAAATAGGAAGCCGATTCTAGATTTAACTTTGGATGGAGATGCTTAATGTGAGTCTGGAAGGAGAGTTTACAGTCTAAATAGACACCTAGGTATTTGTAGTTGTCCACATACTCTAGGTCAGACCCGTCGAGAGTAGTGATTCTAGTCGGGTGGGCGGGTGCCAGCAGCGTTCGATTGAAGAGCATGCATTTAGTTTTACTAGTGTTTAAGAGCAGTTGGAGGCTACTGAAGGAGTGTTGTATGGCATTGAAGCTCGTTTGGAGGTTTGTTAACACAGTGTCCAATGAAGGGCCAGATGTATACAAAATGGTGTCGTCTGCGTAGAGGTGGATCTGAGAGTCACCAGCAGCAAGAGCGACATCATTGATATACACAGAGAAAAGAGTCGGCCCAAGAATTGAACCCTGTGGCACCCCCATAGAGACTGCCATAGGTCCAGACAACAGGCCCTCCGATTTGACACATTGAACTCTATCTGAGAAGTAGTTGGTGAACCAGGCGAGGCAGTCATTTGAGAAACCAAGGCTATTTAGTCTGCCAATAAGAATGCGGTGGTTGACAGAGTCGAAAGCCTTGGCCATGTCGATGAAGACGGCTGCACAGTACTGTCTATTATCGATCGCGGTTATAATATCATTTAGGACCTTGAGCGTGGCTGAAGTGCACCCATAACCAGCTCGGAAACCGGATTGCATAGCGGAGAAGGTACGGTGGGATTCGAAATGGTCGGTGATCTGTTTGTTAACTTGGCTTTCAAATACTTTCGAAAGGCAGGGCAGGATGGATATAGGTCTGTAACAGTTTGGATCTAGAGTGTCACCCCCTTTGAAGAGGGGGATGACCGCGGCAGCTTTCTAATCTCTGGGGATCTCAGACGTTACGAAAGAGAGGTTGAACCGGCTAGTAATAGGGGTTGCGACAATATCGGCGGCTAGTTTTAGAAAGAAAGGGTCCAGATTGTCTAGCCCAGCTGATTTGTAGGGGTCCAGATTTTGCAGCTCTTTCAGAACATTAGCTGTCAGAATTTGTGTGAATGAGAAGCGGGGGGGGGGGGGGGGGGGTGGGGGCATGGTCAAGTTACAGCGGAGGGTGCAGAGTTGGTGGCCGGGGTAGTGGTAGCCAGGTGAAAAGCATGGCCAGCCGTAGCAAAATGCTTGTTGAAATTCTCGATTATTGTAGATTTATCGGTGTTGATAGTGTTTCCTAGCCTCAGTGCAGTGGGCAGCTGGGAGGAAGTGCTCTTATTCTCCATGGACTTTACAGTGTCCCAAAACTTTTTGGAGTTAGTGCTACAGGATGCAAATTTCTGTTTGAAAAAGTTAGCCTTTGCTTTACTGACTGCTTGTGTATATTGGTTCCTAACTTCCCTGAAAAGTTGTATATCGCGGGGGCTATTTGATGCTAATGCAGTACGCCACAGGATGTTTTTGTGCTGGTCAAGGGCAGTCAAGTCTGAGGAGAACCAAGGGCTATATCTGTTCTTAGTTCTGTATTTTTTGAATGGGGCATGTTTATTTAAGATTGAGAGGAAATTACTTTTAAAGAACAACCAGGCATCCTCTACTGGCGGAATGAGATCTATATCCATCCAGGATACCTGGGCCAGGTCAATTAGGAAGGCCTGCTCGCTAAAGTGTTTTAGGGAGCGTTTGACAGTGATGAGGGGTGGTCGTTTGACCGCGGACCCGTTACGGACGCAGGCAATAAGGCAGTGATCGCTAGGACAGCGGAGGTGTATTTAGAGGGTAAGTTAGTCAGGATGATATCTATGAGGGTACCCATGTTTACGGATTTAGGGTTGTACCTGATAGGTTCGTTGATAATTTGTGTGAGATTGAGGGCATCTAGTTTGGATTGTAGGATGGCCGGGGTGTTAAGCATATCCCAATTTAGGTCACCAAGCAGTACGAACTCTGAGGATAAATGGGGGGCAATCAATTCACATATGGTGTCCAGGGCACAGCTGGGGGCTGAGGGGGGTCTGTAGCAAGCGGCAACAGTGAGAGACTTATTTCTGGAAAGGTGGATTTTTAGAAGTAGAAGCTCAAACTGTTTGGGCACAGACCTGGATAGTATGATAGAGCTCTGCAGGCTATCTCTACAGTAGATTGCAACTCCACCCCCTTTGGCAGTTCTATCTAGACGGAAATTGTTATAGTTGGGGATGGACATTTCAGAATTTTTGGTGGCCTTCCTAAGACAGGATTCAGACACTTCTAGAACATCAGGGTTGGCGGAGTGTGCTAACGCAGTGAATAACTCAAACTTAGGAAGTTGACTTCTGATATTAACATGCAAGAAACCAAGGCTTTTGCGATTACAGAAGTCAACAAATGATAGCGCCTGGGGAGTAGGAGTGATACTGAGGGCTGCAGGGCCTGGGTTAGCCTCTACATCACCAGAGGAACAGAGGAGGACTAGAATAAGGATACGGCTAAAGGCTTTAAGAACTGGTCTTCTAGTGCGTTGGGTACATAGAATAAAGGGGGCAGATTTCCGGGCGTTGTAGAAAAGATTCAGGGCATTATGTACAGACAAGGATATGGAAGGATATGAGTAAAGTGGAGGTAAACCTAAGCGTTGGGTAACAATGAAAGAGATAGCATCACTGGAGGCACCAATTGAGTCAGTCTCCGCGTGTATGGGGGGTGGGACAAAGGAGCTATCTAAGGCAGGTTTAGCTGGGCTGGGGGATCTACAGTGAAATAGTAAGATTAGAAATAACCGAAACAACAACAAGCTAACCATATTGACATGGGAGAGAGGCATAAAGCAATCACAGGTGTAATTTGAGAGAGCTAAGACAACAGCTGGTAATGACGACACAGTTTGGGCTGAGGCTAAACATAAACAGGATGCGGTACCGTAAAAAGGAACAGTCCAGCAGGCATCAGCTGTATAGCTGAGTTATCATAAGGTCCGGTGAACAGCAATAGGATAGTTCGGAGGTAGTTCGGGGGCTGCTAAAGCACTAGCGAGCAAGAGGCCACGGCTAGCGTGTGCTAGCGGGCCACGGCTAGCAGATGGAATCTTCGTGTTCGACGTCGTAACGGGAAGCCTGTTGTAACCACATCAGACGATTTCGTCA
>NC_139999.1:7830617-7833117 GCF_964263955.1 Coregonus lavaretus | reverse complement strand
CTCCTCACTCCACCCCCCCCTCCTCTAGATCCTCTCTCTGTTTCCCACTGCTACCTGTCTGTCTTCCACCTCACTGCATTATTTAATTCTCTCATCCTTTCATTCTTGACAACAGATTGTTTATTTTCTACACATTTCCTTTAGAGAAGAAGATAGTTGTAAGATGCCCTGATATCAGTCTATCCTTTCAGCTTGAGGAATATCTGATACGATGAAAGCCAGACATGTCAACTGCAGAAAGAGAGGAACACAGTGTATTAGCTGTGCAGCGTAGTGAAAGAGAGGAACACAGTGTATTAGCTGTGCAGCGTAGTGAAAGAGAGGAACACAGTGTATTAGCTGTGCAGCGTAGTGAAAGAGAGGAACACAGTGTATTCGCTGTGCAGCGTAGTGAAAGAGAGGAACACAGTGTATTCGCTGTGCAGCGTAGTGAAAGAGAGGAACACAGTGTATTCGCTGTGCAGCGTAGTGAAAGAGAGGAACACAGTGTATTCGCTGTGCAGCGTAGTGAAAGAGAGGAACACAGTGTATTAGATGTGCAGCGTAGTGAAAGAGAGGAACACAGTGTATTCGCTGTGCAGCGTAGTGAAAGAGAGGAACACAGTGTATTCGCTGTGCAGCGTAGTGAAAGAGAGGAACACAGTGTATTAGATGTGCAGCGTAGTGAAAGAGAGGAACACAGTGTATTCGCTGTGCAGCGTAGTGAAAGAGAGGAACACAGTGTATTAGATGTGCAGCGTAGTGAAAGAGAGGAACACAGTGTATTCGCTGTGCAGCGTAGTGAAAGAGAGGAACACAGTGTATTCGCTGTGCAGCGTAGTGAAAGAGAGGAACACAGTGTATTAGATGTGCAGCGTAGTGAAAGAGAGGAACACAGTGTATTAGATGTGCAGCGTAGTGAAAGAGAGGAACACAGTGTATTCGCTGTGCAGCGTAGTGAAAGAGAGGAACACAGTGTATTCGCTGTGCAGCGTAGTGAAAGAGAGGAACACAGTGTATTCGCTGTGCAGCGTAGTGAAAGAGAGGAACACAGTGTATTTGCTGTGCAGCGTAGTGAAAGAGAGGAACACAGTGTATTCGCTGTGCAGCGTAGTGAAAGAGAGGAACACAGTGTATTAGATGTGCAGCGTAGTGAAAGAGAGGAACACAGTGTATTCGCTGTGCAGCGTAGTGAAAGAGAGGAACACAGTGTATTCGCTGTGCAGCGTAGTGAAAGAGAGGAACACAGTGTATTTGCTGTGCAGCATAGTGAAAGAGAGGAACACAGTGTATTCGCTGTGCAGCGTAGTGAAAGAGAGGAACACAGTGTATTAGAAGTGCAGCGTAGTGAAAGAGAGGAACAATGTGTATTCGCTGTGCAGCGTAGTGAAAGAGAGGAACACAGTGTATTAGATGTGCAGCGTAGTGAAAGAGAGGAACAATGTGTATTCGCTGTGCAGCGTAGTGAAAGAGAGGAACACAGTGTATTAGATGTGCAGCGTAGTGAAAGAGAGGAACACAGTGTATTAGATGTGCAGCGTAGTGAAAGAGAGGAACACAGTGTATTCGCTGTGCATATAAGTGAAAGAGAGGAACACAGTGTATTCGCTGTGCAGCGTAGTGAAAGAGAGGAACACATTGTATTAGATGTGCAGCGTAGTGAAAGAGAGGAACACAGTGTATTTGCTGTGCAGCGTAGTGAAAGAGAGGAACACAGTGTATTAGATGTGCAGCGTAGTGAAAGAGAGGAACACAGTGTATTCGCTGTGCAGATAAGTGAAAGAGAGGAACACAGTGTATTCGCTGTGCAGCGTAGTGAAAGAGAGGAACACAGTGTATTAGCTGTGCAGCGTAGTGAAAGAGAGGAACACAGTGTATTAGCTGTGCAGCGTAGTGAAAGAGAGGAACACAGTGTATTCACTGTGCAGCGTAGTGAAAGAGAGGAACACAGTGTATTCGCTGTGCAGCGTAGTGAAAGAGAGGAACACAGTGTATTAGCTGTGCAGCGTAGTGAAAGAGAGGAACACAGTGTATTCGCTGTGTAGCGTAGTGAAAGAGAGGAACACAGTGTATTCGCTGTGCAGCGTAGTGAAAGAGAGGAACACAGTGTATTAGCTGTGCAGCGTAGTGAAAGAGAGGAACACAGTGTATTCGCTGTGCAGTGTAGTGAGTCAATGTATTTTTCATTATGTGTATTTTTTCCTTTAAAAAATATATATTTTTAACTTCTGTATTTGAGTGTCATTATCATAAATTGTTATTGAAAGTTGTCCTTTATAACGCTATAAAGGACATGTGGTCCAGCACAAATCAGAGGCCAGTTTGGCCATGGAGTAAAGACAGAGAAAGACAGAGAAAGTGAGGATTGTAAGTGCATGTCATGATTGCCCCTTGAATGAGGAAGACACAGAACTGTGATTGGTGGAGAGAGTAGTGTGTAGGGGGTTGTGAGTTAGAGAGTCGGGGGTAGAGGGTTTGGGGTTAGGGCGTTTCTTCAATCACCTCTATACAATACAGCTGA
>NC_139999.1:7818117-7825617 GCF_964263955.1 Coregonus lavaretus | reverse complement strand
TAATTCCTTTATGATCAAATGGCCTGAGCAGAAGGAATGGAGGAATGGAGAGAGAGAGAGAGAGACAGAGTGGGAGAGAAAGAAAGAAAGAAAGAAAGAAAGAAAGAAAGAAAGAAAGAAAGAAAGAAAGAAAGAAAGAAAGAGAGAGAGACTCGGTGGCGGCTGCATCAGATCCCCATCTGGGCTTCTGCGGACGCTGGGAGGTGATAGGCTGAGAGCCTGAGAGCTTAGCTGACAAGCCAAGAAGCAGCCTCAAATACGAACTCAGCCACTCCTCCATCTGATGGTGTTTTCAGCAGTAGCTCTCTGTCTCTCTCTGTTTTGCTTCTCCTAGTCTGGTCTCATTGGTCAGAGAGAGGGTTCAGTCTCGAGGTGGTTTGTGGTGGCAGCTTCCTCCTCTCCTCTACTTCTCCTGGTCTCCCTCCTCCTCTGGTTGGCTCTTGAAGCCCCCTGCTGGTCTCTCCCTCCTCCTGCGGCTGTCTTATATCTGCAGTCCCCTACTGGTGGCCAGTGGTTTCTGTTTGATGACCCACTCTCCACTGGGGTTGTTGTTGTACAGGTCCAGGAGATGGGTCTCTGGGTCCAGGCAGTGCTCACCTACGGGACAGAACAGAACAACACAAGGCAGAGTCAACACTGAGGGACAGATTTTAGGGGCGGCAGGTAGCTTAGTGGGTAAGAGCGTTGTGCCAGTAACCGAAAGGTCGCTGGTTCTAATCCCCGAGCCGACTAGGTGAAAAATCTGTCGATGTGCCCTTAAGCAAGGCACTTAACCCTAATTGCTCCTGTAAGTCGCTCTGGATAAGAGCGTCTGCTAAATGACTAAAATGTAAATGTAAATGTAATTAACACGTTTTTATACAGGTTATTCTCATTCAGCTAAAATCTCTTCTGCAAGAGAGATGTTGAAAACAGTTTGAAAGGAAAAACTGAAACTCTGCCTTGTTTTTGGTCCGTGAATGCACATACATTATGAGTGGTGTGTGAATGCTTGGGTCTGTGAGAGCACAGTCCAGTACATAACAGTGAAGTAGCTACATGTGGAAGCATTTGTCTGCTCCGATAACTGCAGATGCACACCGTTGGCTCTCTCTCTCTCTCTCTCTCTCTCTCTCTCTCTCTCTCTCTCTCTCTCACCCTCCCCCCCTCTTTCTACCCCTCTCTATCCCCCCTCTCTCTCCAGTTCATTGCGTAAGGCCTGGCCAGCGTAATCAGTTCAATCAGCAGAAAGACATGCACATGTCAGAGTCACTCATGTAACCTTCTAATGTGGCTCTCAGCCTGAGTAGATAGCAAACATGGATTCAAAGGCTATTTGAAATCATTTATTTAACTGTGCTTGATTGAGCTTGCCTGTTGCAATTAAATAGCATTAGAAAGAATGGAAGGAAAACAAACACTCCAAGTATATGAAAGATTTCAAATAGTATTTGAACCCAGGTCTGGTAGATCGTCTGGATATGGGGTGGAGGCTTGTGATGTGGTACCTACCGATATTTCCTCCCACTTCATATATGGCACAGTCCGGGTAGGATCCCAAATCATTTACCAAACCGTTCCTGTGATAAAGAACAGACAGGCTTGTTATTCATTCAATGGATTCGGTCAACTTCAGCATTCTCAATTTCTGCTCAGTGAAATGTCAATGTAGTATTTCTGAAGCAAGGTTTTCTATGCAGCGGTTTTACTGTGTGCTTAGAGGTCACCAGTAGGACAGAGTTTTCCCTGGTTAGCTGACGTAGTCAGGAAAAACTGTACTTAGGACAAAAATACTTTATACTAAAGGCATTTGATTGTTTCATTGATTTTAGTGTACTGTACCTCTTGAGCAGGCGCTTGGCGTTGTCAGAACTGTAGAGGTGCCTGTGGAACTGAGCCAGCAGGTCTGATGCTCTGGAATTTATGTTGACCTTGACCTCCATGGTGCTGCTCATCAGTTCTCCCACTTGGATCTTTACTGTACGACATGGCTGGTGGGGGAAGAGAGGAGGGAAAGGGGGGAGAGGAGAGAGAAATAGATGCTATCATAATAGCTGCTAAATGAGAGCCAGTGAGAGAAAATAAGTGCGAGTGTAACTGCAAGTTACAACAGTATTAGTAGTTTCTAGAAGAAGAAACAACTACCTCGGAGGAGTTCTTGTCAGGTTTATCCTTGCTGTCCTGGTGAATTTTCCTCAGCAGGTTCTTGATGCGGCGGTCGTAGAACTGGTACCTCCGGTTACTGTTCTCGTTCAGCTTCCGCACCTGGCTCATCAGGAAGTTAGGGATCTGCCATGGAGGAAGATATTTCATTCATTCACTTGTCGTTTCAATAATTTTGTTGTTGTTAACCTTTACATGAGTACATCATTTTTGACTTAACCTTGTGTACACACTATAGGTTGTCTGATGAGTAAACGGTAAGAGAGAGAAGCTGTGCAAACGGCATTAAGTGTTGGTGGTAGATTAGTGAAGGGAAGCTGTTTTGGGGCAGGGGGTGCTGACCTCGGTGTGGGGTTGGCTCTTCTCTCTTTTCCTTACATTAGGCTAGCTATCTGACCGCTGCCAGGCACCCAAGCTCCCATTAGGCCTACAGAAATGACTGCCTCTAAAAACACATCTAACTGATGGGATACACAAACAGGACAAGCTACACTCCTTTCCAAATCACAACAGCTTTATCTTAAATTCAAAATGGACTGGTTGATTAAAGTAGGGAAATAAATGTTCCAACCATGAGCTGCAGTTTTGGAATAATAGATGCATCTCGTCTATTTTAGGCTTTTTTTGCGAACTGCTAGTGTGTCATTTAGAATAGGTTATAACCCCCCTACCTCCTAGTGTGTCATTTAGAATAGGTTATAACCCCCCTAACTCCTAGTGTGTCATTTAGAATGGGTTATAACCCCCCTAACTCCTAGTGTGTCTTTTAGAATAGGTTATAAACCCCCTAACTCCTAGTGTGTCATTTAGAATGGGTTATAACCCCCCTAACTCCTAGTGTGTCTTTAAGAATAGGTTATAACCCCCCTAACTCCTAGTGTGTCTTTTAGAATAGGTTATAACCCCCCTAACTCCTAGTGTGTCATTTATAATAGGTTATAACCCCCCTAACTGCTAGTGTGTAATTTAGAATAGGTTATAACCCCCCTAACTCCTAGTGTGTCTTTTAGAATAGGTTATAACCCCCCTAACTCCTAGTGTCTTTTAGAATAGGTTATAACCCCCCTAACTGCTAGTGTGTCTTTTAGAATAGGTTATAACCCCCCTAACTCCTAGTGTGTATTTTAGAATAGGTTATAACCCCCCTAACTCCCAGTGTGTCATTTAGAATAGGTTATAACCCCCCTAACTGCTACTTTTAATTTAGAATGGGTTATAACCCCCCTAACTCCTAGTGTGTCTTTTAGAATAGGTTACAATCCCCCTAACTGCTACTTTTAATTTAGAATAGGTTATAACCCCCCTAACTGCTACTTTTCATTTAGAATGGGTTATAACCCCCCTAACTCCTAGTTTTAATTTAGAATAGGTTATAACCCCCCTAACTCCTAGTGTGCCATTTAGAATAGGTTATAACCCCCCTAACTCCTAGTGTGCCATTTAGAATAGGTTATAACCCCCCTAACTCCTAGTGTGGCATTTAGAATAGGTTATAACCCCCCTAACTCCTAGTGTGCCATTTAGAATAGGTTATAACCCCCCTAACTCCTAGTGTGTCATTTAGAATAGGTTATAACCCCCCTAACTCCTAGTGTGCCATTTAGAATAGGTTATAACCCCCCTAACTCCTAGTGTGCCATTTAGAATAGGTTACAACCCCCTTAAACCTAGACAGGCTCCAGACTGAAATATGCAACAGAAACATTGTTTTGATGAGGGCAAATATCATATTCATTAGTCTAGTACATTGTTTCACGTTTAACAGAAGCTGCCCATCATATCAAGTTTAAGCTCACAAATCAAACACAGGGCAAAAGACAACACCCGCCAAATGCAGGTAGCTAATGGTTCAAAAGGAAGAATTGTAGCTTTCTAATGCTGTTAACTGTATGTCTCAACTACCAATATTAAGCAAATTGCACCCTTTTAAAAGGGAGTAAATGGTTAACTGTGATATTCATGAGAAAGACATAGCTGTTTTAGTTATCCAGTGTGTTACTGGCTCTAGTGTGCCAGCTAGCCAGTGTGTTTACAGTTTTATTCATTTGTCATGAGAAAAAGGCTTGTGGAGGAAATAACTCCCTCGTGTAGTTTTACAATCTTACCACCAGGGGATGCTGCTGAACCCCCAGCACCCCTTCTTCCCACGGCTATGCCACAAACCCAACCAAGCTTCTAAGGTTTCTATGGGTAAATAAATACTTGCATGAAAAGTATTGTTGGTAGCCTGAAGTTTTTACTTACGGTCCAGAGCAGGTCCTGGTAGCGTATGAGTAACCTCATGATATCGGCAGCCTTCTCAGCATGTCCTTTCTCCACCCCTGGCCCCCCGTCAGTGAGGCGGGAGGGTACGGCCTTGTGGAGGAACAGGAACAGGTTGGGGGCCATGATGGTGGACACAGCCCACAGGTTCATACGGTTCCTCCTCTCTCTGGAGACTACCTTAGAAAGGAACTCCAACAGAGCCTGAAGAGAGGAGAGAAGATAAGTATTTATTGTCTGTTCCCACAGAAATGTGCTTTAAAAGGAGAGGAGAGGAGACCTGTTTTACAGTGAGTCCTCTATCATCAATGAAAGTGTTTTGTCTTCGCAAAGGTTGAAATTGTTGACTTGAATGATGATGGTGGCTGAAGGGTTTTTCTGACAACGTTATGTTGTGTCAGCAACAGAGGAACATAGGATCTGATAAGTTTAATCAGACCAGACACATGGAGTCATCCATAATGTGTCATCTAAAAGGTGATCTAGTTATGTGAAAGTATTAAAGTAGTCATACGATTATTTATTCCACTTATGTGAACAAGAGTACGAGCCAGTTACATACGAGCAGAACACCTCATCCAGGTGCTGAAAGCTGAAAGTGCCCTCTCATGCAATACCTCCTACCATACAGTACGTGGAGGAGTTGACAGATTGTATTATGTCAGAGAGATATGACTCATTAATGCATCACCTACATGATTGTAAGTGTGGAGGTTTAAGATGTAACACGTTATACGGAAGATGTGGAGATTTAAAGTGCATCGCTAAAGCCATCTGGTTACTTCGTGGTCATGGAATAATATGGAGTCTCACAACATACCTTGAGTGTGTTCCTGTTGGGTTCAGGTAGTAGGAGGATGAGGAGGTTCAGAACGTGCAGCTTCTGTTTCAGCTCAGGGATGTCTGTAGAGGAGGAGGGGGGGAAAGACAGAACAGACAACAGGCTATGAATGACCAACACACACTCATTTCCTCTCCTTTAGCCCAACCATGATCTGATCTGTAGAGACGAATGACTCTGACAGGTAGCCACTAGGTTTAAAATGATTTATCATTCGCCTAACAGAAATAACTTATTTACATAAGTATTCAGACCCTTTGCTATGAGACTCGAAATTGAGCTCAGGTGCATCCTGTTTCCATTGATCATCCTTGAGATATTTCTACAACTTGATTGGAATCCACCTGTGGTAAATTAAATTGATTGGACATGATTTGGAAAGGCTCATACCTGTCTATATAAGGTCCCACAGTTGACAGTGCATGTCAGAGCAAAAACCAAGCCATGAGGTTGAAGGAATTGTCCATAGAGCTCCGAGTCAGGATTGTGTCGTGGCACAGGTTTGGGGAAGGGTACCAAAACATTTATGTAGCATTGAAGGTCCCCAAGAACACAGTGGCCTCCATCATTCTTAAATGGAAGAAGTTTGGAACCACCAAGACTCTTCCTAGAGCTGGCCACCCGGCCAAACTGAGCAATCAGGGGGAGAAGAACCTTGGTCAGGGAGGTGACCAAGAAACTGATGGTCACTCTGACAGAGCTCCAGAGTTCCTCTGTGGAGATGGGAGAAACTTCCAGAAGGACAACAATCTCTGCAGCACTCCACCAATCAGGCCTTTATGGTAGAGTGGCCAGACGGAAGCCACTCCTCAGTAAAAGGCACATGTCAGCCCGCTTGGAGATTGCCAAAAGGCACCTAAAGACTCTCAGACCATGAGAAACAAGATTCTCTGGTCTGATGAAACCAAGATTGAACTCTTTGGCCTGAATGCCAAGCGTCATGTCTGGAGAAAACTTGGCACTCCCCCCTGAATATATACACTCCCCAACGTATTTATTTGGACAGTGAAGCTAAAACATTTAATGTGGCTCTATACTCCAGCATTTTGGATTTGAGATCAAATGTTTTATATGAGGTGACAGTACAGAATGTCACCTTTTTATTTGAGGGTATTTTCATATATATCTGTTTTACCATTTAGAAATGAATGCACTTTATGTATCTAGTCCCCCCCCCCCCCCCCCCATTTGAAGGAGTCATAAGTATTTGGAGAAATGTATTGACTACATCAAGATTGTGACTCTACAAACTAGTTGGATGCATTTGCTGTTTGTTTTGGTTGTGTTTCGGATTATGTTGTGCCCAATAGAAATGAATGGTAATTAATGTATTGTGTCATTTTGGAGTCACTTTTATTGTAAATAAGAATAGAATATGTTTCTAAACACTTCTACATTAATGTGGATGCTTCCATGATTACAGATAATCCTGAATGAATCGTGAATAATAATGAGTGAGAAATGTACAGATGCACAAATGTCATACCCCCAAAACATGCTAACCTCGTACCATTACCAATAATAGTTAGCATGTATTGGGGGTATGATATTTATGCCTCTGTAACTTTCTCACTAATCATTATTCATGATTCATTCATGATTATCCATAATTCTATTCTTATTTACAATAAAAGTGACTCCAAAATGAAACAAATTATTTACCATTAATTTCTATTGGGCACATCATAATCCGAAACACAACCAAAACAAACGACAAATACATCCAACAAGCTTGTAGTCACAAGCTTGATGTAGTCATTGCGTGCTAGCAATATGGGTCCAAATAATACACTTTTGACTAAATTGAATACATTATAAATTAATTTGTCCAAATACTGATGACACCTTCGAATGGGTGGCCTAGATGCAGTACATAAAGTGCATTCATTTCCAAACAGTAAATCAGAAACAGTTGAAGTCGGAAGTTTACATACACTTAGGTTGGAGTCATTAAAACTTGTTTTTCAACCACTCCACAAATTTCTTGTTAACAAACCATGGTTTTGGCAAGTTGGTTAGGACATCTACTTTGTGCATGACACAAGTCATTTTTCCAACAATTGTTTACAGACAGATTATTTCACTTATAATTCACTGTATCACAATTCCAGTGGGTCAGAAGTTTACATACACTAAGTTGACTGTGCCTTTAAACAGCTTGGAAAGGTCCAGAAAATTATGTAATGGCTTTAGAAGCTTCTGATAGGCTAATTGACATAATTTGAGTCAATTGGAGATGTACCTGTGGATGTATT